>NC_088411.1:25875308-26475308 GCF_034236695.1 Oncorhynchus nerka
TTTTGGAATTGGTTGGATGACCAATTAGATGCTAAATTAATTCTGGTGCCATTCCTTTAGTTTCCCCTGTGAACGCGACAAGGGTGACAGAGCTCAGATAACAGCTTGACATTCTTCCATTTCACATTGCTCCAAACAATCTGCAGACTATGTTCTGAGTTTGCTCATCTTGGACATACGCCTTTCAGTATGTATAGAACCCTGCCTTGGTGCAGTGGTAGACAAATTTAAGTGTTTTTCCCTAGCGGGTGCATCAGTCTTCAGTGCTCTCTTTTGTCACTGCTGTGCTGCCTAGTTGAAAATATTAGATCCAGAGCTTATCTAAAACAGACAGACCAGGGAAAGAGGATGCTGCACTTCAGGGTGTTTGATGTGCAGAAGCGACTTCACACTCTGCACTGCTTAGAGAAACAATATTTGGATCTAATGGATGGTCAGTCCTTCCATCCATAGCCATGTCGATGAATTTGAGTGCGGTTACATTTGTTTAACCCCATGCCTCAGTGTTTACCAAAACAGTGGTGGGATGGTCGCTTTGCTGTTGTTTGACCTGCATATTTCCCTTTTAATGATAGTTAGTTATTACAGTATTGACATGATGCATTCATGACTTGCACAATGGCTAAATGCATCTTAGTCTGATTATTTCAATCTTTAGCTCAATGTCATAGAAATTAATCTCATGCCTTTGAGATACCGCTTGATCCCAGAGAAGAGGATATTCATTCAAATGTATGGCACGCATGGCACGCATGCACGCACACACACACTCACACAAATACAAGGCACTCATTGATATGTGTCATTGGAGTCTGTTGGATTCTGAGTTGAATGGATTTGCAGAAAATCCATGCAAATGCAACCAATTTTTTTCTAACAAAAATTAAGTCTTTGTCAGTTTAAGGCCATGTCTGCAGAAGGTAAAAGGGGTGATGTGGCAAGGCAGGCAGGTTGTTAGCTTCTGACCATTTAAAAAAGGGGTGATGTGGCAAGGCAGGCAGGTTGTTAGCTTCTGACCGTTTAAAAAAGGGGTGATGTGGCAAGGCAGGCAGGTTGTTAGCTTCTGACCATTTAAAAAAGGGGTGATGTGGCAAGGCAGGCAGGTTGTTAGCTTCTGACCGTTTAAAAAAGGGGTGATGTGGCAAGGCAGGCAGGTTGTTAGCTTCTGACCGTTTAAAAAAGGGGTGATGTGGCAAGGCAGGCAGGTTGTTAGCTTCTGACCGTTTAAAAAAGGGGTGATGTGACAAGGCAGGCAGGTTGTTAGCTTCTGACCGTTTAAAAAAGGGGTGATATGGCAAGGCAGGCAGGTTGTTAGCTTCTGACCGTTTAAAAAAAATGTTTGTCCAAGGTTGTTCTACATCATGAAGCAACAACCATGCACATGTTTTAGTTTAGTTTTAGTTTTTTGTTTCTGAATGTGTTCTTTCTGTTTCATTAACCTGTACCTAACCCATACCTTGACCATAATCACACAGGGTTTATTATCTAACCTTAACCCTACACGGTTCTTGCATCCTTGAAGTCCTAATTTTGTTGAGTGAATGTGATTATTTTTTACAAGGCATGTCTCCCATAAAGAATGTAACATTTCTACATTTAAAAATAAAGAATTTTGTCAAGAGCTTGTGAGATCAAGCTGCTCTCAGAGGATTCTGCTGTTGTAAGCAGAGAGTACGACATATTTCTCATTTATATTTCTTTGTGTCTTTTTTTATACTGATAACTAGACTACAGTAGTTCTTGGATTCAGCCTCTGGGATTTTTCTGTGTTGCACTATTGGATTTGAAGTGAATGGTTAAATAAAAACCCAAGGCTCCTTCTTGAATATTTAGCATGTATTCTGAAATGCAAATGAAAGAGGACATCAGAAAAAAGTGATGATGCACTAATCAGTCACGCTCCCATTTCTCCAGTGACACAGCGAGGCCTCAAGCAAGAAGCCCTTTTCAAGGCCAATGAGAGAAATGGGAGAGACACTTATATACACCATCAAGATCAACTGGGGTGCGTTTGACAGTCTCCTCTTCAAAGTTATAGGTTCCCTCACAAATTGACAGTTTGACAGTTTACAAGGGACAACTTCACCAGTCAGACTGTCTAATTGAGTGCCCCATCTGTTGAAGTGTGTGCAGGAGACCTACTGTAAAGTTACTACTAGACCATCTGCTACCCATTACATGCATTTGTCTTCATAAGGATGCTTACTAGAAAGCATGAAACGCTTTATTATACTCATCTTATTTACATTTCAAATGTATTTATATGAGTGCAATGAACTGCAGTGTTTCCATGGTGATAAAACCAGACGAACCTGGGGGCTCTTAAATTGCTGAGCAATGTGTAATTAATGGGGAGGCTAATTTCCATGTATATAATCCCATTTGCCAAAAAATGGGCCGTACAGCATGGTAGATGTGATTGGATCCCTGTATCATTACATTATACTTAACCTAAAGTAGCAGGCGTAAAAGAAGCCTGGGCTGAGTTCACACATCGGTTTTTCAGGGGAAAGGGAAGTTAGGTTGAAAATACTGTATCCTTGAAAACCGGAAACATCCGCTTTCTACCAATGCCGCTAAGGGTGGGTGCATTATACTAAGTCCAAATCTAGAAGCCTAGGAGGGAACACTGGAGAGGCCCAAATATTTTGGTGTATAATTCTACACTTTTCCCCCTTTTATCTTTCTTGTTCAACAGACTATTGGTTCCCCCAAATGTATTCAGATTATTCAGTGCTGAGAAAGAAAAACACAGTGCAGGCCTTTTAATTGGGAAGTGCAAGTGCTGATATTTATAATGAGGAGTAATACTGTTCCATTCACTTTGTTTGTTATTCCCAACTGAAATATTAGGTGCAAACGTTGCTCGGATGAAAATGCTTATTAGTGAAACTATCCTGAATTCTAAAGGGTCGCACTTTACAATCTTAACGCTGCAGTCTAATTCAAACAAAACAGTCGCCCAGTCACTTTATTTTTGTAAACATACCTTGAAGACTGTTAAAGGGCTCACCATTTGAGGACAATGTGATATTCTGTACATACAGTTGCAAAAAGTAGCAAAACGTTAAGCCTCTTGATCTATCCACCAGGGGGAGACAATTAAGACTTGTCCTGATGTCCTCAGAAAGCTGAATATGGTCTCACTCATTGAATCTCAATCAGTAATCATTTTTCCTTGACAGAGAAACACCAGCCAATGAAACATCCCCTATCGTTGGGCACTTAACCCCAAAACATGCTCTCCATTCAGCGGCGCTACACTGACGCTTTACCGTGTGTGTGTGTGTGCAGGATTCTCAGAAATACATTTTTATGAGTTCGATCAGTATTCTATTCCATGGGTGCATTCAAGTTTGACATTTAATATACCCACATGGCAGTAAGACACTGAAATACATAGGTATGGACTAACATCAATAAATACAAAATGACAACAATTACACAGAACTTAGATGAGAAGACTCAAAAGAGTCTTATGGGGGATTTTTTGTATCTCTCAGTGCTGGCATGTCGGACAGAGGAGGTGGGTGCTGTGGATGGTCTTGGAAGTGGGACTTGTATATATAATATTGTTACTATTCTATGAGGAAATGTTCATCTGTATGGTTGGACTCCCAGTGAGGCATAGATTAGGTAAGAGTTTGAGCAAACCATGGAAACGCCAGAATCTCCTCAGCCCCTGATTGCCACCTAAATCATCTGTGTACCGGAGGGTGATTCCTGAACTCTTCCCCCCCATTATCACAGCCACACCCATCACCCACTTGAGTGGACCACCCTGTCTGGCAGTCATGGCCCACATGGCAGTGCTGTCTTGGACTCTTAACCCCCTTGGCATCACCACAACACAATGTACACCATGTCTCAGGGCTGCTGAACCAACACCCGTAGGGCACCTCAAAATGCTCAAGGCCAGTTCGGACATGCTGGGTCTTCATAGAGAACAATTGGGGAAAGCTCCATCTTCGGCCCTGCCACTCCCAGAACTACATAGGTCATCCTGTAGGGAAACAAACGTCAAAAGCAAACAAACTACTCTACAACTGCCCACTCGGTGGCCCAGATCCTGCAGACTATGCCAAATGTCAAGAGGTGGAAAAGTGACAGGTTCTTTTGGATTTGAGTTGAGCAGGCAGAGTGAAGTAGAAACCAAGGACCAGTTTCAGCACCCCCATACTCCCAGCAACCGCCCCTCAAACAGAAAGAAAACGGGGGTTTTATATACTGTAGGTCAGGAAACATATTAACCAATGAGATTGCTATGAGATTTAGCGAGGCAATCAGTCACACCTGCGGCAGTACCCTATTCCCTATATAGTGTATTCATTTATTCCAGTGCCCTGTCAAAAGTAGTGCCCTACATAGGGAATAGGGTGTCATTTGGAATGTAATGCAATGTATTTTATGGAAGGTTACGGTCTGACTTTACCAAGGGAGTAGCAGCATCATAAGAAGCGTTCTGTTGACTGAATCTAGCATTGTGAAAAAATATAATTTCTGAGCCATTTCTCTAAATTCGTTTGTCTGGCTACACATCCACATCGCTCCAGCCAAACGCCATGCGCACGAACGTTTCTTTTCAACCGTGAGTCTGGATTTGCCTCCCTGCCCGGTGACTTCTGGAACACGAACACATTCTGACCGTTCTGATTGGTCCCAGAAACTGATGGGCTGGGGAAGAGCCCGCTTACATGATGACGTTATCAACTTTAACACTCTGATTGGCTAGATTTTTTAGACAATCCAATTGCTGTTTAATTTGTTTTGTACAATGCCCCTCGTTTTAACGTCACAAAAACAACTTCTATGATGGCAAATTCAGACTGAAAATGTGTAGCGATGAATAGAGCAGCGGAATTAAATTCAGGATAAGTCATCAGGCAATAGGTTTGTAGAATTCAGGTACGTAATGTAAATTCTGCTATCATCAATGGTGTAAAGTACTTAAGTAAAAAATCATTTAAAGTACTACTTAAGTTTTTTGTGGCATCTGTACTTTACTATTTATATTTTTGCTAAATTTTACTTTTACTTCCCAACATTCCTAAAGAAAAGAATGTACTTTTTACACCTTACATTTTCCCTGACACCCAAAAGTATTCGTTGTTATTTTTGACAGCAAAATGGTCTAATTCTGTTACGTCTCCTCCCCTCCGGCGTTTGACGTCTCGTCAGTATACTAACCACTGGTCCTGGGATCCATCATAATGCACACCTAGTATCAATCATTACACGCTCCTGCATGTCATCATCAGACACTCAATTACCTCACTTATTACCTCCCCTATATCTGGCACTCCCTTAGGTTCTTTACCAAGTCAGTATTGTTTATGCGTTTCATATCTTTATTCTATTCGTGTTGGTTATATTGTTTGATGCTCCGTTTATTATTAAACTCACCACCTGCACTTGCTTTCTGCCTCCCAGCGTATATGTTACAAATTCACACACTTATCAAGAGAACATCCCTGGTCATCCCTACTGTCTCTGATGGACTCACTAAACACAAATGCTTTTTTGTCAATTGTGTTGTAGTGTGCCCCTGGATATCCGTCAAATGAAAAATTGTGCCGTCTGAAAATGGAATTTGAAATGGTTTATACTTTTACTTTGACTTTTGATACTTAAGTACATTTTAGCAATTCCATTTACATTTGATACTTAAGTATATTTAAAACCAAATACTTTTAGACTTTTACTCAAGTAGTATTTTACTGGGTGACTCACTTTAACTTGAGTCATTTTCTATTAAGGTATCTTTTACTTTTACTCCAGTATGACAATTTAGCACTTTTTCCTCCACTGGCTGTCTGTCACGCCCTGACCTTAGAGATCCTTTTTATGTCTCCATTTGGTTTGGTCAGGGTGTGATTTGGGGTGGGTATTCTATGTTCTATAATTTGTATTTCTATGTTTTGGCCGGGTAGCTGTCTATCGTTGTCTCTGATTGAGAAACCTACTTAGGTAGCCCTTTTCCCACTTGTCTTTGTGTAAGTTGTCTTTGTTTGTTGGCACTATAGCCTTAAGCTTCACGGTTGTGTTTGTATTGTTTTTGTCGGCGTCATCCTAAATAAAAAGGAATATGGGCGCTCACCACGCTGCACCTTGGTCCAGTTCTTTCAACAGCCGTGACAGAACTTCCCACCACCAAAGGACCAAGCAGCGTGGTCAGGAGAGGACACGACGGAAACCTGAGAGGCAGCCCCAAAATATTTTTTGAAGGGGGCAGATGACGTGGGCATCGGTGCTGAGGGGTGAGTCCGAGACCGAGGAGGATTTCTTGGACCATTTGAGCGAGAAGTGGTTGGAGGTGGAGAGGGACGAAAGAGTTTGGAGGGGTTGGAGTCTGGAGCACGACAGTCGCTTTGAGGAGTATGTGACCCTTCAGGCACCATGCTTTGCGGTTACACGTACTGTGTCGCCAGCTCCACGCACCCGGTCTCCTGTACGTCTGCCCAGCCTGGTAAGCCCTGTGCCAATCCTAGGCACTAAGCCTCCTGTATGTCTCCCCAGCCTGGTGAGTCCTGTGCCTGCTCCCAGAGCCAGGCCTCCTGTGTGTCTCTCCACTCGAGGGATGATCCATGGCAAGAAGCCACCAGTGATGATCCATGGCAAGAAGCCTCCAGTGATGATCCATGGCACGAAGCCTCCAGTGATGATCCATAGCAGATGCAGTTCTGTGTTTGCCAACATGATTGATGAGGAATTAATACAACAATTTGATAGAAGCTAAGATAAGTGTTACCTACTTCTGAGAAATGCTCGGCAACAGAGATGTACAATATCTACCTATGAGTGATTACAGAGGACAGACGAGGATTTGTAGAAGCATTTGCCTGTATACATCTTCTTGTTGTATACCTATATGTATGTAGACAAGAGAATATATAGTTAGTTCATCCCTATTTCTAGAAGTATGTAAATTAATCATGGTCCACTCATTTCATGTGAAGGATTTTAGGAATTTAAATAGAAACCAAACTGAATAATATCCCATGTTGGCTGTGACTAAGTAAGTAAAAACTAGTTACTGAAGAGTTCTCTCCCCCATTAGAGCTGTCAGGCCTGTAATTGTGCCTTGATAAACACCCATTTCCTAAATTCCCAGGAGAAGGACAATCTCGTCTGCCGTAATAGACTATACTATCAGCTCAATTAGTGTCTATTGGACATATCCACAAGTGACTTTCCAGAAGCCCGCTTTCCAGGAAGCCATTATTACTGACTCATAGACCTACTCAAACATTCCATTAATTCCATGTTCAAGTATGGCTTAGATTTCTTGTTTTTTTGTATTTGTGTGTGTTCTTTGAAGGTGAGTTAACATTTATTTAAATGGGCAATGTACCACTGTTTTTGATTGAAGCCAAGGTTAATTAATGCTATAAATTGAACTGAGACTCTATAGATGTGATTGATTAGACCAGTGGAGCCTAATAGCCCAACAGTGATTTCCTCTGGGAGCTGATGCAGTGTTTCTCTAGCTTTTTGTGCAAGGAACACACTTTAATAGAGCTGAATCGATCCTGTCTAATCTGTTGGGAAGACAGGATACGGTGGTGGGCAATATTTAACTCGAACAAAATGTTCAAAAAAAAATTCCATTAAAAAGGCAGCATTCTTGATTCCAGAACTATTATGGGATGCAATAAAGGCACACACGTGTCTAACATTGGACTGCAGTACCCAATTTGACCAATGTGTTTAAAATTGGACACTTGTTATTAATTATTTAAATGAAGAATGTATGATGGAAATAAAGAACCCAGTTTGTCGGCAGGGTAGCCTAGTGGTTAGAGCGTTGGACTAGTAACCGAAAGGTTGCAAGTTCGAATCCCTGAGCTGACAAGGTACAAATCTGTCGTTCTGCCCCTGAACAGGCAGTTAACCCACTGTTCCTAGGCCGTCATTGAAAATAAGAATTTGTTCTTAACTGACTTGCCTAGTTAAATAAAGGTAAAATTAAATTAAATTGTCGTTAATTGTTTCATCATAAACAGTTTCTGGGTTAGAGAAGGTTAATTGTTGAATGTGAGAGAGGTAATGTTATGTAAACTCCAATCCCAGCAGATGTATTACATAATACTGGCACATACAGTCCACTCTTAATACACTCACATGAACACTAACACTGTTAATGTGAGTGTACTGTATGTGCCAGTATTATGTAATACATCTGCTGGGATTGGAGTTTCCATAACATCACCTGTGTCATATACAGCCAGTGTTGAGTAGCAGTACATGTAAATTAGACACTGAGGGGAGCAATTTTCTCTACTGAGGGATGTTATGGTTTTTAATCCTAGCTTGTTTTGTGTAATGTAATTATGTAGAGCTCTCGTAATGAGTGTTTGCTGTACTTTTGCCATTGGTCATTTCAATTACCTATTAAATCCAGTTGGTAATTACATACTGTATTGTGATAATGCTGATCCAGTGATCCAGCAAGGGCTCCCTCTTTTTGCCATGGGGCAGAGAGAAAAATGTATAGTTTTATAGCTAATCTCATGCTATTTAAAAAAAAAATCCCCCACAAAGACCAAAGTATCAGCTATCACACCATGTAAAGAAACAGCCTAATTGTATTTTAACTTCAGACACCATAAAGGGCATTTTATTTGTACAATTATTGTTCAACAAGTGTTTGAAGGCCTTGCTTGTTTAATTTTAACATTATATTATTTAAATATGCAAATTTCTAAACATCTTTTTGTTTAGTTTTATAGCCCTATTAAGTGCTCCAGGGCTAATTTTGTCAGCATTCTGGCATGTACTAGATTTAGAACATAAAACATTTCTAAAATAAACATGATTCCTTAGGTTTAGCACAGCAAATGCTTCAATTGTTTAAGCATATGTTGCAGAGAAGTTAATAAAATATTTGCTCAGATTTTTGACAAAAAAAACTTGACTTTAAGGGTATTAGCCATCAGTGACGAAGTTGACAAGCCATTGACAGAGTCATTAACAGATATTCAAAACAGTCATATTTTTGCCTTTAAAAATAAGTTGAATACAAACATTTGCAAAATTTAGAAAAGTATTAATTTGAAAATCCCTAATAAAAACATATCCATTCTATCAGATCCTTCAGCACTCCGACAGAGTTGATGTTAGACACATATATGATGGAGTTGATGTTTTACAAAGTTGACAAAAATGGCATTTTTCTTCATTCAAGTGTTATACAGTAGCAATCTAGATTTTCCTAAATTGCTTTATAACTCTAAACCCTAATAAAATGTAACAATAATTGCTACGCTACCTGCCGCACAACATAGTCCCCTCAATGAATTCCACATTGAAATACTGAAATAAAAGTAACAATTGCTAATTGACAATGTCAGGCTGGGTCTGTAGCTTTATTTAGTATATCCCATAATAGCAAATAATGTTTATTTGAAAGAGTTTGCTGGCTAGCTAGTAAAGTGGTGAATTAGCCTAAAGTGGCCTTGCTTTTTCTGTTTAGCTAGATAAGTTTACAAACATGCTCAAATTCTAATCAAGTTTCAACTTTATTTATCAAGCCTATAGTTTATCATATTTATCAAATAAATAATACACTTTTCTTAACACATTGAAAAAGAATGTGCTTTATTGGTAGGCTACTTCCAAGTTGGTTCAACAATCATCCCCTTGAATGGTCATGCTGGAATGGCAGTGGGTTTTTTAATAGGAATGGCAGTTACATTTTGAATTTACCAAAATGTTCTATAAATATAACCCCTTCCTAAATTCACTCTGGCTATCTACTCCGATTCCAGAGCACTTAGTGTGCCAGAGCGCAGAATAACTGATGAATTTACAAACACGCATCACCCGCTGAATATATGACCTGTGTTAGTGAAATCAGTAAAAAAAAACATAATTAAATTGTTGCCAGCAGCACAGTTACAGTCACCAACTCCAGATAACATGAAAACAGCCTAACCAGCTCTTCTATGGCGAGTTAAATGGTCAGAGTGAGGTGTTCTCTCATTTGTGTCTGGAAGTAGCTAACAAGCTAGCCATCTTTAGCCAGTTAGCTTGGGTGCTTGACTGCCTTTGTGAGGTCAAAATGCTCGGATCAACGCTATTCCTCGGCCAGAGTGTCCAGTGCAGTGTGCGCTCTGAACGCTCCAAGAGCAAACTTAAATCTTACAGTACATTGCTCTGCATTTACAAACGACCCATAGCGCACTTTCGAACACACCCCAAGAGTATGCTTTTATTAAACAAATGATTTCCTCTTGCTTCTAGCTAGCATTTAGTTTGCAACAGCACATGATTCTATGAACCTTGCTGTTTGCCACTCAGACCTTGGCAAAAATGTTGCAAACTATGAATTCCATCCCCCCCTTTATGTGACTGGCTTAGCTTTTGTTCTGTTGTTGTCTAAAATCCCCATTACACTCGGGGTTAGGGACATCATCCTCAAGGTTGTTTTCTTTCACTGGGTATACAGCATACACCTTTACTTTATCCACATTTTGTTGGGTTACAGCCTGAATTTAATATGTATTACATTTAGATTGTGACACTGATCTGCACACAATACCCCATAATGTCAAAGGGAGGTTTTTCAATGCCCCGCAAAGAAGGGCACCGATTGGTAGATGCTGAATATCCCTTTTGAGCATGGTGAAGTTATTAATTAGGCTTTGGATAGTGTATCAATACACCCAGTCACTGGCAAGACTTGAAAAGGTCTGTCTAGCAATGATCATTAATCAACTTGACAGAGCTTGAAGATTTTTTTCAAGAATAATGGGCAAGTATTGTACAATCCAGGTGTGCAAAGCTCTTAGAGACTTACCCCAAAAGACTCACAGTTGTAATCATAGCCAAAGATGCTTCTACAAAGTATTGACACAAGGGTGTGAATACTTATGTAAATGAGATATCTGTATTTCATTTTTTATCAATTCAGGCTGTAACACAACAAAATGTGGAATAAGTCAAGGGGTATGAATACTTTCTGAAGGTACTGTATATATAACGTTTTTCAGTAAAGGGTTCTTTAATCTCGTCCAAAGAATCATAAGGTTCTATATACCCCAAATAACCCTTTTTTCTAATAGTGCATGGCTTTTCAATAGTGCATGGCGTTTTGCTCTTTCTCTCTCTCTCTTCCGAGAGGGATTCCAAATGCCAGATTGTTTTCTAGTTTTTGTGAAAGCATGGATGCCTCGAGGTGAGAAGTGAGGTTTTGTTTTTGTTGGGGGATTTTCTTTTCTAATTTGAAGCTTATTCTGCATTTCCCCTGATTGCTAAAAACAATGGATTTGGAATGCATCTGTATGGTTTTAATTTATTTGCTTGAATGAGGAAGAGAATGACTGCCCAGGCAGTTTAGGCAGATTGAACTTCTTTATGCCAATTTCTGTAAGTAGGAAGCTGACCTGCTTTGGTTCAAGATGTCATATTGCAGTTCATCTTTCATGTCATTAATACCTTTCATGCCGTATCTTTGTCCATAGGCTGTGGATGTCAAAATAGATTCAGTACCATAGTGTGTGACAGACATCTCATCAGCATTTTGCTCACACCCCGATACTTTATATTTTTATTGAGTCAATTTATCTTAGCATTGGCATTTCCTGAGGAGCCATTAAACATAATATTTAGCCTGTTTTCGCTGATATCTGTATTCCGTATGAAATGTCAAGTGGATAAGAGAGATGATTTCATCTGGGGGATTCTGAGCCTATCATTATGTTTGAAAGCATGAAACTGCAAGCAAGCCTTGTTATCCTTGGACACTGAACAAGATTCAGGCCTTCATTTTAATCGCTACCCTCAATAAATCAGCTAAGCCTGCTCCCTTGCTGTGTGAATTGACTACAGCATATTTAGAGGTGGAAATCAAATCAAAGGTATAGCCTATTGGTAACTCTTCAATTTCCCCTGGATCAAACATTCCATTCAGTTACAAGGGTATGAATCCTATTCAAGACAGGCTCTGTAGTGTGTGAAACTTAGACTAAAGATGTGATAGTTCACGTCAAGCTGTTAAACATTTACTCACTTTGTTTCATCCACAAAACATTACATATTAATGTTATATTTGATAAGGACTAGGGAGTTTTTTAGGATGAAAAAAATGTGGAATCGAGCTAAGCACAGGCAAAATCCTAGAGGAAAACCTGTTTCAGTCTGCTTTCCAACAGACACTTGGAGACCAATTCACCTTTCAGCAGGATAATAACCTAAAACACAAGGTAAAATTTACACTGGAGTTGCTTACCAAGACAACATTGAGTGTTTCTGATCGGCAAAGTTCCACTTTTGACTTAAAATCGGCTTGAAAATCTATGGCAAGACTTGAAAATGGTTGTCTAGAAATTATCAACCAAATTGACAGAGCTTGAAGAATTAAAAAAATAATAATGTGCAAATATTGTACAATATAATTGATGCTCCAAATACATCACATAACTGGTAAAGAGGAATAAAGTATGGATATGTTTGAAGTCTATAAACAAAGAATATTAAGGAAGCTTAGTAAACGAAAACATTCACCTTCATTGCCTTTAACAATGCAATTAGCAAGAAGCATTTTAATTATCTTTCAACTCTCTAAAGAAATATAAGATATCTCTGATTTCTAATTAAGCAAATTAACGCATTTTGCTGTGGCTATTCCTTCATGAACATCTCACATTAATTTCAGTCTGATGAAGCTGTCACCTTGACGACACTGGCACCTAAGGCCCACTCATTACCATATAAACAGCTCTACAAAACTGAAAACCTAATTATTAACCCATTATAGCACTAAAGGGATTTTATTGAAATCAAACTTCACTTGAAATATCCAAATGCACTCCACTGTACACATCAACATCACTGTACATTGCAATACTTTTGCAAATGTACAATGCAGCACAGCAAATGTCCCCAGGGATTCTTTTTCACCTTGAGGAAATAGGATGTGTTCAAAGAAATCAATTAAAATAATAATGGTTTTCCCCCAATTTGTTTTATATTGTTTTACTTGCTGCTTCATGTAGATTAAAGTGACAGCACATTATGGATTATGCATTGCACAAATGGCAATCTGCGATTGCTACATCCATTTTTTTTGATATACACCCATTTATTCTTGAAGAATATAACTTATAAATGCCTCATGAGCTTAGTTCAACTGTCAGAACCCAAAACAATAGCTTGTTTTACTCCATTGTTTGCAAACAATGTAATTTTAAACCAACACTGTATAGCCTCAAATATGGTTAAAACTAATTTTGATACAGTATCATAAATGACTAGTCCTTACATCCATAGCTCTGCCTATGAATTTGAGAGTGGTTACATTTCTCCAGCCCCAACCCTCAGCTGTTTACTAAAACAGTGGCGGGATGTACGCTCTGTTAATGTGTGAACTTCAGACTGCCTGACATTAACGATGGTCCCTCCCTGACCTGAACACTTTTGTTTGATTCTGCATGAGAGCATCCTGACAAGGACATTCAAGGACATTCAAAGTCAACAGTGACATCATTGTAACGGATGTCGTCGGGAGAAAGAGAGGAGGACCAAAGCGCAGCGTGGTAAGTGTTCATGATGATTTTTAATTAAAACTCAGAACACTAAACAGAAAATAACAATGTGAATTTACAAAACCGAAACAGTACCGTGTGGCCCAAGCACACACACGGAAACAAACACCCACAAACCAAAAGTGAAACCCAGGCTACCTAAGTATGATTCTCAATCAGAGACAACTAACCACACCTGCCTCTGATTGAGAACCATACTAGGCCGAACACAAAAACCAACATAGAAAAACAAACAGACTGCCCACCCCAACTCACGCCCTGACCATACTAAAACAAAGAATAAAATAACAGAACTATGGTCAGAACGTGACAATCATCCCCTCAGTCCATCATTTTTACCAATTTTTCAATGACTCAGACTCACTGAAGGAAAGTTTTGTTCTTTGAATTTACTTGTGTAATTTCAATACTTCCTTTCAGCGATACTTTCTCTTAGAGCAGCATAATAATTCCGCAGCATTGGGGAGAGTAATAGATTTTTTTCTGAACACAATGATTAAAAAGGAAAAATAGCTGCTTGCAAACTAAGTAAATGCTGAATATATAATCAATAACTAAAAAAACTATTCTGAAATTTTATTCTCTTTAATTCTCTTTAACAAGTTTCTATTTTGACTAAAGAAGAAAAGTAAGCTCCATTATTAATCGCTCTACATTTTTTGTTTACTGAGTGGTGGCCACTCATTTCAGTATGATATGAGATTAAATAACCAAAAATCACTTACGTTTTACTGACACATTTTTATGACAAAAATAAACACTACAATATACTGCGGTAGGCAGTAGCTGGCATTGCAAGAAGCCCCTGGAGTGACGAGGTATCTGCTGTGATTAGTTGAGATTTCACAACACAGTGGACCGCTCCCATCCCTTGACCCCTCACCCACCCCTACAGCACCGGTTAGATGTCAATGTGGCATCGTTATGAGTCAGAAACATTTATTCTACTATCAAAATTGACTACAAAGTATAAATTGTACAATTTCGGTCATGCAGTCAGTCTTCTCCAAAACTGAGTTGTGTGAGACTTGTGGTTGTGACTGCATCACAACATAAATGAAGGTTGGGTGTGTTTCAAACCTGCCCACATGCCCACAGCTTGCAACATGCAAGTAAATATAAATTCAGAGTGCAGCTACATGCAACACAATTGTAATGCCTGTGGTAAATTTGGGTTGACTTTGAATATCCCTTTGGTGGCTAGTTAGGGACCATTGGCAAATTACACAATGTACATGTTCAAATTCCAATAGCTCTAAATTTAAATGACTTAAAAATCTCAAACCAACTATGAATTGTAGAAATTCATATACAAATATTAAAAGCATTTAATGAGAAAACTTAAAGGTGTGCAACATGAAAATATTGTCTCATTTACATGTATTTATTAACGGTCCCTAACTAGCCCCAGAGTCAAAGTCAAGTCGCACACCAGCCAGCTGAAGCTAATTGGCTAAATAATTTGGCTAACTCTTCCCACCTACAAACACACACACACACAAGACACCCACATCAAATCACACCCCGAAACCAACTCACATTTGAATTTACTCATGGCCGCTAGCATTTCTTAATTTCTTACCTTATTTACATAAGTATTCAGACCTTTTGCTATGATTCTAGAAATTTAGCTCAGATGCATCCTGTTTCCATTGATCATTCTTGAGATTTTTCTACAACTTGATTGGAGTCCACCTGAGGTAAATTCAATTGTTTGGACATGATTTGGAAAGGCACACACCTGTCTATATGTATATAGTCCAACAGCTGACAGTGCATGTCAGAGCAAAACCAAGCCATGAGGTCGAAGGAATTGTCCGTAGAGTTCAGAGACAGAATTGTCTCGAGGCACAGAACTGGGGAACTGTACCAAAAAATATCTGCAGCATTGAAGGTCACCAAGAACACAGTGGCCTTCATCATTTTTAAATGGAAGAAGTTTGGAACCATCAAGACTCTTCCAAGAGCAGGCTGCCCGGCTAAACTGAGAAATCGGGGGAGAAGGGCCTTGGTCAGGGAGGTGACCAAAAACTCGATGGTTACTCTGACAGAGCTCTGGAGTTCCTCTGTGATGATGGGAGAACCTTCCAGAAGGACAACCATCTCTGCAGCGCTCCACCAATCAGGCCTTAATGGTAGAGTGGCCAGACGGAAGCCATTACTCAGTAAAAGGCACATGACAGCCCGCTTTAACAATTGTTAGGGCCTTCCTCTTACACCGCCTGGTATAGAGATCCTGGATGGCAGGGAGCTCAGCCCCAGTGATGTGCTGGGCCGTGGCCTACGCACTAACCTCTCTAGCACCTTATGGTCGGATGCTAAGCAGTTGCCATACTATGCAGTGATGCAGCCGGTCAAGATGCTCTCAATGGTGCAGCTGTAGAACTTTTTGAAGATCTGAGGGCCTCTGACAAATCTTTTCAGTCTCCTGAGTGGGAAGGGGAGTTGTCGTGCCCTCTTCCCAACTGTGTTGGTGTGTTTGAACCATGATAGGTCCTTAGTGATGTGGACACCGAGGAACTTAAAGCTCTTGACCCGCTCCATTACAGCCCTTTCGATGTGAATGGGGTGTGCTCTGCCCTACGTTTTCTGTTGTCCACAATCCGTTCCTTTGTCTTATTGACGTTGAGGGAGAGGTTGTTGTCCTAGCACCACACTGCCAGGTCTCTGACCTCTTCCCTATAGGCTGTGTCATCGTTGTCTGTGATTAGGTCTACCACCGTCGTGTCGTTGGCAAACTTAATGGTGTTGGAGTCGTGCACGGCCACACAGTCATGGGTACATGGAGTACAGAAGGGAACTATTAATGCACCCGAGGGGCCCCCGTGTTGAGGGTCAGCGTGTCAGATGTGTTGTTGCCTACTCTCAACACCTGGGGGCGGCCCGTCAGGAAGTCCAGGATTCAGTTGCAGAGGGAGGTGTTCAGCCCCAGGGTCCTTAGCTTAGTGATGAGCTTGGAGGGCACTATGGTGTTGAACGCTGAGCTGTAGTCAATAAAAAGCATTCTCAAGTAGGTGTTCCTTTTGTCCAGGGGGAAAGGGCAGTGTGGAGTGCAATAGAGATTGCGTCGTCTGTGGATCTGTTGGGGCGGTATGTAAATTGGAGTTGGTCCAGGGTGTCTGGAATGATGGTGTTGATGTGAGCCATGACCAGCCTTTCAAAGCATTTCATGGCTACAGATGTGAGTGCTATGGGGCGATAGTCATTTAGACATTCTTGAGCACAGGGGCAATGGTGGTCTGCTTGAAAAATGTAGGTATTACAGACTGGGTCAGAGAGAGGTTGAAAATGTCAGTGAAAACACGTGCCAGCTGGTCAGCACATGCTCTGAGTATGCATCCTGGTAATTCGTCTGGCCCTGCGGCCTTGAGAATGTTAACCGGTTTAAAGGTTTTACTCACATCTTCTACGGAGAGCGTGATCACACAGTTGTCCAGAACACCTGGTGCTCTCATGTATGGTTCAATGTTGTTAGCCTCGAAGCGACCATAGAAGGCATTTAGCTAGGTTTGCATTACTGGGCAGCTCATGGCTGGGTTTTTATTTGTAATCTGTGATAGTTTGCAAGCCCTGACACATCTGACGAGCGTCAGAGCCAGTGTAGTAGGATTCTATCTTAGTCCTGTATTGAAGCTTTGCCTGTTTGATGGTTCGTTGTGCATAGCGGGATTTCTTATAAGCGTCCGGATTAATGTCCCACTCCTTGAAAGCGGCAGCTCCAGCCTTTAACTCAGTGACAATGTTGCCTGTAATCCATGGCTTCTGGTTGGGATAGGTACGTACAGTCACTGTGGGGACGATATCGTTGATGCACTTATTCATGAAGCTGGTGACTGATGTGGTAAACTCAATGCCATCAGATGAATCCCTTATGTTGTAGCGAAACAGTCTAGCGAAACAGTCCTGTAGCTTAGCATCCGCTTCTTTGAACCACTTCCGTATTCAGCGCATCACTGGTACTTCCTGTTTGAGTTTTTGCTTGTAAGCAGGAATCAGGAGGATAGAGTTAGTCAGATTTGCCAAATGGAAACCGACCAGTGATTTAAACCTGTATCTCCTCTGCACCACAAGACTGTGTTAGGAGATAAATCCTAGCTTGTGGAGCTAATAATGTAGGTCTTCAGGTCTCAGACAAGGTTACTCATCATACAAGCGTGATTCCAATCTGCCTTCGTTACACTTCACTCTCCTTTGGGTCGTTTGACCCATTCCAGTCACGGCACAAAACTTTTTTAATGCCAGGTTCAACCCCGGTCTCCTGAGCACTGAGCGTTGTTCCAAACCACCTTCGTTATATTTACAAGACAAGGAAAACAATGAACCTATGTTTTCTCGACAGAAGCAACAAATGGTTTTACCCTTCTTGCCGCTTATCCTCCCGTAAATACCATGGGTCTAATAATGATTTGATTATTGTTTGGCAATTGAGAAAGTTAACTTATTTGACAGACTTTCCTGTTTTCAGAAGACAGTACTGTCAGTGAACTATTAACCGTTTCAATGCAAATCATAAGCAGCTTATGGTTCTTGTCTCAATAAAAGGTCGTTTCAGGCTATTCCATCAAAGGTCATTTAAGGCCAGTCCAATCAATCAAATCCATTTATTTATGACAATCAGAAACATCATGTGTTGTGCATCGTTCCTAGGGTATTGATTTATTAGTCAGTTACACAACATAGAATTTGGAATTATAATACTATTAATTTAATAGGATCTATATGAGCAGCGGTGGAAAAAGTACCCAATTGTCATACTTGAGTAAAAGTAAAGAAACCTTAATACAAAATAACTCAAGTAAAAGTGAAATGCTACTTGAGAAAAAGTCTAAAAGTATTTGGTTTTAAATATACTTAAGTAATCAAAATAAATGTAATTGCTTAAATATACGTAAGTATCAAAAGTTTCTTACATTAAGCAAACCAGACGGCACAATTGTAATGTTTTTTTATATTTACGGATAGCCAGGGGCACACTGCAAGCACTCAGAAATAATTTACAAATTAAGCGTTTGTGTTTAGTGAGTCCGCCAGATCTGAGGCAGTAGCGATGACCAGGGTTGTTCTCTTGATAAGTGTGTGAATTGGACAATTTTCTGTCCTACTAAGCATTCAAAATGTAACGAGTACCTTTGGGTTTCAGGGAAAATGTATGGAGTAAAAAGTACATTATTTTCTTTAGGAATGTAGTGAAATAAAAGTTGTCAAAATATAAAGAGTAAAGTACAGATACCCCAACAAAGTACTTACAGTTGAAGTCGGAAGTTTACATACACTTAGGTTGGAGTCATTAAAACTCTTTTTCAACCGCTCCACAAACTTCTTGTTAACAAACTATTGTTTTGGCAAGTCGGTTAGGACATCCACTTTGTGCATGACACAAGTCATTTTTCCAACAGTTGTTTACAGACAGATTTTTTCACTTAAAATTCACTGTATCACAATTCCAGTGGGTCAGAAGTTTATGTACTGTTGACTGTGCCTTTAAAAAGCTTTGAAAATTCCAGAAAATTATGTCATGGCTTTAGAAGCTTCTGATAGGCTAATTGACATCATTTGAGTCAAATGGAGGTTCACCTGTGTAACGGTTGTCTGTGGTGGAAGAAGGTGAGGACCAATGCGCAGCGTGGTAAGTGTCCATATTGATTTAATAGAACAATCGAACACTGAAACAAAACAGTAAAGCGACAATGAACGAAACGAAACAGTCCTGTACGGGGAATACACAAAACACAGAACAGAAAATAATCACCCACAACTCAAAGGTGAAAACAAGCTACCTAAGTATGGTTCTCAATCAGGAACAACATTTGACAACTGCCTCTGATTGAGAACCATACCAGGCCAAACACAGAAATCCCATAGAAAAAAGAACAGACTGCCCACCCCAACTCACGCCCTGACCATACTAAAACAAAGACAAAACAAAGGAACTAAGGTCAGAATGTGACAACCTGTGGATGTATTTCAAGGCTTACCTTCAATCTCAGTGCCTCTGCTTGACATCATGAGAAAATAAAAATAAATCATAAAAAAATGAATTTAGACCTCCACAAATCTGGTTCATCCTTGGGAGCAATTTCCAAATGCCTGAAAGTACCACGTTCATCTGTACTAACAATAGTACACAAGCATAAACACCATGGGACCACTCAGCCGTCATACCGCTCAGGAAGGAGACATGTTCTGTCTCCTAGAGATGAACGTTCTTTGGTGCGAATAGTGCAAATCAATCCCAGAACAACAGCAAAGGACCTTGTGAAGATGCTGGAGGAAACAGGTACAAAGGTATCTATATCCACAGTAAAACAAGTCCTATATCGACATAACCTGAAAGGCCACTCAGCAAGGAAGAAGCCACTGCTCCTAAACCGCCATAAAAAAGCCAGACTACGGTTTGCAACTGCACATGGGGACAAAGATCATACTTTTTGGAGAAATGTCCTCTGGTCTAATGAAACAAAAATAGAACTGTTTGGCCATAATGACCATCGTTGCGTTTGAAGGAAAAAGGGGGAGGCTTGCAAGCCAAAGAACACCATCCCAACCGTGAAGCACGGGATGGCAGCATCATGTTGTGGGGGTGCTTTGCTGCAGGAGGGACTGGTGCACTTCACAATATAGATAGCATCATTTTATTTAACCTTTATTTAACTAGGCAAGTCAGTTAAGAACAAATTCTTATTTTCAATGACAGCCTAGGAACAGTGGGTTAACTGCCTGTTTAGGGGCAGAACGACAGATTGTACCTTGTCAGTTCAGGGGTTTGAACTGACCAACGCTCTAACCACTAGGCTACCCTGCCACCCTCATGAGGACGGAAAATTATGTGGATATATTGAAGCAACGTCTCAAGACATCAGTCAGGAAGTTAAAGCTTGGTCTCAAATGGGTCTTCCAAATGGACAATGACCCCAAGCATACTTCCAAAGTTGTGACAAAATGGCTTAAGGACAACCAAGTCAAGGTATTGGAGTGGCCATCACAAAGCCCTGACCTCAGTCCTATAGAACATTTGTGGGCAGAACTGAAGTGTGTGCGAGCAAGGAGGCCTACAAACCTGACTCAGTTACACCAGCTCTGTCAGAGGAATGGTCCAAAATTCACCCAACTTATTGTGAGAAGTGTGTGGAAGGCTACTCGGAACGTTTGACCCAAGTTAAACAATTTAAAGGCAATGCTACCAAGTACTAATTGAGTGTATGTAAATGTCTGACCCACTGGGAATGTGATGAAAGAAATAAAAGCTGAAATAAATTGTTCTCTCTACTATTATTCTGACATTTCACATTCTTAAAATGAAGTGATGATCCTAACCGACCTAAGACAGTGATTTTTACAAAGATTAAATGTCAGGAATTGTGAAATACTGAGTTTAAATGTATTTGGCTAAGGTGTATGTAATCTTCCGACTTCAACTGTAAGTAGTACTTTAAAAATCATTTTTACTTAAGTATTTTACACCACTGTCTATGAGTTACACCAAAGATGGTGGATAAATGAAGATATTTCACTCAGGCATTTACCATTGAAATAAAATGGTCAGTTCCGGTCTACTTAACGGGGTGGGTTTCCCATAGACACCAATGCAATAGCAGCTGGGTCTGGTCTACTTAGTTCATTGACTTTCATTGAACCAGAAATAACAGGGAGTGGGGTCTCGCTTCCTCTTCATTCTCTGGTTACACTACACAATGTTTTTGTTGTGAAGGTTTATGTCTTCACCCCAATCTCTGGCCACACCCCTCTCTTGCCTCTCACCAGACCAGTTCCCACTCTGCTCATAAGCAGCAGTTTTCACTCCAGCATTCCTTATCCTGTTGGTAAATGCATGTTGTGCGTTACTGACAAAGTGAATACCTTTATTTGTTGGAGAATATGTGGCCAGAGGTTAGGGGTAAGGACACATCAGCCACCTTCTTGAAAGGGTCATTGACTTGAGGGTCTTGGCTGGTCTAGAACGAGTTTGACTTCCCTCTGGTCAAAATCTGTTTGAATCAACATCGTTTCCACGCCATTTCAACCCTATTATTAAATGAGATGACTAGTGATGGGGTAAAAATTGACAGTTACATATACATATTACATAGTTCCATATACATATTATTTAGGAAGACATGTCGAATAATTTTGACGATATCACAAAATTCTTTTTGCACTAGTTGGCTGTACCTGCACCAAAACTTCAGTCCCTCTGCAGCATGGAATTGCAATAAAATTCCGGTATTGAATCGCAACACACTTACTGTAGAATCATGATCATCGCAATGCATATCATAGTATCGTAATAATATCATATCATTATGTCCCTAACAATTCCCAGCCCTGGTGATGACGTTGAATCAACGTGGAAAATGTATTGTATTTGAAAAAAAGAGCCGGGCGGAGATGTCTGGCAGGTTATAGGATATAGCACTTGTGCTGGATCAACAGATGAAATGTTTGATTTAGCTGAACAATACAAGCTCATCATGGGAGCCACACAGGAGTTCAGTTTAACCTTGATAGCCCATGATTTTCAGGAGCCCAACCAGTGTTTCAACATGGAAGACGAAGTCATCAAATGCGTGGCTTTATCCTGACCTGATAGGTGGAAGGTCCATTGCCTTGATCTCCTTGAAGGTAGGGATCGGCACGAGTACACGAGTACTCGATTCAAGGTTCCATTGCTAATAATTGAATACAAGTACTCAAAGTTTGCCCTCTCTGGTTAGCTGTGGAAATGTTGGACCCTCTGTTGTTCTGTATGGTCTTCTGCCTAGTAGGGTGGTTGGATTGGATACACCACATGCTGGGGGCACTACAGGATGAGGATAGGCTGGAGGAGGAGCCTGTGGCAGAGGCTGGATTGGTGGAAACTAGATTGGAGGAGTGAGGTGGCAGAGGCAGAGGTAATTGATAGGTGGAAGGCTGCGGCTACAGCTCCAGAATGGTGGCCCACTGCTGGTTGTTCCGGTAGTGCCTGAGGTTGATCAGGTGTAGCTAGTGCCAACACTGGGAGGTGTGTTGGTGTGATGTAGTGTTTTGGACTGGAATATTATTATACGGATGTTGCAAATTACATTGTTATTGTCGAGAAACAGATGTCTGTCGGTCTTTAATATTAATGTATGTAAGAGTGTCTGTAAGAGCAATACCCACTGGGCACATCTCGTCATTTCAAGGTGGGTAACTTGGTAATATTTGGTTGTGACGTTGATCAATAAGATTACAACCTATTGTCACCCACTCAAAAAGACAGACAAAAGTTAGTTGAATTTATAATGTGTCATCACTATGCTTTTAACCATCGAAAAGCACAACCAAATTACAATGGAAAAACAATGTATGATGTTTGGTTGTTGTCACCTACCGCAAATGTCTATCACTGCGCACTCAACCATTTAAAATCACAGACAAGTTCAAACAGGAATACAAACAGTCAGATATTTTGTTTATTTATACCACAGATTAATATGTTATCACTGTGCTTCATCTAATAGCAGAAACAAATGATTTGGTTTTCAGTTGAGATAACATTAAAAGTACATGATGCAAGTGATCAACGCCGTTCAAGATTCTGGAATTGTGAAGATCTCAACAGAACTGCAACAACCTATCCACGCTTTATATGATTACATAAGAAGAAATGTATAGTTACACTAACCTATTTACTGTATTACAAAGGTCATGTTGAATTGTGTTTGGTTGACAGCATAACCAAATATCAACATTTAAAGGAGATGTATCTACTGCTTGTAAAGTTCCATCTGAGCCACTGGCTTAATCCCATTCTTTAATTTAGATTTTTGCTTGAGTTGGAGGCATGAATCCAAAATATACAGTGGCAAGAAAAAGTATGTGAACCCTTTGGAATTACCTGGATTTCTGCATAAATTGGTCAGCAAATTTGATCTGATCTTCATCTAAATCACAACAACAGACAAACATAGTGTGCTTAAACTAATAACACACAAATTATTGTATTTTTATTGTCTATATTGAATACATAATTTAAACATTGGTAGTGTAGGTTGGAAAAAGTATGTGAACCCCTAGGCTAATGACGTCTCCAAAAGCTAATTGGAGTCAGGAGTCAGCTAACCTGGAGTCCAATCAATGAGATGAGATTGGAGATGTTGGTTAGAGCTGCCTTGCCCTATAGAAAACACTCACAAAATGTGAATTTGCTATTCACAAGAAGCTACCTGATGTGAAAAATGCCTCAAACAAAATAGATCTCAGAAGACCTAAGATTAAGAATTGTTGACTTGCATAAAGCTGGAAAGGGTTAAAAAAGTATCTCTAAAAGCCTTGATGTTCATCAGTTCACGGTAAGACAAATTGTCTATAAATGGAGAAAGTTCAGCACTGTTGCTACTCTCCCTAGGAGTGGCTGTCCTGCAAAGATGACTGCAAGAGCACTGCGCAGAATTCTCAATGAGGTTAAGAAGAATCCTAGAGTGTCAGCTAAAGACTTACAGAAATCTCTGGTACATGCTAACATCTTTGTTGATGAGTCTATGATATGGAAAACACTAAACAAGAATGGTATTCATTTGAGGACACCATGGAGAAGCCACTGCTGTCCAAAAAAAAACATTGCTGCATGTCTGAAATGTACAAAAGTGCACCTGGATGTTCCACAGCACTACTGGCAAAAATATTATGTGGACAGATGAAACTACAGTTGAGTTGTTTGGAAGGAACACACAACACTATGTATGGAGAAAAAAAGGCACAGCACAGCACACCAACATCAAAACCTCATCCCAACTGTAAAGTATGGTGGAGGGAACATCATGGTTTGGGGCTGTTTTGCTGCCTCAGGGCCTGGACAGCTTGCTATCATCAATGAAAAAAATGAACTCCCAAATTTATCAAGACATTTTGCAGGAGAATGTTAGGCTATCTGTCCGCCAATTGAAGCTCAACAGAAGTTGGTTGATGCAACAGGACAACGACGCAAAACCCATAAGTAAATCAACAGAATGGCTTCAACAGAAGAAAATACGCCTTCTGGAGTGGCCAGTCAGAGTCCTGACCTCAACCCGATTGAGATGCTGTGGCATGACCTCAAGAGAGCAGTTCACACCAGACATCCCAAGAATATGCTGAACTGAAACCGTTTTGTAAAGAGGAATGTTCCAGAATTCCTCTGACCATGGTCCAGATCTGATCTGCAACTACAGAAAATGTTTGGTTGAGGTTATTGCTGCCAAAGGAGGGTCAACCAGTTATTAAATCCAAGGGTTCACATACTTTTCCCACCCTGCACTGTGAATGTTTACATGGTGTGTTCAATAAAGACATGAAAACATAATTGTTTGTGTGTTATTAATTTAAGCCGACTGTGTTGTGACCTAGATTAAGATCAGATCAAATTTATGACCAATTTATGTAGAAATCCAGGTATTTCCAAAGGATTCACATACTTTTTCTTGCCACTGTAATTTGTTAACTTGCCAATAAGTGAATAGGCTATTAATTGTATTTCAAAAGTGATAATGAATTGTGTTTGGTTGTCAACACAACCAAATATCAACATTTAGATTTAGTTTAAGCTTGGATGGTTCCACCTGTGCTATTGACTTCTAAATTAAAGTCTGGCTTTAATTCCATTTGCTACAAATTAATAATTGAAATCTAAGTTAAAGAATATGACTAAATCAAATCAAACTTTAATTGCACTTTAATTAAAGTGTTTTTATTTAGTCCTATTCTCTAACTTAGATTTTTGGTTGAGATGGAGACGTGAATCCAACATATCAATTAATAATTTGTAGACAAACTGGATTTAAAGCAGACTAAGTCAGTGGCACAGATTGAACTATCCAAGACATCCTCACTGCTAGGTGTCAATCTGGGGTAGGATATCGGTAAGAGTTCATTCAGTGATAAAGCTCTCAGCTGCTTTCCTCAGAAGAGAGGTTGGTGAGATAGGCCTTCACTGATGGAGGGTGACTTGATTTTAGGTAAGTGGACCACTATAGCTTCTTTCCATTCAGCAGGAACAATGTCCTCTTGTAGTGGTAAATTAAGAATGTCAGCCAGTGGTCTGTGCTCAGCTCATATGCAAACTCCTTATTAGTCTGCCTGGGATTTCATCTGGGCCTGCTGCCTTATGGGTTTTCACCTTCTGTAGCTTTCTGTAGACTTCCCAGGCTTGGACTGTTGGAGCAGGGCATGCTGGTAAAAAGGATGGCAGCAGAGCTGGGTGGTAGGGACTGTGCTACTTTTGATGGTGATTTGATCATTTAATTTGCTGTACCATGTTTATCGTCTGGTCTAAGACCCTTTTTGTGGAAGGTTGCCTCAGTTTGGGAGAGGTTGACTAATTCCTTGATGTTCTTATGCCACTGGGCATAATGAAACAACATTCACTGTTACTTAATCCCTGTATTGATTAGCCTACATTAGGCCTTATAAATGTATTCTATAATATGAAAATGTCTCTATAATTTCCTCTTCGAGTTGTACAAAATAAATAGGCTATACTTTTTAATGAGTCACTACTATCACATTATACAGTAACACCATGAATTTTCAGAATATAATTTCTATTGCCCTCCATTTATCAATAGGCATGATTTACCCATTGTAGTCATCGGAATTAGAAGGCAACATGGTTTTGATGCCTCCCAGTGGAGGATTAGAGCAAACATTTGTTGCACTTCCCATCTCTCACAAGGTAAAACTGCAATGTCCACTGGATTTTGTCTAGAAGGGATACAGCTTTTGTCCAAATAGAGCAGTTTAGCAGAACTTACGCAGCAGGTTAGGAAAATTAGGTTATGGTTAGGAAATGGGTTAGGGTTAGCAAAAATAAAATAAAAAAAGTCAATTTTTACCATCAATTTGCCCAAAGCTGTATCCCATCTAGACATGACATGTCCACTGGCACTGAAGCCCTCATACCAAGATAGTAGACTACAACAGCAACCACAATTAGTCAAGTGTGATGGAGGGGCTTGAAAGCACACAGGGCTCTTTTCTATCTCCGGTGAGAACAAACTCTCATTCCCATTTATGTTAGATATTTGTCAGGGTACTTCTATGGTTCTCTTGTTGACCTAAATATGAGAAAAGATCATTACTTTTTCTATAAAAATGTCACTCGTATTATTTAATTTGTGTTAAAAGTCTGCATCCATTTTAAGATAAGATTGTTTAAGATCATGTTGTGTTCTATAACAATCAGCTGGTGATACAAAATGCCTATTCCTATTGCAATTTATTATCCAAATGATTACAAACACAAGATTTAAAAAACAACAACATTCTGTTAAATAATACTTCATATTTTGTTAGAGCCAAACAATTGTTCATCTTGGTTCAGAGAAATATTGTATACATTCCATATGCAAACACATGTTTAAGTTTCACATGCTTGAGCAACAACTTGCTGGTGCTTAGATTGACATAAGTATTGAACCAATGGTGTAAGCAGGAATTGTAAAAACTTGGGTAATAATGAAATCAGCAACTGTATTTCAGACTACATTAAGGTGTGCCAAGGAGAGAGGACGGTGGCCATCTATGTGGCTCTGATGTGGCAAAGACACTGGGAAACTTACAGTAAATGTTTCAATATTACTTCTCCATCTTTGAAAAATCAATGTAAGCAACACACTTTCCCGCACCCTGCCTGGCCAGCGTTGAGCTGACAGTGACAGCAGCACGCATGCGCAGTATATCAACTGTTTCGGTGTCGGTGCTGAAGTTGGGCGGATGGAAGAAAAACACCGCCGATGGAGATTATACGGCAGGATGTATCTTTACTGTGCGATCTAACAAGCATCAACATAAAACACATATAAAGTAACCACTATAGACGACTGACAACCAGAATTAAAAGGGTAAGATGATGGATATTCTTATGTTAAATGTCCCACGAGCTAGCACTAGCCATGCTAGTCTCAGTAGCTAGCTGCCGCCTCTTCGCAGCACAGAACATGAGAACGTCTGATGGTGGCTAGCTAGCTATACAGAAAGTGGGTGTTATTCGTAGTTTTGTTGATGCGACAATAAGGCACTATCGTATCTTTGTAGTGGTTTTGCATTATCATTTGGTGTTTTGCCATGCGGAATCAGGTTGTCTTTGCAGCTGACGTTACCTGCAATGATTTAGCTAGCTAGCTAGTTCAGATTCCTCGAATCACAGCTGCAAGACAGTGAGAGACCATGCAAAACACCCAAGGATGAGCAGCAGGCAACGACCGCTATGTTGCGAATGCTTTAGGAAGTTATGACAAGCATGCATATGCTTTAACATGTATTTTAGTCTAAAATGTACGATTGTGCTACAGTTCATTAGCCAACTATTATTTCTTCATGCATTTAATTAGGCAGCGAGTCAGTTTATTTGTTAATAACAAACTAGGGGTTGTCACAAGTTACCATAGCCACAAAATCCACATTTGCTACTGGTTTATCGTAAAAATTCATGGAAACAAATATTTTATTTTTGTCTTAGGTTAGGCATAAGGTTAGAAGTGTGGTTAAGGTTAAAGGGATACTTCGGGATTTTGGCAATGATGCATTGTCTACTTCCCCAGAGTCAGATGAAATCGTGGATACAATTTTTATGTCTGTGTCCAGTATGAAGAAAGTTAAGAGGTCGTTATGCTAGCAGATAGTCATAGACTTCATCATGCGCTGATTCTTGTTAGCAATTGCGCTAGTACTAGTTAGCAGCTTCATTCAAACCGCATGCAGAGACATAGAAATGGTATCCACAACTTAATCTGACTAGGGAGGTAGATAAGTGTATCATTGGTAAGGGTTGAATCTGTAGTTACAGGAGGCGAAATTTCGTTCCATAGGAAGTGGGGGCAATTTCACAATAGTGTGTGATTGCAGCCGTAGTTCGGGGCGTTCCTGTATCTGCAGGAACAGCCCATTGGTGCACGTGATCTTCATGCTTGTGTTACACTTGATATTATGGATTTGTCTCTGCGATTCAAATGTGGTCAAAAGGGAAATATAAATATTTTCTGTGCTTTTCATGGGCGAAGGACATTGTCTACCGGTGTCCTAGCTAGCTACCTACCTGTGTCGCCCCTGCCTTGTGTGTACCGGAGTCCTAGCTAGCTAACTAGCTACCTGCCCTCACAGTCGTTAACAGAACTGCAGGGGGAAAAATGCCGGACAAGCGGTGGGCGAAGTACACTGTCTACCGGTGTGCTAGCTAGCTACCTATCCTGCCTCCCACTTGCTGTGTACTGGAGTCCTCCTAGCTAGCTAGCAAACAAGTTAGCACAGTATCCTACGCTCCCACCTTCCGAACACTTGCCCTTGTCATCGTTAACAGAACTGCGGGAAAGCAGTGCTTGACAGGCAAGGGCAAAGGACACTGTCTACCGTTGGTCTAGCTATCGTTAGCTAGCTAACTACCTATCCCGCCTGCTGTGTACTGGAGTCCTCCTAGCTAGCTAGCAAACAAGTTAGCACACAGCGTCCTATACTCCCACCTTCCAAACACTTGCCCTTGCCGTCGTTCACAGAACTGTGGGAAAACAGTGCCTGACAGGTGGGGGCGAAGTACTCTTCTCTACCGGTGGCCTAGCTAGCTACCGTTGTCGTCCCCTACTCCAGGCTGTATCACATCCGGCCGTGATTGTGAGTCCCATAGGGCGGCGCACAATTGGCCAAGCGTTGTCCGGGTTTGTCTGGGGTAGGTCATCGATGTATACAATCATTTGTTCTTAACTTACTTGCCTAGTTAAATAAATCAAATAAACATTTAGTCTCATCGGATAATTTAGTTAAAAGACTCTGGGGGGAAGAAAATTAAATGAAATTTAGCAATATATCACATTACATCTTACTAATACATTTTAAGTAATTATGGCCAAAATATTTTTGGCTGCTAAAAAATCTGAGTGGCTGGTAGATTTTTTTCATCTACCTACCACAGTGGCTGATGGACCAAAAAGTGAATTTTAGGCCCTGCTCTGAGCCCTTACCAAAATACAAAACATGGCGGACAATTTCTCTTGCCTCGGATCTGAACTTCAATGACAGTTAACATAAAACAAAAATACGAATTTGACATTCCCGCGCCCCAATGACAGAGGAGGGCTGGCTTGCTAGCTAGCTACAGTCATTTTCAGCCATTTTCTTATAAAACAGCTCAGCTAGCGAAATGCAAATTTGCAACGCTAGCTAGCTAATGTTAGCTAGACTCGGGAGCTCATGGGGCCATAAACAGACTTCAGGAGCCAGTGGGTTAGATATGATTCCACCATGAGCAACAACAACTGGCTACTAGTTTTCAGCCAAATATGTTCAACTCATAGCTAGTTTATCCAGTAACCACCACATTTAGAAGAATAGCTACAGACTGAAATGTAGCTGGCTAGCTGGCATGCTGGCTTACACCGGCCATGCAGTAGCCAAATAGCTAGCTAATCGTAGATGCCAAAAGTCACAGATATCTTGCCTTGGGAGCTCATGGGCACACAGGCTACGTTAGACATGATTACGCCACGGGCAACAATAACTGGCGACTAGCTCATTTTCAGATAAATATTTTCAACTCTTCCAACTTTGTTTATCTAAAGACCACCGCATTTAGGAGCATAGCTAATTACTGAAATGTAGCTAGCTAGATTTTTACATTTACATTTTTTGTAATTTACTAGACTTCCAAGAGCAATTAGGGTTAAGTTCCTTGCTCATGGGCAAAGAAAGATTTTTCACCTAGTCTGCTTGGGGATTTCATCCAGGCAATAGCCACTAACTAATCGTGTACGCATAACCCAAATGTATCAAAGAATAGGTAAATTTGCTCATATCAAGCGACACATACCAGACCATTTGTGGTAAGGTAAAAATAATTAGTGGGCTCGTTTTTCAGACAATGAAACTAAAATAGATTGGTAGCTAGCTGGTGAGGCTTTCATTTATTTCCCAATTAATCTGGTGATCAAGCTGAAGCTGCATTTCCCAAGTCGTTCGGTCAGTGCTAACTGCTCATGCCGGGGCACGAGCTAGCTAAACACACGGCTCTGTAAAGCATCTTAGTGATGTCACACACTCAAGAGGGCTTAACCAACCACCCAATGGGCTATATGTCGAGACTCAAGAAATTGGAGAAGGGTGTAATTGCGGCCCACAATTCCTGCATGTGGGCATTCCTGCATCTGCAGGAACCCTTTATAATTCTATTGGTACATTTTTAAGCTAAGACTCCAGTACACAGGTGGGAGGCAGGGACACTCCAGTACAATGGGTGGCAGTAATGCGCCATAATGTTGGGTGCCAACCTCTAATAAACGCCACAGAATAATATTTTTAAATTTTTTACTGAACCTTTATTTAACTAGGCAAGTCAGTTAAGAACAAGTTCTTATTTAAAATGACGGCCTACCCCGTCCCCGCAGGAGGCCTTTTTCCTTTTGGTAGGCCGTCATTGTAAATAAGAATTTGTTTTTAGCTGGCATGCCTATAAATAAAAGGTTAAATATAAAATTTAAAACCCGGTCAAACCTTAACCTGGATGACACTGGGCCAATTGTGTGCCACCCTATGGGACTCCCAATCATGGCCGGTTGTGATACAGCCTGGTATCGAACCACGGTCGGTAGTGGTGCCTCTAGCACTGAGATGAAGTTCCCAAAAACAGCTACCGCTTTAAGGATGTGAAGTTACCGTGGTAAAGAGGCTACTCAGTTCCTGTCATGTGTTTCTGTGTGTGTGAGATTTTGGATCGGATTAGTAGTAGACAGCATCTCTTCGCTATCATTTGAAGCAGCAAACTCAAATGAACAACAGACCTTGTGAACAAAACAATGTAAATAGCCAAGAAACACGAGGACAGTCTTGTAGACTTTTGAGTAAATGTGACTAATTTCAGGAAAATGGGCATTTGTCGCGCATCACTACTTTACAGAAGAGGCATTTGAACGTAAACAAGTATTTTATACCTATCGTTTTTGTGTTTATACTTTTTCATAACGACAATGACAAGTTTGATGTCGCATAACAATAGAATGTTCATGATGTCACTGCAACAGCTGTCTACAGACATGTCGATAGACATAGTATAAACCAGCCTTTAGTCTTGAAATCTGTTGTTTAGTACACTCCTGTACTCACTCTGTATAGCACATGGCCTCACATGTGAAGAGATGGGTGGGGCTAAGGCTTAAGAGTGTGTGAGTGATGCTGAATGGGTGTAGACAAAGAAGAGCTCTTACAGGAAAAGTTGATATGGCGAATCCCCTTAATAAGCCATTCTTATTGGGACAGGCAATGTAACATCCATAACGTTTTTTTTTAAACATGCCCCTTACATAGGATTGTTTGATTTGACATTGCTGTTGATGTTATTTGTTTTGAGGCTGTTCTGCTCAGTGCTCCAGATCGTACACGTTTGGAAAATGGACAATGAGAGGTTGTTGGAAAAGTCTAGAGATCTGTGATGATGAAAGATCTATAGATTTATGATGTTGTATGATACCATTGTAATCATTGACCATCAAAACATAGCCTAGATGTAGACATCACCTTTTCCGTTGATATCATGTTCATTTCAGCAGATAGTAAGGAAAATTCATTGTCCATTTATAGTGGAATAGAAAAATGGCCAGCAGAAGTTTTTGTGATGGCTCCATAACTGAAAATATTCCGAGCCCCAAACTTTGCAAGTATTCCAAGTTTCATGCTTTTATAAAAAAGGTTTTTCACACATCGCCTGGACTAGTAGGCCTAATTGCCAGCCTATCACTCATACGGTAATGTTAGCTCTAATTCAAACTGTGATTTTAACTTTTAGATTTTGCTAGTCGTTTGTTTTCAATAAAGAATTGCAGAGCACCCCAAAACCTCAGCTCTTGATCTACTCAGAATACATTGCTGAAACGGGATGGGGCAGAGGTAAGCATTGTGCTTCTTTGCCATATTTCCAGTCTGTCTGAACAAAGCGTTAGGGTTGTGTTGCGTGACCATTAACTCTGAGGTTATACAGAAAATGAAACTCCTACGTCCTCCCCGAAATGTATTCCCGCCCTTGGGCCCCTATGAATACAGTCTATTTGAAAGAAAATTGGTGACATCATGTTAGCCAAGAGCTAGAGGCCGTCCATGGGTTTCTCAAATTAGTATTTTGTAACTGCTCTCAAATATGACACAGGTGATATTTAGCTAATATCTGTTGGTGGGATATAAGGCATTTCTTTGCTCTAGATTGCAGGAAATGCAATTACAGGTGTTAAAAAAATGCAAAAGTCTCAGTGTCCCTCCGGGCTAATAACTGAGGGCCTAATTGGTGGAACGTTAAAACTGTTCTGTATGTAGCCTATGTGGCTATGCTTTAATTTCAGCATTAAATGTACTTGTGGGTCGTTCTATATTAATTAAATCACTTGTTGACCACACCCCTTGAGGAGTACCTGAGGATGTAGTGTAGCACCAGCCAGTTGAATACCAGATACCATGTTACTTATGTCACCCCTAAAAACGCCCTACAGTGAGTCATACTTCATGTTGCATGCGCTTTGGTTGTGTGGCCACTTAGGGTACATTTAGGTGAGCCTCGGTTTCAAGGTGAAGCGTTCATCAATTCTTTGCTTAAAGGGATCGTTTGGGATTTTGGCAATGAGTCAGGTGAAATCGTGGATACCATTTTTATGCATCTGCTTCCAGTATGAAGGAAGTTAAAAAGTAGTTTCACGAGCCAATGCTAACTAGCGTTAGCGCAGTGATTGGAAGTTGCTGCACACAGAGACATAAAAATCCACAAGTTCATCTAACTCTGGGGAAGTAGATAAAGGGCCTCATTGCCAAAATCCCAAACTATCCCTTTAGGTGGATGTGTACAGGAATAGCCATTTGAACGTTAAGCCTGTAGGCTAGGCCTAATAGGCTTTATTGTAATTTGGTAGTCAAGTCAGGGCCATTCTATGGGATGTGCTCTCCATTTTCCAGATTTGAATCAATGTTCATAGTAGCCTAACTAAAGACTTACTGTAAGTCACTTTGAATTATCAGCATATTAGCATATTGACATTAGTAAATCATACCAGATGTGAAAGAAAATGTCTGTCCATATTTCTAGATTGAGTTCTTAAAGGTGTGAGGTGTCACCCCTCTTTAAGAAATGAGCACACCTTCACCATTGGCTAAGCTAAATGGTTGAACTGACTAACTAAGCGGACCCACTCAATTAGGCTAGCCACCACAACTTTAAAAAGTTGCTGTTACATCTCACTTATGGAAGATTCTCGTTGTTTAACACTGACTGACTAAGCTACCGTAAATCATTCAATTATAATGGAAGAAGGAGACGTAAGGAGACATTCAGCGATTTGATCATTGGCGACTGGTTTGAATGCCCAAACTTCGCAATAACAAATTGGAAGATGGAAGCTGTCGCTAGCCATAGATAGACCACCACCAACTCGCTGTATAGAAAGCAGTGATGTGAATCCTCTGTTGGGACTGCGGAGAGTTCGTGGGGATGTGAATCCTCTGTTGGGACTGCGGAGAGTTTGTGGGGATGTGAATCCTCTGTTGGGACTGCGGAGAGTTCGTGGGGATGTGAATCCTCTGTTGGGACTGCGGAGAGTTCGTGGGGATGTGAATCCTCTGTTGGAACTGCGGAGAGTTCGTGGGGATGTGAATCCTCTGTCGGGACTGCAGAGAGGTCCTGGGGATGTGAATCCTCTGTCGGGACTGCGGAGAGGTCCTGGGGATGGGAGTCCTCTGTTTGGACTGCGGAGAGGTCCTGGGGATGGGAGTCCACTGTTGGGACTGCGGAGAGGTCCTGGGGATGGGAATCCTCTGTTGGGACTGCGGAGAGGTCCCGGGGATGGGAATCCTCTGTTGGGACTGCGGAGAGGTCCCGGGGATGGGAATCCTCTGTTGGGACTGCGGAGAGGTCCCGGGGATGGGAATCCTCTGTTGGGACTGCGGAGAGGTCCCGGGGATGGGAATCCTCTGTTGGGACTGCGGAGAGGTCCCGGGTTGGGAATCCTCTGTTGGGACTGCGGAGAGGTCCCGGGATGGGAATCCTCTGTTGGGACTGCGGAGAGGTCCCGGGATGGGAATCCTCTGTTGGGACTGCGGAGAGGTCCCGGGGATGGGAATCCTCTGTTGGGACTGCGGAGAGGTCCCGGGGATGGGAATCCTCTGTTGGGACTGCGGAGAGGTCCCGGGATGGGAATCCTCTGTTGGGACTGCGGAGAATCCTCTGTTGGGACTGCGGAGAGGTCCCGGGGATGGGAATCCTCTGTTTGGACTGCGGAGAGGCCCCGGGGATGGGAGTCCACTGTTTGGACTGCGGAGAGGTCCCGGGGATGGGAGTCCACTGTTTGGACTGCGGAGAGGTCCCGGGGATGGGAGTCCACTGTTGGGACTGCGGAGAGGTCCCGGGGATGGGAGTCCTCTGTTGGGACTGCGGAGAGGTCCCGGGGATGGGAATCCTGTTTCTGTTGGGAGTCCTCTGCGGAGAGGTCCCGGGGATGGGAATCCTCTGTTTCTGTTGGGGGGACTGCGGAGAGGTCCTGGGGATGGGAATCCTCTGTTGGGACTGCGGAGAGGTCCTGGGGATGGGAATCCTCTGTTGGGACTGCGGAGAGGTCCTGGGGATGGGAGTCCTCTGTTGGGACTGCGGAGAGGTCCTGGGGATGGGAGTCCACTGTTGGGACTGCGGAGAGGTCCTGGGGATGGGAATCCACTGTTGGGACTGCGGAGAGGTCCTGGGGGGATGGGAATCCTCTGTTGGGACTGCGGAGAGGTCCTGGGGATGAGAGTCCACTGTTGGGACTGCGGAGAGGTCCTGGGGTTGGGAATCCTCTGTTGGGACTGCGGAGAGGTCCTGGGGATGGGAATCCTCTGTTTGGACTCGGAGAGGTCCTTGGATCCTCTGTTGGGACTGCGGAGAGGTCCTGGGGATGGGAATCCTCTGTTTGGGACTGCGGAGAGGTCCCTGGGGATGGGAATCCTCTGTTGGGACTGGAGAGGTCCCGGGGATGGGAGTCCACTGTTTGGACTGCGAGAGGTCCGGGGATGGGAGTCCTCTGTTGGGACTGCGGAGAGGTCCCGGGGATGGGAATCCTCTGTTGGGACTGCGGGAGGTCCGGGGATGGGAATCCTCTGTTGGGACTGCGGAGAGGTCCCGGGATGGGAATCCTCTGTTGGGACTGCGGAGAGGTCCCGGGATGGGAATCCTCTGTTGGGACTGCGGAGAGGTCCCTGTTGGGATGGAGAATGGGAATCCTCTGTTGGGACTGCGGAGAGGTCCCGGGATGGGAATCCTCTGTTGGGACTGCGGAGAGGTCCCGGGATGGGAATCCTCTGTTGGGTCGGAGAGGTCCCGGGATGGGAATCCTCTGTTGGGACTGCGGAGAGGTCCCGGGGATGGGAATCCTCTGTTGGGACTGCGGAGAGGTCCCGGGGATGGGAATCCTCTGTTGGGACTGCGGAGAGGTCCCGGGATGGGAATCCTCTGTTGGGACTGCGGAGAGGTCCCGGGGATGGGAATCCTCTGTTGGGACTGCGGAGAGGTCCCGGGGATGGGAATCCTCTGTTGGGACTGCGGAGAGGTCCCGGGGATGGGAATCCTCTGTTTGGACTTCGGAGAGGCCCCGGGGATGGGAATCCTCTGTTTGGACTGCGGAGAGGCCCCGGGGATGGGAGTCCACTGTTTGGACTGCGGAGAGGTCCCGGGGATGGGAGTCCACTGTTTGGACTGCGGAGAGGTCCCGGGGATGGGAGTCCACTGTTTGGACTGCGGAGAGGTCCCGGGGATGGGAGTCCTCTGTTTGGACTGCGGAGAGGTCCCGGGGATGGGAGTCCTCTGTTTGGACTGCGGAGAGGTCCCGGGGATGGGAATCCTCTGTTTGGACTGCGGAGAGGTCCCGGGGATGGGAATCCTCTGTTTGGACTGCGGAGAGGTCCCGGGGATGGGAATCCTCTGTTTGGACTGCGGAGAGGTCCTGGGGATGGGAATCCTCTGTTTGGACTGCGGAGAGGTCCTGGGGATGGGAGTCCTCTGTTGGGACTGCGGAGAGGTCCTGGGGATGGGAGTCCTCTGTTGGGACTGCGGAGAGGTCCTGGGGATGGGAGTCCACTGTTGGGACTGCGGAGAGGTCCTGGGGATGGGAGTCCACTGTTGGGACTGCGGAGAGGTCCTGGGGATGGGAATCCTCTGTTGGGACTGCGGAGAGGTCCTGGGGATGGGAGTCCACTGTTGGGACTGCGGAGAGGTCCTGGGGATGGGAGTCCTCTGTTGGGACTGCGGAGAGGTCCTGGGGATGGGAATCCTCTGTTTGGACTACGGAGAGGTCCTGGGGATGGGAATCCTCTGTTTGGACTGCGGAGAGGTCCTGGGGATGGGAATCCTCTGTTTGGACTGCGGAGAGGTCCTGGGGATGGGAATCCTCTGTTGGGACTGCGGAGAGGTCCTGGGGATGGGAGTCCACTGTTTGGACTGCGGAGAGGTCCTGGGGATGGGAGTCCACTGTTTGGACTGCGGAGAGGTCCTGGGGATGGGAGTCCACTGTTGGGACTGCGGAGAGGTCCTGGGGATGGGAATCCTCTGTTGGGACTGCGGAGAGTTCGTGGGGATGTGAATCCTCTGTTTGGACTGCGGAGAGGTCCTGGGGATGTGAATCCTCTGTTTGGACTGCGGAGAGGTCCTGGGGATGGGAGTCCACTGTTGGGATCCTCTGTTTGCGGAGAGGTCCTGGGGATGGGAGTCCTCTGTTGGGACTGCGGAGAGGTCCTGGGGATGGGAATCCTCTGTTTGGACTACGGAGAGGTCCTGGGGATGGGAATCCTCTGTTTGGACTGCGGAGAGGTCCTGGGGATGGGAGTCCTCTGTTTGGACTGCGGAGAGGTCCTGGGGATGGGAATCCTCTGTTGGGACTGCGGAGAGGTCCTGGGGATGGGAGTCCACTGTTTGGACTGCGGAGAGGTCCTGGGGATGGGAGTCCACTGTTGGGACTGCGGAGAGGTCCTGGGGATGGGAATCCTCTGTTGGGACTGCGGAGAGTTCGTGGGGATGTGAATCCTCTGTTTGGACTGCGGAGAGGTCCTGGGGATGTGAATCCTCTGTTTGGACTGCGGAGAGGTCCTGGGGATGGGAGTCCACTGTTGGGACTGCGGAGAGGTCCTGGGGATGGGAATCCTCTGTTTGGACTGCGGAGAGGTCCTGGGGATGTAAATCCTCTGTTAGGACTGCGGATGTGTAGCAGCTTGTTTCTGTATTGTAATTTTTAGCAGAGCCTTTACTTCGGGCTACCATTCAGGGGTTTATCTTCCTTTTTTAAAAGGAGTGGGGAAGTCCCACACTTCACGTAGGTCTATTTTTTTGTTTATTGAATATTAAAGAGGAAGGCTAGAGGAGAGGGTTGCTAAAGTTAAGTTCCTCGGCGTACACATCACAGACAAACTGAAACGGTCCACTCACACAGACAGTGTGTGAAGACGCCTCTTCAACTGGAGGAGGCTGAAGAAATTTGGCTTGTCACCCAAATCCCTGACAAACTTTTACAGATACCCAATCGAGAGCATCCTGTTTGGTTGTATCACAGCCTAGTGCGGCAACTGCATCGCCCTCAACCGCAAGTCTCTCCAGAGGGTGGTGCGGTCTGCACAACGCACCACCAGGGGCAAACTACCTGCCCTCCATGACACCTACAGCACCCGATGTTACAGGAATGACAAAAAGATCATCAAGGACATCAACCACCTGAGCCACAGCCTGTTCACACCGCTATCATCCAGAAGGTGAGATCAGTACAGGTGCATCAAAGCTGGGACCGAGAGACTGAAAAATAGCTTCTCTCTCAAGGCCATCCGACTGCTAAACAGCAATCACTAACTCAGAGAGGCTGCTGCCTACTTTGAGACCCAATCAGTGGCCACTTTAATAAATGGATCACTAGTCACTTCATACAATGCACTCTAAATAATGCCACTTTAATCATGTTTACATGTCTTACATTACTCATATCACGTGTATATACTGTATTTTATTCCATCTACTGCACTTTGCCTATGCCGCTCGGTCATCACTCATCCATACACTTACATGTACATACTCTCATTCACCCATTTTGATTTGTGTGTATTAGGTAGTTGTTGGGGAATTGTAAGATTACTTGTTAGATATTACTGTACTGTCGGAACTAGAAGCACAAGCATTTCGCTACACTCTCATTAACATCTGCTAACCATGTATATGTGACAAATAAGATTTGATTTGATTTTAAACCCATGCTGCTGTGGTATAGGCTATGTAATCTGGAGGCAGCGGCCCAGGCCACTAAACTTCCCTAGGCTACTAGGCACTGTTTTCTGACCAAGCTAATTTTGACTTGTGGGTATATGTAATGATGTCTTTATTGTGAACCTCCTGAGCCTCTGACACAGATCTCGGCTAGGCAGGGTACTGTACAGTGGCCCTCCCCAGGCCATGTTAGAAACCAGATGAGGAAGTGTCTCTGTTTGTAGTTGTCAAGGAGATGACAATCTAGACCTCTGCAGTCATGTGCTTGCAGTAGTTTTGCAGTCGTACATACTGTAGGCCCATGCTATAGCTAGCCTAAAGGCCTAAAACTGTAGAACACAAACTCACATGTGATATACTGTCCATAAGTCACTTTTGAACACTGTTGGGATATATCCTACATTATGCACAGTGGTAAGAGACAGACTTAGATTTTTGGTGGACTTTACTATTTTGTTTTATATAATAGGCTGCTCCAAATCACCAAAAAGGAGGTGAAAAGTAAGCCTAATTTAGGGGTGTCAAACTACATTCCTGGAGGGCCGTGTGTCTGCTGGTTTTGTTGTTTCCTTTCAATTAGTTTCCAATTAAGACCTAAACAACCTGGTGAGGGAAGTTCCTAATTAATCAATGACCTTAATCAAGTACAGGGGAGGAGTAAAAACCCGTAGACACACGGTCCTCCAGGAATTTATTTTGACACCCCTGGCCTAATGCTTTAGTGGCACAAGATCAAAGGTTAATATAAACCCACTGTCCGTCTGTACAATATTACAATGCACTGTATTTCTCTTTTGTGTTTTTCAGATGGTATATTGTTGCTCCCCTTACGATCAACACTGCAAATGATCCACCCACTGAGTCCCTGAACTCTGCTGAGACCCAGGCAGAAACCGCTGTCCTCCTTATCCCTCACTTCCTGGCCCTCCGTCAGGGATGGTGAGAACAACAATACTACCCTGTAGACACACCCTAGTGCTTTACTTCTGAACCCACCCAAGTTCAACCAACCACTTACCTCAACGCCATGATTCACCTGCCTGGTCTGTCTGTGGAAGCAACTGACTAATTTTTATGGTAGGTTACTTAGGACAGATGTCCAATACCTTATAGTAGTGTATGTGACTGTTAAGTTTTATCCGTACATCATTGAAAGAAATTCAGTATGTTACGACCGTAAAACTGAAATTAATAGCCCAGGCCTTTATTTGCTTATATCACTGAACACAACAGGCGCTTGCTTATTAGAGACGGCCTTCTACAGTGCCTTCAGAATGTATTGATACCCCTTGACTTATTCCACATTTCGTTGTGTTACAGCCTGAATTCAAAATGGATTAAATATAATTTTTTTCTTACCCATCTATACACAATACTCCATAATGACAAAGTGGAAACATGTTTTTAGAAATTGTAACAAATGTATTGAAATACAGAAATATGTAATTTACATAAGTATTCACACCCCTGAGTCAACAATACTTTGTAGAAGCAGCGATTACAGCTGTAAGTCTGAAAGAGCTTTCCATACCTGGATTGTGCAACATTTGCCCATTATCCTTTTAAAAATTCATCAAGCTCTGTCAAATCATTGCTTGACAACCATTTTCAGGTCTTGCCATTGATTTTCAAGTAGAGTTCAGACAAATCTGTAACTCGGCAGCTACAGAACATTAACTGGTAGTCATTCAAAAATCATGTTAAACACTGTTATTGCACACAAAGTGAGTCCATGCAATTTATTATGCGACTTGTTAAGCACAGATTTATTCCTGGACTTATTTAAACTTGCCATAACAAAGGAGTTGAATACTTACTTGACTCAAGACATTTCAGCGTTTCATTTAAAAAAATTAATTTGTAAGAATTTTGAAAAACATAATTCTACTTTGACATTATGGGGTGTTGGGTGTAGGCCAGTGACAAAGAAATCTACATTTAATCAAATTTAAATTCAGGCTGTAACACAACAAAATGTGGAAAACGTCTAGGGGTGTGAATACTTTCTGAAGGCACTGTATTTGAGCCAGGTGTCTCTTTCCTTAATGCACACAGCGTTTGCTAATTTGCATAGTTCATTGTTTCTAATTTGCGTATTTTATTGTTTAATTCCAGCATTCACTTCCAGCATTTTAATACATTTCCTCATTTCCTGCACTCATGTGTTATCATTTACACACTGTGTCATGTTTCTTTTGTCTTAGTCTGTCTCTAAAAAAAAAATATAAGCAACTTTTCCTTGACAGAATAATTATTCACCACTTTGACTAGAGGTCGATCGGTAGGTTTTCTAGGGGTCTACTCCCCACCATTTCCACCATTAAAGCGCCCCTGGCCCAGCTGAGTAAGTGGAAATGAATTAAAGGATTATTCCACCAACTCCATGGGCCTTTTCTACAGTAATACATGTGAACCTCGTAAACAATTAATTTAGACCATGAGTTTATTTGAAATGTTTGTTAATTTGCTGAAATGTGTACCGTTGCCAGGCTATTTATAGGGACAGGTGGCAATTTCAGACGAGGCGTTTAATACCTTTTTTGCACTATTGGTTAGAGCCTGTAAGTAAGCATATCACTGTAAGGTCTACACCTGATGTATTCGGTGCACGTGACAAATAAACTTTGATTTGATTTAAGTTTTACAGTATTTGAATTCTCTGAATTCTCTTCAGCTGTACGCATCAGACAGACATAGACTAGTTTATTCTGACAGTCACAGCATAAATGTAGCAGATCTAATTTAAGGCTTTTTTTTGTCATGCATTACCAGTCTTGGCACTACCAGTCTTGGTAGTGCATGACATCTCTCTGGGTGGAGACTGGAGAGTGGCAGGCAGAGGAGGATCCTCTTGTGCAGTGGGCCGTAACCCTTGCTCTGCATCACTGGCTGCTGCTTTAGAACGGCTAGGACCATGAGCTGTTAGTATTGAATAAATTAGCCTTACATTTAAAGAGAGTCATATTTGCCATTGAACAAAATGATGTGTGCCTCTGCTGTATTTTGTGCCACAGCAAGATCAAAGGACAGTACATTTCCCAAATGGCTAATAGAATAAAATTTCTCCTCACTGCAGTTCGACAATAGAATTAAAATAAGAAATTTATCCTAGCCAAAATGATGGAGATGCAGAATGAAAATTAGGTTCTTTGGCTAAGCCTATATTTGTCTTTCCACATGTAGGGAACCTTTATTTGCATTTCTTTTCAGTGGCTTGGATGTGTCCCCAGCTAGAACAAAGGTGTTTGTCACTGTATTTTGCATCAATGTGCATGTTTTCCACCGGTGGAAGGTGAATAACCGATGGCTGCTCAAGTGGCCAACTCAGGATTTGCATGTTTGGTTTATTGGTCCATATATGATCCCTATCATGGATGTCAAAGTGAAGGCCACAGAGACATTCTCACTGTTCATTTTTAGTGTCCATAAATACGGAGCAAAAGTTGAATGATGACTTTGCAGGTAAGACGATCCTTTATTTAATAGTTTTGGGATTCAAGAGCAAAGTTTAAAAGTAGTGAAATGAAGTAGAATCACAGGAGAGATCAAATGAGAGCAGAGAAGACATTTCTTTTTTAAGGTTAGCCAACATGTACCATCTACAGTTCCACACCAGGATTGTGCAGAATGGTATTTATTAACCTGTCATAATTATTATAATCTGTTCTTTGGGATTGATTGAAACAAGCATTATTGTACCATTCATTACCAGGATGTTAATAATCGTGGTGATAGTAACCATTCTCTGAAATAATTACCAGAAAGAATCCAATGTAGCACATATTTTAAAAATTGCGCCTCTTATTTCCTAGGGATGTTCCCAGTAGGCATTTTTGTTTGTTTTTGGGGGGGTAGATAGATTGTAGCTCCCATCAATGTAATTGTCCTCATTTCCAATCCCCCATATATTTTTGGGTAAAATAAAAAATATATACTGTACCAGTCAAAAGTTTGGACACACCTACTCATTCAAGGGTTTTTCTTTAACTTTACTATTTTCTACATTGTAGAATAATGGTGAACACATCAAAACAATGAAATAACGCAATCATTGAGTAACCAACCAAATGTTAAACAAATCAAAGTAGCCACCCTTTGCCTTGATGACAGCTTTGCACACTCTTGGCATTTTCTCAACCAGCTTCACCTGGATTGCTTTTCCTCACTCTCAAGTCCAACTCATCCCAAACCATCTCAATTGGGTTGAGGTCAGGTGATTGAGGAGGCCAGGTCATCTGATGCAGCACTTCATCACTCTCCTTCTTGATCAAATAGCCCTTACACAGCCTGGAGGTGTGTTTTGGGTCATTGTCCTTTTGAAAAACAAATGTGGTGGTATGGCGTATCTCTGCAGAATGCTGTGGTTGCCATGCTGGTTAAGTGTGCCTTAATTTCGAAATAAATCACTGACAGTGTCACCAGCAAAGCACCATCACACCCCCTCCTCCATGCTTCACGGTGGGAACCACACATGCGGAGATCATCCGTTCACCTACTCTGCGTCTCACAAAGACACGGCGGTTGGAACCTAAAATCTCAAATTCGGACTCATCAGACCAAAGGCCAGATTTCCACCGGTTTAATGTCCATTGCTTATGTTTCTTGGCCCAAGCAAATCTCTTCTTGTTATTGGTGTCCTTTAGTAGTGGTTTCTTTGCAGCAGTTCAAGCATGAAGGCCTGATTGACACAGTCTCCTCTGAACAGTTGATGTTGAGATGTCTGTTACTTGAACTCAGTGAAGCATTTATTTGGGCTGCAATTTATGAGTCTAGTAACTCTAATGAACTTATCCTCTGCAGCAAAGGTAACTTTGGGTCTTCCTTTCCTGTGTCGGTTCTCACGAGAGCCAGTTTCATCATAGCACTTGATGGTTTTTGCGACTGCACTTGAAGAAACTAAAAGTTCTTGAAATTTTCCGCATTGACTAACCTTGCTTTAATGTAATGATGGATTGCTGTTTTCTTTTGCTTATTTGATATTTTCTTGCCAAAGTATGGACTTGGTATTATACCAAATAGGGCCATCTTCTATATACCACCCCTACCTTGTCACTACACAACTGATTGGCTCAAACACGTTACGAAGGAAATACATTTCACAAATACATTTTTAACAAGGCACACCTGTTAATTGAAATGCATTCCAGGTGACTACCTCATGAAGCTGGTTGAGAGAATGCAAAGCTGTCATCAAGGCAACGGATGGCTACTTTAAAGAATCTCAAATATAAAATACATTTTGCTTTGTTTAACACTTTTTTTGGATACTACATTTTTATTTTTGTATTTATTTTACCTTTATTTAACTAGGCAAGTCGGTTAAGAACAAATTCTTATTTTTAATGATGGCCTAGTAACAGTGGGTTAACTGCCTTGTTCAGGGGCAGAACGACAGATGTTTACCTTGTCAGCTCGGGGATTTGATCTTGCAACCTTTCAGTTACTAGTCAAACGCTCTAACCACTAAGCTACCTGCCGTCCCGATGATTCCATATGTGTTATTTCATAGTTTTGATGTCTTCACTATTATTCTACAATGTAGAAAATAGTAAAAAATAAAGAAAAATGAGTGTCCAAACTTTTGACTGCTTCTGTACATACATATGCATATGTATATTATATATACACTACTGTTCAAAAGTTTGAGGTCACTTAGAAATTTCCTAGCTTTTGAAAGAAAAGCATATTTTTTTGTCCATTAAAATAACATCAAATTGGTCAGAAATACAGTGTAGACTTTGTTAATGTTGTAAATGACTATTAGCTGTAAACGGCTGATTTAATTTTTAATGGAATATCTAGAGGCCCATTTATCAGCAACCATCACTCCAATGGCATGTTGTGTTAGCTAATCCAAGTTTGTTTTAAAAGGCTAATTGATCATTAGAAAACCCTTTTGCAATTATGTTAGCACAGCTGAAAACTGTGTTCTGCTTAAAGAAGCAATAAAACTGGCCTACTTTGGACTAGTTGAGTATCTGAAGCATCAGCATTTGTGGGTTCGATTACAGGCTCAAAATGGCCAGAAACGAGAAACTTTCTTCTGAAACTCATCAGTCTATTCTTGTTCTGAGAAATAGCCAAGAATGTGAAGATCTGGTACAATGCTGGGTACTACTCCCTTCACAGAACAGCGCAAACTGTCTCTAACCAGAATAGAAAGAGGAGTGGGAGGCCCCAGTGTACAACTAAGCAAGAGGACAAGTACATTCGAGTGTCTAGTTTGAGAAACTGACACCTTACAAGTCCTCAACTGGCAGCTTCATTAAATAGTACCCACAAAACACCAGTCTCGACGTCTACAGTGAAGAGGCGACTCCAGGATGCTGGCCTTCTTGGCAGAGTTGCAAAGAAAAAGCCATATCTCAGACTGGCCAATAAAAATAAAAGATTAAGATGGGCAAAAGAACACAGACACTGGACAGAGGAACTCTGCCTAGAAGGCCAGCATCCCAGCATCTGTACAGTTTCCTTTGTTAAAATGGACTCTCTTGACCTAAATTGCTTTTGTTTTAGAGATGAGCCCTGAATTGCATGACCTCTAAAGGCACATTTAAAAGTGTCCCGTACAGTAAGGGGATCTGCTGTACCTATGTTATTTCGGAAAAAGTCAGTTATAAATTATTCTGTCCAAGTTAAAAACAAGTTATCGTCCAAAAGGCTTTGATTAAATTTCCAATATCCTCGCCCCCACGTGGAAATGCTGTAAGAGTAATGTATATGCCAATTATCTGATTGTCCGACCGCATTCTGTCCCCTATCGACACTTTAAAAAAGTAGTCAAGTCGACTAGCTTGATTGAGCCTCCACCATGTATATCTTACTAGGTCAGGATATTTAAGCCTTCATATGTCCACTTGTTCCAATATATCCATGACATTCGGGATTTCCTTAAGTGGATGAAGGTGATATCCTTTACGGTCCATAGAGGTATTTAAAACTGTATTATAATCTCCCACCATAATAATAGTCTTGTATTGCTTGTAGGGTTGATCAATTATTATATATATTTTCAAAGAAGCGTGGATCATCATTATTTGAACCGTATAGGTTAATGAGCCAAATCTGTTTATGGTCCAATAACATGTTTAAAATCTACCTTGTTTGGACAATTTGCACATTCTGATCAAAATTAATGTTAATTCATATCCTCACCCCTTTTTGAATTTCTTTGCACAAAGGAGAAATATATCCCCCCCCCCCCCCAGTCCTTTTCCCACACAACTTCATCTAAAATTGTTGATTGAGTTCCCTGTAAACAATAGATATTGTATTCCTTCTCTTTTAGCCGGGTAAATGCTGATCGTCTTTTCTCATTATCTGCTAAGCCATTACAATTATAACTGGCTATCATATTTTTATTGATTGATTGAATAGGCTTGATTGTACTGGAGTGTTCATTCACTCAAGAAAGATTTGCCCATATGTCAGTGTCCACTGCCTAAAGTAGGTTAATGCCTTTGTATCCTACTTTTGTTGGGTTTCACAATGGTGATATTGCACACAGCTATTGCACTGCAACCTTTAGGCTAGCTTATGTCCACTTGTTTACTCCCCTTCACACATGTAGGCCTAGTAGGCTATAGACAGGCCCTTGGTTTGTGCTCGTTGTCATTGGGGACAAACATAATGTGTTTCTTTGCTCGATCACATGCCTTTGCACCTGGATGTAGTTTCAATGGTATACAGTTGAAGTAGGAAGTTTACATAGTCATTAAAACTTGTTTTTCAACCACTACACAAATTTCTTGTTGACAAAGTATAGTTTTGGCAAGTCGGTTAGGACATCTACTTTGTGCATGACAAGTAATTTTTCCAACAATTGTTTACAGACAGATTATTTCACTTATAATTCACTGTATCACAATTCCAGTGGTTCAGAAGTTTACGTACGCTAAGTTGACTGTGCCTTTAAACAGCTTGGAAAATTCCCGAAAATTACGTCATGGCTTTAGAAAATTCTGATTGACTCAAATGATGTCAATTAGCCTATCGGAGGTGTACCTGTTGATGTATTTCAAGCCTTACCGTCAAACTCAGTGCCTCTTTGCTTGACATGGGAAAATCAAAAGGAATCAGCCAAGACCTCAGAAAAAGAATTGTAGACCTCCACAAGTCTGGTTCATCCTTGGGAGAAATTTCCAAACACCTGAAGGTACCACGTTCATCTGTGCAAACAATAGTACGCAATTATAAACACCATGGGACCACGCAGCGGTCATACTGCTCAGGAAGGAGACGCGTTCTGTCTCCTATAGATGAACGTACTTTGGTGCGAAAAGTGCAAATCAATCCCAGAATAACAGCAAAGGGCCTTGTGAAGATGCTGGGGGAAACGGTTGTAAAAGTATCTATAACCACAGTTAAACGAGTCCTATATCGACATAACCTGAAAGGCCACTCAGCAAGGAAGAAGCCACTGCTCCTAAACCGCCATAAAAAAAGCCAGACGATGGTTTGCAACTGCACATGGGGACAAAGATCGTGCTTTTTGGAGAAATGTCCTCTGGTCTGATTGTTTGGCCATAATGACCATTGTTATGTTTGGAGGAAAAGGGGGAGGCTTGCAAGCCGAAGGACACCATCCCAACCGTGAAGCACGGGGGTGGCAGCATCATGTTGTGGGGGTGCTTTGCCGCAGGAGGGACTGGTGCACTTCACAGAATAGATGGCATCATGACATAGGAAAATGATGTGGATATATTGAAGCAACATCTCAAGACATCAGTCAGGAAGTTAAAACTTGGTCACAAATGAGTCTTCCAAATGGACAATGACCCCAAGCATACTTCCAAAGTTGTGGCAAAATGGCTTAAGGACAACAAAGTCAAGGTATTGTAGTGGCCATCACAAAGCCCTGACCTCAGTCCTATAGAACATTTGTGGTCAGAAATTAAAAAGTGTGTGCGAGCAAGGAGGCCTACAAACCTGACTCAGTTACACCAGCTCTATCAGAAGGAATTGGCCAAAATTCACCCAACTTATTGTGGGAAGCTTGTGGAAGGCTACCCAAAACGTTTGACCCAAGTTAAACAATTTAAAGGCGATGCTACCAAATACTAATTGAGTGTATGTAAACTTCTGACCCATTGGGAATGTGATGAAAGAAATAAAAGCTGAAATAAATCCTTATCTCTGCTATTATTCTGACATTTTCACATTCTTACAATAAAGTGGTGATCCTAAGACAGGGAATTTTTACATTTACATTTAAGTCATTTAGCAGACGCTCTTATCCAGAGCGACTTACAAATTGGTGCGTTCACCTTAAGACATCCAGTGGAACAGCCACTTTACAATAGTGCATCTAAATCTTTTAAGGGGGGGGGGCTGAGAAGGATTACTTTATCCTATCCTAGGTATTCCTGAAAGAGGTGGGGTTTCAGGTGTCTCCGGAAGGTGGTGATTGACTCCGCTGTCCTGGCGTCATGAGGGAGTTTGTTCCACCATTGGGGGGCCAGAGCAGCGAACAGTTTTGACTGGGCTGCGCGGGAACTGTACTTCCTCAGTGGTAGGGAGGCGAGCAGGCCAGAGGTGGATGAACGCAGTGCCCTTGTTTGGGTGTAGGGCCTGATCAGAGCCTGGAGGTACTGAGGTGCCGTTCCCCTCACAGCTCCGTAGGCAAGCACCATGGTCTTGTAGCGGATGCGAGCTTCAACTGGAAGCCAGTGGAGAGAGCGGAGGAGCGGGGTGACGTGAGAGAACTTGGGAAGGTTGAACACAAGACGGGCAGCGGCGTTCTGGATGAGTTGTAGGGGTTTAATGGCACAGGCAGGGAGCCCAGCCAACAGCGAGTTGCAGTAATCCAGACGGGAGATGACAAGTGCCTGGATTAGGACCTGCGCTGCTTCCTGTGTGAGGCAGGGTCGTACTCTGCGGATGTTGTAGAGCATGAACCTACAAGAACGGGCCACCGCCTTGATGTTAGTTGAGAACGACAGGGTGTTGTCCAGGATCACGCCAAGGTTCTTAGCGCTCTGGGAGGAGGACACAATGGAGTTGTCAACCGTGATGGCGAGATCATGGAATGGGCAGTCCTTCCCCGGGAGGAAGAGCAGCTCCGTCTTGCCGAGGTTCAGCTTGAGGTGGTGATCCGTCATCCACACTGATATGTCTGCCAGACATGCAGAGATGCGATTTGCCACCTGGTCATCAGAAGGGGGAAAGGAGAAGATTAATTGTGTATTTTTTACAAGGATTATATGTCAGGAATTGTGAAAAACTGAGTTTAAATGTATTTGGCTAAGGTCTATGTAAACTTCCGACTTCAACTGTTTTTTGAGGGGTAAATTGTTATGCTGTTTGTAATGTATGTTTTTTATTTTGGTATCTATTTAGGCACTCACAGCAGACCCATAATGTAGCACAGACTGAGCATCTTCTGCTCATGTGTGTGTACGGTCTGTGTGTACAGTCTGTGTGTACGGTTTGTGTGTGTACCAATTTCTTGCTCACACAGCAGAGCAGATTTGTCACGGTGCCAAGCAAGACCAGCTCTAGGAGGGAATCCTCTGTCTCATTCTTTCACCACTTTCTATCATTCTATCTATTTTTCTCTCCATCCTTGTCCTCTATCTTTCTCTCTTTCACTTTGTGCTTGTGCAGCTGAAAATGTTCTACGTTGGCCTCTGAGTTTGAATATCAATATTGTTGAATTTAATTTATTTTGGGTAACAGACATATACAACAAAATGTACAATGTGGACCCAGAGGATATCGCCTGAAAGTAATAATTACATTTCTTGTTTCCAAAGTGGTCCTTGGTTGTTGACATGGTTTGACTGTGATTGCCACACACAATACCTTGTTTTTAAATTTTATTTTGTTGAAATTATAAAAAGTTGACCGCATGAATGAGTGGCAAAGATAATAGGGGCAAATTTAGAAAACAACCAGTGCAAAAATACCTTTTCACATCTGTATTGATTTCTGTATGAAATTCACCTGGTTCGTGTTCTCTCAATGTTGTGATATTCATACATCTATGAGGAAGATGGCATAGTCCTTAACCAATGTGTTTGGATTTCGTCCACAGCCCCGAAGTTTAAGCGGAGTTGACATGAGAAAACGGCAGCAGCCACACATTGAAGGACCTCCCCAGGCGCCTGGCCATCCAAGGCCCAACAACTGCTGCATGTGCTGGTGTGGTTGTTGTAAATGCCTCTGGTACGTCAATCCTCGCTTTCTGTTTACTTTCCCCATGTCTCCTCCATATTCAAAGGGCTATGGCTGTCTAAATGCCCTTTAGAATTATGAGAAATTGTGTTTCGATTTTCCTGAAATATAGACAGAAAAAAGCACCTGGTCATATATTACCTTCAAGACCACATCCCTTTCAATGTTTTTATATTAGTGGGGGAAAGTATTGTAGGCTAGTTATCAGCACTTTAGGCCAAAATAACCAATACTCGTACATTTGTAGTTATTGTCGTTATTCACCCAATGTTTAGGCTGATCACATTGTTTAGAAATTAAAGTAATGAATGCTGAAAGACTGTAGGTCACCAGGTAAAACATGACTTGATGCGTGAAGTCTTTCCCCCTCATAGTTTTCAGTTCTATGGGTGCAAAAACATTGTTTATCAGACCAATTATCTTGATGCCTGGGAAAAGGGTGAGTTTAGGATAGGAGACCCCCATATACAACTACATGATTACTACTTTTCGCGTTTCCGTGGAGAAAATGGCAGGGGCGCATTAGCTTTTAATCATCTGCATTTTCAAAATTCTGACCTATCAAAAAAATCAGGATTTTAACCATTTCACCTGCATTTTATATTGAAAGTCAATGTTTGTTTGTTTGCTTCAATAGAGTTATCAGGGGCGTGCAACTATAGTTTTTCTTCACACAAAATAAATTAATGCAACAAATTTGGTAGAAAATAGCATGGTTTTCATCAGATGACTACAAAAGTGCAACACTATTTGGCTATCAGCCACACAAGTAAATTAGCTTACAATGAAAAAGTATGGTATTTTTTTCAGTTCAACGTCTAGTTTTGATTTATATTTCATTGAGTTGTCAACTAACATTATCCAATGTGAAATCAAGAAAGAAATGTCATTGGATTTTGGTTAAAAGTTGGTAAATAAAGGCTAAATGCCCTTACATGTTGACCACACCGCTAGCGTCGCATGCGCGAGTGTTGCAAAATAAATGTACACATACATGTTATTCAATCATTTCACCCACACTGATGGTGTGCGTCAACGAGAGTCTGCGTAACCAGGCACTAAAATAGAACTTGGTTCTATGTGTGATGCTTGATGCGCTGCCAGTCCCGTCTCTCCCATTTCCTCATTGTTAAAAAAATAAATCATATACCCACGTGCCATCTCCTCATTGGTTTTAAGGAGCATATACCCACGTGGGTGATTGAAAGGTGAGGTCCACACTCCAGTCCAGTTGGTAGTGGTAATGCACCTTAAAGTTGGTTGCCAACCGCAATGTAAAGTCCAAAAAAGAAGAAGCCTGAAGGAGGAGAGATTACATTACTAGAAACAAACTTTTCCCTTTTATCTGTGGATTAATTTTTGGAGTAGAGGACCTTGTACATTTCAGGTAAAATAACAACCCAATGTTTATATCCCAGGACAGATTAGCTAGCAACAGCAAGATAGCTAGCTAAATTGCCAGACATTTTAAAAATGCTTTTCGACCTGTTCCCAAGTTAATATAGTTGGTTCAGAGTTTGTTTTGATATTTAAACCTGCGTGTTCTGATCGCGTCTGGTGTGGGTGGACAAAATCAACATGCACGGTCTGGTCCGCATGTTACATTGACTTTTTGCAAATCCAATCAGTCCACCACTGCTCTGATGTACTTTCTTCCGTGTAGTTTTTCTCCGGGAGGAAGTTAAAATGCAAGATAAACTTAAAGTAAAACTTTAGGAAATGTAGCTGGCTACATTATTTCTATGATAAACATGAGAAATCTGATGCCCCACCCCCTCAACAAAGACTGGTTGAATCAATAATGTTTCCACATTTCATTGTGAGGATGTTGAATCTAAACTCAGCAAAAAAAGAAACGTCCCTTTTTCAGGACCCTATTTTTCAAAGATAATTCATAACTCCAAATAACTTCACAGATCTTCATTGTAATGGTTTTAAACACTGTTTCCCATGCTTGTTCAATGAACCATAACAGTTAATGAACATGCACCTGTGGAATAGTTGTTAAGACACTAACAGCTTACAGACAGTAGGCAAATTAAGGGCACAGTTATGAAAACTTAGGACATTGAAGAGGACTTTCTAATGACTCTGAAAAACACCAAAAGAAAGATGCCCATGGTCCCTGCTCAGCTGCGTGAACGTGCCTTAGGCATGCTGCAAGGAGGCATGAGAACTGCAGTTGTGGCCAGGGAAATAAATTGCCATGTCCGTACTGTGAAACGCCTAAGACAGCGCTACAGGGAGATAGGACGGACAGCTGATCATCCTCGCAGTGGCAGACCACGTATCTGGTGGCCACACCAGATACTGACTGTTACTTTTGATTCTGACCCCCCCCTTTGTTCAGGGACACATTATTCCATTTCTGTTAGTCACATGTCTGTGGAACTTGTTCAGTTTACGTCTGTTGTTGAATATTATTATGTTCATACAAATATTTACACGTTAAGTTTGCTGAAAATAAACACAGTTGACAGTGAGGATGTTTATTTTTTTGCTGAGTTTACGTGGAAACAATGTTGATTCAACCAGTTTTTGTCCAGTGAGTGGACATCAGATTTGTCATGGTTGTCATAGAAAGAATGTACCCTGCTACATTTCCTAATATTTTGTAAGTTTTTACCCCCCCCCTACATTTTAACTTGCTACCGGAGAGAAACTATACCAGAGAAAGTCAGAGTGCTGTCTGCTGATCGAATAACCGTTTATGAATGCGGGAATCTGATTCATGAAGACAATAGAAAATATTTATCTTCCAAGTGGAGAAGTGTAACCGGAGCACAAAATGAAGCCGAGCAGAAATTACAATAAGAACATTTTAGATCTGCGTTTACAAAACGCAGTTTTTCAGTGTTGTATCTTTTTTCTTTTTTAACACGATCCCTAAATGTGAAAAGAACAATGTAAATATTAACTGATATCATTGGTTGTAGTTTGCATAGTGTATTGATAAGCCATCCTTTGCATTTCCATAAAAGGGGTGAAGTTTGTGATGACAACATGAGCAAACAGTAATTTGCAGTTTAAGAGTAATATATTTACAAACTGATCAAAGGTTATAAGCAAGCTCTAAGATTGTAAGAATAATATGTGACTGACCAGCTCAAATCAGTCTTATGCAGCAAAATTTGAAATTTTCTTTTACATTGGATAAAAGTAAAGACTCAGAGCTACAAAATGGTATATCATACACTGCAATTGAGGAACAATGGGAAAGTCATTCTGCTTTGAAGGTTGATCAACTTGTAAACTCACTTTTGAGAAAATGGCCTTTGAAAGTTTTGGTACCTACTGGAGAGCTCGCCTTTGTCTACACCCATTCAGCATTGTTCACACCCTCTTAAGCTTTAGCCCCACCCATCTCTTTAAGGATTCACACGGGGTGAGATCATGTGCTAAACAGTGAGTAGTGTAGGAAAGATTAAGACTAAAAGTGGTAGTAGCCTACAATAAGGAACAATTCCAGGTAAACATAGTGTCCAGATAAAAAATGTATAAATATTAGACACCCAGACACACTTGTCTAAATTGATGGGTCATGTGAAATAAATGCTATAACCCCCAGCCATATCCAGTGGTGGGAAAAGTACTAAATTGTCATAGAGTAAAAGTATAAATCATTTCAAATTCCTTATATTAAACCAGACGGCACAATTATTTTATTGACGATAGCCAGGGGCACACTTCAACACTCAGACATAATTGACAAACGAAGCATTTGAGTCGGCCAGATCAGAGGCTGTAGGGGTGATGAGGGATGTTCTCTTGATAAGTGTGTGAATTGGACAATTTTCAGGTCAAAATGTAACAAGTACTTTTGGGTGTCGAGTAAAAAGTACATTATTTTCTTTACTAATGTAGTGAATTAAAAGTAGCCAAAAATATGAAATAGTAATGTACAGATACCACACTAACTACTTAAGTAGTACTTTCAAGTACTTTACACCACTGCCCAAATTTCTTCACACCAGTACATTATCATACTTTATATACCGTTAAACATGCACTTATCACATAGTATTCCATACATAAGTTAAGGCCATGCAATCTGAGTTGAAACCTGAGTGAGGTGCACATGTACAGTACATAAAAAGATGCATGCACCATTTGCCACTTGTTGTTCGCCTATTGAAATTGAACTTAGCTAGCCAGCTACTTAACCCTGTTGCCCAAAGCTAATGTTATAAGCAGTCAGATAGCTTCATCTGGCTAGTGAGGCTCGACCGGACCGGGTTGTGTGTTGTGAAGCTAGCCACAATAAGGATTAGGCACAATAGTGGAATTCATAGAAATCCTGGTTGAAAATGAAACGACTGAAGAAATGAACAATGGAACAGCACAGCAAGTAAGTGAAATAGCCCACACAGGACTTTAACCCACACAGGGTTTTTGCTTTAAAGTCTTAACTAGTCCACGTAGGTTCTAGTTTCCATCCGGTCCACTTAGGTTTGGATGTTAACTCCATTTTTTTCTCAAAAAAACAAACATTGTTTCCAAGAAATGTCAGTGTCATCCTATTTATCGGTCTCTGTTCGAAATGACGTATCCATTCCACTTACGCTCCCAGCAAGGCGGGGATCCGATCTGCTCCATCTAGTGGAGTATGGCTTCCCCGGCTGCATCTAATGCAACTCCATGCACGGTTAACCTGGATTTCCCAGGAACAATCAGCAAAATTATGATTTATCATCCCTTCCTTGTCGCCAAATATTGTGGTGGAAATTCTAACCAAGTGAGAGAGACTTTGTTATTTCTTCAAACAATCAATCTTTATTATTGATTAAGAATTGCAATAATGAAGCTGGTCAACAACCACCCATCGGTAATCAGATTTGGGTTACAGCTCTTTATAGCAAAGTACATCCTCCTGAATGTTCATGACAAACAGATGCCTGGAATGCGTCAAAAGGTTAGGATTTGTATGTGAGAAAGGAGTAACCCCCAGTCAGATAGCATTTGCTGTGAAGACTGTTCCAATTGTATAGAAATCAGAGTTTGCCACCTAAGACGAGGTTCCTCCCATCAGTCGTCCTTGTACCTAATAATACACAAAACACCAACTCATTCTATGGAATGCAGGCTGTAGGTTCTATCACCAAGCCATTATAATTCAATTGCCAGCGCCAAGCCCCAGAGGCCCAACTCAGTCTCACAGACACAGATGAGAGAGTACTAAGAAATGTAATTCGATGCATAAACAGTATTATAACTTCATCTTGTAAGTTTTCTACCATATTACTCCACAATACTAACCTAATTGACAGAGTGAAAAAAGGGAAGCCTGTACAGAATAAAAATATTCCAAAACACATAGTGGGGCAAAAAAGTATTTAGTCAGCCACCAATTGTGCAAGTTCTCCCACTTAAAAAGATGAGAGAGGCCTGTAATTTTCATCATAGGTACACTTCAACTATGACAGACAAAATGAGAAAAAAAATCCAGAAAATCACTTTCTAGGATTTTTAATGAATTTATTTGCAAATTATGGTGGAAAATAAGTATTTGGTCACCTACAAACAAGCAAGATTTCTGGCTCTCACAGACCTGTAACTTCTTCTTTAAGAGGCTCCTCTGTCCTCCACTCGTTACCTGTATTAATGGCACCTGTTTGAACTTGTTATCAGTATAGAAGACACCTGTCCACAACCTCAAACAGTCACACTCCAAACTCCACTATGGCCAAGACCAAAGAGCTGTCAAAGGACACCAGAAACAAAATTGTAGACCTGCACCAGGCTGGGAAGACTGAATCTGCAATAGGTAAGCAGCTTGGTTTGAAGAAATCAACTGTGGGAGCAATTATTAGGAAATGGAAGACATATAAGACCACTGATAATCTCCCTCAATCTGGGGCTCCACGCAAGATCTCACCCCGTGGGTCAAAATGATCACAAGAACAGTGAGCAAAAATCCCAGAACCACACGGGGGGACCTAGTGAATGACCTGCAGAGAGCTGGGACCAAAGTAACAAAGTCTATCATCGGTAACACACTACGCCGCCAGGGACTCAAATCCTGCAGTGCCAGACGTGTCCCCCTGCTTAAGCCAGTACATGTCCAGGCACGTCTGAAGTTTGCTAGAGAGCATTTGGATGATCCAGAAGAAGATTGGGAGAATGTCATGGTCAGATGAAACCAAAATATAACTTTTTGCTAAAAACTCAACTCGTTGTGTTTGGAGGACAAAGAATGCTGAGTTGCATCCAAAGAACACCATACCTACTGTTAAGCATGGGGGTGGAAACATCATGCTTTGGGGCTGTTTTTCTGCAAAGGGACCAGGACGACTGATCTGTCTAAAGGCAAGAATGAATGGGGCCATGTATCGTGAGATTTTGAGTGAAAACCTCCTTCCATCAGCAAGGGCATTGAAGAGGAAACGTGGCTGGGTCTTTCAGCATGACAATGATCCCAAACACACCGCCCGGGCAACGAAGGAGTGGCTTCGTAAGAAGCATTTCAAGGTCCTGGAGTGGCCTAGTCAGTCTCCAGATCTCAACCCCATAGAAAATCTTTGGAGGGAGTTGAAAGTCCGTGTTGCCCAGCAACAGCCCCAAAACAGCACTGCTCTGGAGGAGATCTGCATGGAGAAGTGGGAGAACTTGCACAATTGGTGGCTGACTAAATACTTTTTTGCCCCACTGTATCCTTTTTGCAACAAGGCACTAAAGTAATACTGCAAAAAAAGGTGTCAAAGCAATTCACTTTTTGTCCTGAATACAAAGTGTTATTTTTGGGGCAAATACAATACAAAACATTGCTGAGTACCACTCTCCATCTTTTCAAGAATAGTGGTGGCTGCATCATTTTATGGGTTATGTTTGTTATCATTCACAAACATAAAAATAAATCAAACGAATGGAGCTAAGCACAGGCAAAATCCTAGAGGAAAACTTGGTTCAGTCTGCTTTCCACCAGACACTGGGAGATTAATTCACCTTTCAGCAGGACAATAATTTAAAACACAAGGCCAAATTTACGCTGGAGTTGGTTACCAAGGAGACAGTGAATGTTCCTGAGTGGCCGAGTTACAGTTTTGACTTAAATCCTCTTGAAAATCTATGGCAATGATCAACAACCAATTTGACATAGCTTTTAGAATTTCTAAAAGAATAATGGGCAGATTTTGCACAATCCAGGTGTGGAAAGCTCTTAGAGACTTACCCAGAAAGACTCACAGCTGTAATCGCTGCCAAAGGTGAGTCTAACATGTTTTGATTTAGGGGGTTAAATACGTATCTCTAATCAAGATACATTTGTGGTTTTTGTGTTGTTGTTTTTTATACCATTGTTAGAAATTTCTTCCGCTAGACAGAGTATTTTGTGTAAATTGTTGACATTTTTTAAAATCCATTTTAATCCCACTTTGTAACAACAGAATTTGGTAAAAGTCTAGGGCTGTGAACTTTTTCTAAAGGCACTGTACATGGTATCGGTCTCTAAAACTACCATGTAAGTCAATAGTTTTAGCACCACTTAATATGAAATGGGCCTAACTTTGAACCTACTGTAAGTTTAAGACCAAGGCTGAACAAAGCAAGCTTCAGGACGCCACCACAGCCAAGTCTGTCTTGGACAGTGAACCCACAATGTAGGCCTACAAAACAATGGCTTGAAATAATGAAAACATTGAAGAAAGCATAATTGTAAGACCCGTTTCTAAAATGTGGCCTCCACAACCCTTCCCAATTATATGGTGACCTTCTCTTCTCTATAAACAGCCAGCCTATTTCCATCTTCACATCACATGCAAAATAGCTGTGAAGAACATGTTTTATATTTAGTCATCTCAGGAGGTGTAGAGCCTGTGGCTAGCCAGCTCAATTATGTCAGGACAAAGGATACTTTGATGAAGATACTAAGAGGAAGCTAATATTCACCACTGTGCGACTCCCAGTATATGACATATAATATATGTAGGAAGAGACATGCCATGTATGGGTACAGATGAAGATTAGGAGGGGTTTTCTGAATCCTTAGCGCTCATTCTGGAACCTAGCTGCATTATCGTCTCAATTCAATCGGGGTACTTTTTTATGCATTAGCAAAAAATAAATAAAGGGGGAGCGGGATTCCTGTGGTAAACTCTGTCACAGGTAGATGCTTCCTGCCTTCAGAAAAACATAGGTCCACAAAGTACACAGGCGGTAGTTTGTAAACAAAGATACTACATATAGCCTACTTTTATTAGGTTTGATTGGATACGGTAGCCCCATGGCTAAAGAACACTCCCTCAAGTGCTTTTATAATCCAAAGACAAATAGAGCTTTGAGATAAAGAAGAGTAACTTATCATCTCAAGCTCTTCGAGAGATGCTGCTGTGTCAAGAGGCTGTGCCCCTAGGCAGAAGCACATTAAAGCAGCACTTACTAGCACAACACTAGGAATCTGCTGGCAGAGATGCACAAGTAAATCCAATCTGGTTGTGGCGGTGTTCTGTGTCTGTAGCTAGGTTTTCCTTCCAATTGGTGACAGATTTTCATATGTGACTCGTTTTTTAAATCAAAATGCATTTTTTTGGGGCAGAAATGCCTTCTGGAACGTGTGAACTTTCATGTGCCTTAATAACAAACTTCTATGCCATCTGTAAATACAAATACAATTGTTAAATTACGAGCCTAGTTAGTTTAGCCACAGAAAAAGCCTGCAACCTTCCTGCTAGCAATGATTGGCTGAGATAATGATTGCACTGTACATGCCGAGAGATGAGTTCGGATTGGTCTGCCATGTAGCACACTTCTGTCTATTTGAGCTGGTCAGTATGTGTAGGTAATCCTGTTTTAACGCTGCTTAAAAATATATATATTGCGTAGTAGAACTGCATAAGTGCTGATCTCCTCTTTCTGGAGGACTGAGATTTGAAATCAGTGGAATTAGAGTATGATAGCTAATGAAAGAACCCTTGTCTCTGGATTACATCTTCACACTAAGGGCAACCATGGCATCTGTGTGACAGAGAGGGAGAAGCGTCCATCCATGTATACAGGTAAAATAGTCTAGCTAGCTACATTTTCAGATATGACACATTTCTAATTTAGTCAGTCATTTTAATTTCATGGCTGGCTCGCTAGCTAACGTTACATGTATGCTCTGTGTAGTAATATTTTTCATATCTCAGAGCCATTTGCATAGCTAGCTATAGCCTAATGTTAGCTAGCTGACATGGCATCTGGTTGGTTAGCTACCTGCAAATTCATGCAGGGTAGTAACGTCATGAGTTGGGATTATGGTTCATTGTTTAGCTAGCTAGCTACATGTCTTAATAAAAGACTCCAATATGCAAGTAAGCTTTTCAATAGAATGTTAATGATGTCACTGCGACAACTGTTGATAGACGTAGCTGGTAAATTTGATCTGGCTATCTACTCTGATTTCAGAGCACTCTCTTCTGAGTTTGCCAGAGCGCAGAATAACTGACGAATTTACGAACGCTCAACACCCGTCAGTAAACGGCAAAAAAACGTAAATTGTTGCCAGCATCACAGTTGCAGTCGCCAACGCTCTGGATAACAGACTGACCAGCTCTGCTAGGGCGTGTAAAATTGTCAGAGTGAGCTGTTCTCTCATTTGTGTTTGGATGTAGCTAGCAAGCTAGCCAACTTTAGCCAGTTAGCTTGGGTGCTTGACTGCTGCTGTTAGGACAGAACGTTCAGATCAACCTTAACTTCTTGAAGCTAGGGGGCACCATTTTTATGTTTGGAAAAATAACGTTCCCAAAGTAAACAGCCTATTTCTCAGGACCAGATGCTAGAATATGCATATAATTTACAGATTAGGATAGAAAACACTCTAAAGTTTCCAAAACTGTCAAAATATTGTCTGAGTATAACAGAACTGATATTACAGGCGAAACCCTGAGAAAAATCAAACCAGGAAGTGGAAAACTTCATGTTCCATAGCCTCCCATTGCTCCATTTAAAGGGATATCAACCAGATTCCCTTTCCTATCACTTCCTCAAGGTGTCAACAGTCTGCAGACATAGTTTCAGGCTTTTATTTTGAAGAATGAGCATGAACGACCACATTGTGTAAGTGGATAGGTGGGGGCTCTGAGTGAATTGTCCGCAAAAGAGAAAGGCAGACATTGTTCCTCCCGGTCCTAGTGAAAAGCCAACTGTCCCGGTTGATATATTATCAAATAGATATTTGAAAAACACCCTGAGGATTGATTATAAAAAACGTCTGACATGTTTCTGTGGACATTATGGATATAATTGGGGATTTTTGTTTGCGTTGTCGTGACCGCTCTTTCCGGTGGATTCCTTTGCATAACGCACCAAACTAACGGGGATATTTGGATATAAAAAATATCTTTATGGAACAAAAGGAAAATTTGTTGTCTAACTGGAAGTCTTGTGAGTGAAAACATCCGAAGATCATCAAAGGTAAACGATTAATTTGATTGCTTTTCTGATTTTCGTGACCAAGTTACCTGATGCTAAGTGTACTTATTGTTTTGTCGAGCGATCGATAAATTTACACAAACGCTTGTATTGCTTTCGCTGTAAAGCATAATTTCAAAATCTGAGATGACAGGTGGATTAACAAAAGGCTACGCTGCGTTTTGCAATATTGCACTTGTGATTTCATGAATATGAATATTTTCTAGTAATATTATTTGACTGTGGCGCAATGCTATTCAGCGTTGCTGATGACAGTTATCCCGGATCCAGTATGGGTGGTTCAGAGAGGTTAAAGAGATGGGTGGGGCTAAAGCTTATGAGGGTGTGAACGATGCTGAATGGGTGTAGACAAAGAAGAGCTCTGCAGTAGGTGTAACAATACATTCAAAGGCCATTTTCTCAAAAGTGAGGTTACAAGTTTATCAACTTTCAAGGCAGAATTACTTTCCCATTGTTCCTCAACTGTAGTGTATGATATACCATTTTCTAGCTCTGAGTCTCTACTTTCATCCAAAAATTACCATTTAAAATTTTGCTACATAAGATCGAGCCGGTCGGTCATATATTCTAAAGTCTGCATAGAGAAAACATGTGAATTTTCCCACTAGAGGTGTTTATTTTTAGCTTCTACTTTTTAGCAGATAAAATGCTGTGCGTGAGAACGTAGTGCACATAAAAGCACATTTGTTTTAGTTTTCAAGTACTGAATAATAAAACAGAAGTTTGTGTTTCCATTGCAATTTCAACTCTACGGATGGTTTTGTCACAAAAACTGTTGCCATAAATAGCATACTTGCCCAATTTGGTTTTGCCTCATGCTCTATTGACAACAGTTCGCTAATGAATTGGACAGGGTAGATTATACGATGAGATATGGATCAAATGTTTTAATTGGCAGCCATGCACCGATCAAGCACCGATCATCATGTGACCATCATCATCCAAATGAAAGTTACAAGCTTGGCACACCTGTATTTGGAGAGTTCCTCCCATCCTTCTCTTCAGATCCTCTCAAGCTCTGTCAGGTTGGATGGGGAGCGTCGCTGCACAGCTATTTTCAGGTCTCTCCAGAGATGTTAGATCGGGTTCAAGTCCGGGCTCTGGCTCAAGGACATTTGAAGACTTCTCCCGAAGCCACTCCTGAGTTGTCTTGGCTGTGTGCTTAGGATCGTTGTCCTGAAGTTGAACCTTCGCCCCAGTTTGAGGTCCTGAGTGCACTAGAGCAGGTTTTCATCAAGGATCTCCCTGTACTTTGCGCCGATCATCTTTCCCTTGATCCTGACTAGTCTCCCAGTCGTTGCTGCTGAAAAACCCCAGTCCCTGCTGCCACTATATGCTTCACTGTTGGGATGGTGCCAGGTTTCCTCCAGACGTGATGCTTGGCTTTCAGACCAAATAGTTCAATCTTGGTTTCTTCAGACCAGCGGTTCTTGTTTCTCATGGTTTGAGAGTCCTTTAGGTGCCTTTTGGGGAAACTCCAAGTGGGCTGTCATGTACCTTTTACTGAGGAGTGGCTTCCATCTGGCCACACTACCATAAAGGCCTGATTGTTGGAGTGCTGCAGATATGGTTGTATTTCTGGAAGGTTCTCCTATGTCTACAAAGGAACTGTGGAGCTCTGTCAGATTGACCATCGGGTTCTTAGTCAACTCCCTGACCAAGGCACTTCTCCACCGATTGCTCAGTTTGCCCAGGTGGCCAGCTCTAGGAAGGGTCTTGGAAGAGTCTTCCATTTAAGAATGATGGAGGCCACTGTGTTCTCGGGGACCTTCAATGCTGCAGACATTTTTTGGTTTTCTTCCCCAGATCTGTGCCATGACACAATCCTGTCTCTGAGCTCTATGGACAATTCCTTCAACCTCATGGCTTGGTTTTTTTCTCTGACATGCACTGTCAACTGTGGGACCTTTTATATAGACAAAGGGAAGGGGTCTGAATACTTTCCGAATGCATTGTACATCCCCCAACAGCTTTGTTGGGGGGAAGCTAAATCCTAGTTGGTATGAAACTGAGTGCTGTGATGGCTAAATGAGGCTAAACACTGAATGTTTAGATGTTTAGTCTACGTTAGTATTGACTGTCTGATGATTGACAACCATTATCGATGGTGATGACTTTGTGATGTGACAAATGGTGGTTTAGCCTATTTGAACTTAACTGGCGCTGCGCAGTAAAGAACACACAAATGACAGAGTGATTTGCCTATTCCTTTTTGCTTTAGCCTATTTCAATATATATACAGAACGCAAGAGAGGAATGTAGGCTAGACAGTGTGGAGAATTCCACCAAAGCAGTCCAGTCAGAAAATATTGTTTCTCTCTCTCACTGATGCATGGGCCTTATAGCCTAAACCTATTCATTTTTTCTATATAACGGACACTCCATAGTTCACTCAAATTACAAAATGACATATTGGTTTCATTACCCTGTAAGCAGTCTATGGACAAGGTAGAGCTGGGCGATATGAACAAAAATCCATATAACGATACCAAATTATGATAAAACATTTTTGGGGGGAGGTGCTAGAGCTGGGCGTTATGAACAAAAAATAATATTGTAATAAATGTAACTTTTTTTGGCTCGATAAAACAAATAACGCTACATATTTTGTTTTTCGAACAGTTACTTTATATTAGCTGCAGGGTTCTAGACACATTTTCCCAGTGCCAAGTAAGACAATTAAAATGGTAGCCTATGATTCAAAAAGTAAGCTGTTTCATCTAACATATCCAGGAAATGCATTATTGATATTTTGATAAGATCCAGAATGATCAGATTTATATTTTGATCCTCAGAGAATTTTCTGACATCTTTGTGCATATTGGCCTGAAGGCTATATTATTGTTATTCGGAAGTGGGAACTCAAAACACTTAGCTAGATTGCTAACAACTATTGTTGCTATAAAGCCATGTGGGCTAATTGATTAATCAATCAGTAAATCTAGGCTAATGTCCTAAAAGAAAATCCCGTGCTAGGCCTAGACTACTTGATGTAGACCTATTCACTGCAAATGGCGCACTCCGGCTCAACTCCTCAGGCGCATCAAAACCATACTACACAGATTACTCTGGTTGTGAATTGGTGCCATGAACTCAATATTAAGAGGTAAGAAATATATTATATACTCACAGAAAGCTGTGACTCTCCTCTCTAACTAGAACAACAGTAGTTGCTTTGAAAACTGTAATTTTCCCCACTAGCATTTTGAGCAATGGTCATATGCTTGTGCTTCTCAGAATGCATCTCTCCCTCCTCTGTGTGCACAGTGAGCAGAGGGAGTAAGAGTCAGCAGCTGACAGCAAAACAGGGACAGGCAGATACATTCGTAGCAGGAATAAACATAATGCATATATTACTGTTGACCAAAGAATTGTTTTAGAGAAATCTACAGGAACGTTATGTAACAAAATCACCTAAAATTACTGACAAGCAATTGTCGGTGTCTAGTGTTTGGTTCATCGTCCCAGCTCTGGGACAAGGTATGACAGCAACCCATGCTTTGGTTTAGATTCCGTGGCACTGTTTCCACATGCTAACATTTTAGCATTTGCGTCACAAATCCCATTCAAGTCATGGGACCGATATTAGCATTTTTCGCACATCACGTTCAAATCATCTATATTGGACTTTGTTGAGCTTCACAATCAATTTGAGATACTTTCGGATGATTTGGACATGATTGTATATGTAGGTGTTTAGTATGAAAATAATGATCATATGACACAGGCTGAACCAATAGGCCTAAACTAGGCTACATCCAAGCGCAATTCAGTCAAATCTGCATAGCAGTATTTACACAGTGGCATATAAACGTGCCTTTTCTCCAATACATCCCTACTTGAAATTTCACACAGAATTAACACATTCCGTTTGCATGGCAGTTGAAATGTCTTGATAACCTCTTTCCAATGCATTTGTAATGTATTTAGGAACAAAACATGCACCTCAAACTAGCTTTTCAGGTGTTTGTGAAAGGACAGACAGCTGGAATGTATTGTTAATGTGTTACAATTCAATTTGTGTTACAATATAATTTGTTATTGTGTAATTATTGTGTATCTAACATGTGTTTAACATGTACATTTCCGGTATAGCGATTTTGTAAAGGTTTTGTGTACTGTAAATAGCAGGGAGTCTCACTCCACTCACAGGTTGTTTCCACGTCTAGTTTTCTCCTGGTTTTCAGAAGAATACATACCTGTTCTCAGGCAGTAGTTCAACAAAGATACTACATGAACATCCAACCTTGAGACTGCCATATGAATAAGTATGTTTGAATATGGAATATGTTTGAAAACAATAGTAATGTTTGATCTGCTTCTCCTTTTCCAGGAATGAGGACCGCATGGAGCGTTCTGAACGGGCATGCACTAAAATGGATAGTATTGAAGCCACGGAGGAGCAGTAAGTTGCCAGCTATGCCTTTTTCCATAGGTTGTCTCTGAGAAAATACCAAACTGTTTTGATATGATGTCACATTTTGGTCATTTAGCAGATGCTCTTCTCCAGAGCAACTTACAGTAGATAAGACGACCACATATGACAGTCATAGTAAAACGTTCCTCAACAAAGCAGCTATTAGCAAAATCAGTCTTAGTAGGAAAAGACAAGTGCAAGTGTTAGTGCAAGAAAGGGAAGTACAACAGTGAGGTGTTATTTTTGTTTTCATGTTGTCAGATAAGCTGATGGCCTTTGGTCACGTCTGTTCATCCCTGTCTTTTGAAGGCATTATACAGTACATAGACATTATACATTAGGACTGTCAACCTCAAGAAAGGATGCCAGAAAATGTAATTATTGCATGCAAGAAATTAGCCAGAATGCATGCCAGAAATGAATTGCATGCCAGAAATCTAATTGTTTTGCCTGTTTCGTTTTACTGCTTTGGCCCATTCATTTTCTCTCTTTACATTGCTGCTGTGTCAATATCTATTCCTGTGTGTTGCTCACTCATTTGCTGTATTAGCCAATTAGAGCATGAGTTTTATTTTCTCTCCACCTCTCTCACAATTTCAGTTATTTGACTGAAACATATCTTAACTGAGGACACACAAGGACATAATTTTCATCCACCCCAAAGGAGCAGGTCCATTATAGTGTATAGGGCTCAGCTCTACGGTATATTGTGTGCTTATTATTTGCGTGATATGTAATATTGTCAGATTTCTGCATTCAGCTGCAATTACACGATGTAGCCTGTCTAGCTGCCCATAACAATTGTGAGCCCAATACTGTTCTCACATGGCTGTGGCCATGACACAGGGTTCAACCTGAGGCTCTACCTTGGAACACCCATTCTTCATGTTGTTGTTGTAATAAGTGAGATGGATTTTTCTCCTTATCACCCAGTCTTAATTGTAATAATGGTAACACTTTAGCATGTGACATGCTTAGCATGTTTTGTCGATTGAAACATGAAAATAGCAGGAAGTCCCGCACACTGAATGCTCCTAATTACCACCTTTTAATGACAACATTTCAATTGGTCCCTGTAGCCATGACTCTTAGGCCTCAGACACACCAATAGCGTTTGCTGGCCGAGATTACTTAGCACCTGTGAACGTAATTTGCGAACCGAGTGACCGCCGATTTTACTTGTAGAATTGAGTGAAAAATATTGTCAGTCAGACGTTTGCAGTGGGTGGTTCCTAAACACAGAGTGCTGAACGATCGGCAGATGAACGCTAGATCTACATTCGGTGCGATGTGTGCAAGCCTTTAGGTCAAAAAGGCTCTTAGGGAGATGCTCTGGTTCAAAGTGTTGAAGTCATTGAATGTGGTGATTAGGATCATACCAAAGTGTTCCACTAGTATATGCACAAGTCAGCCAAATGGAATGGTTGGTTGGTTACAGTGGCTAACCAAGGTATGGATTGCAGTCTCTTCATGTCTTAGACTGCTTCGAGGTAAGCGGTCTACATTATAAGGTGGGTCAACTATCGCTTTAAAAATAAGGCTTGAATAAAATAGTTTTCCATAAGGGCCACACCCCTGATCTATGTTTCCCAAGTTCTAGCTGTTTGAAAATGTTCAAGCTATAACATGTACTTTCTCCAAATCACTCTACCTGGCTATAAATCTTCAGGTGGTTTTACTTGCAGAAATGTGTCATCATATAACAGTATATAGGCAAGATCTTTGTCGTTGAGTCCCCCTACCATATCTGCCTATAGCAGCTTGTGCACAATACTGAAATTACATCTCTCTAAAATGACAAAACAGGATATTTGAGGTATGGGGTATTTCAATGTAGCCTATTCTCGTTTTTATGACTTATAATCAACACTGTCCTTGACATAGTATCTATATGAATGCCTACAAAAATGCATAGCCTCATTTAATTCATTTTCAAAGACACAAGTAGGTAAATCAGATTTCAAATAAGTAATTACACTGTCAAAATTGTGAAGAAGTTAAATAATAAAATAAGTATGGGGAATAATAGTAGCGTTCTGACAAGCACATTCATTACCTGCGTACCCTTTTCCCTTCTTGTGCCATCTTCAACCAAATGTGTGCCTGTCAAGTTACCAGGTTGTTACCACCTAGTAATTATTAGGCTAGTTAGCGCCCCAGCGCCTATCAAATGTGTCCTGCGATTAAAAAAAATAATTAAAAAAACATATCTCCAGTAATATGGATCATAAATGGAACCGTGAGGCTTAGGGAACGCTGGCATACAGTGTGCAGGCCTTTGTTCTTTTCATGTTTATCATGAGCCCAGGACCTATGTTTTTTCAAGGATGTATGTATGACATATGACTCCTACTATTTCTATTGCTAATTGAAACAGCCTGTGGAAACCATGTTATTGCATCTCTGGAGAAAAAATAATGAATTTGTTTGTCTTGTGTAATGTGAGAGTCCAGACTGCTAACACTGGGTTCCTGGTATCCTGTGTTTAGGCAACCCACTCTAGACGAGGTAGTTGCCTGGGCCCGTAGCTTCGAGCTGGTGATGCGCTCCTCAGAAGGCAGGGAGATTTTCCGAGAATTTCTGCGCTCTGAGTACAGCGAAGAGAACCTGTTGTTCTGGCTGGCCTGTGAGGAGCTGAAGAAGGAGACGGACCTGACTGCGATCGATGAGAAAGCCAGGATCATCTACGAGGACTACGTCTCCATTCTATCGCCGAAAGAGGTAGGAGGCATCATGTTGGAAGCAGGAGTTTGACTGGCACCTAGTATCACTCGGCTGATATTTACTTTGCTTTCAGGACTATTCCATTGGTTCCATTGTGGGAAATTAAAGCACTGAGCTGAAGTATTTGACAATGTTTGGAATACATGTATTTGACCCAGGTCTGATTTCAAGACATATTGAAACCCCAATCTCAAAGTGGTTGTGTGTGATAGCAATGTCACTGTTCTCTCCCTCTCCTCTGCCTCCAGGTGAGCCTGGATTCGCGGGTGAGGGAAGGCATCAACCTGAGCCTGACGGAGCCCAGCAACTTGATGTACGAGGAGGCCCAGCTGCAGATCTACACCCTGATGCACAGAGACTCCTACCCCCGTTTCCTCAACTCCTCCGTTTACAGGGACCTTCTGGACAGCAAGAGAAGCTCCTGCCTAGACACCTAAAGTAACCCCCACCCTCCCAAAAAACAAGAAGACAATAAGGTGCCAGAACTGGGTTTGATATTTTCCTTTTTTGAAAAAGAAACAAGAAAATAATGAATAGTTTAAGCAATTTCAAGTGTCTGCTTGCAGGCAGCCCTGAGGTTTAGTTCCTCGTTTAACTGCAGATAAGAGCTCCTCGGGCTACTGTGACAAAGAGAAACGAAAGGAAGGACAGACCCATTGTTTCTGTACTGTACTTTTGAGAGTTCTCCTCCTTTCGCTCCCTCTTTCTCTATCTTGCTCTGTATTTTTCTCTCTCAAATTCTGTCCCATGCCTCAGCCATTTTTACAGTCCAAAAACAATGTCTTTTTTACGATGGCTGTAGAGCTTGACCGTGGTGAGCAGGAAAATCAGACTTTGCATGTAACAAGGTAATGGAATTCGCTCTACAGTAGCTTGGTATTTTAGCAGTGGACTGCAAAGGAATATGAGATGTATTTTCTTCTGTTCTTGGGATATACCCTGTCAAGCTCTTGATGTGAAGGGAATATTGATATTTGCCAATTAGCTTGCAGTCGTTGATTTTGAGAAGGTTGAAAGTTTTACAGCAGTGTTAATATCCAAGCACTTGCCTTCTTTACAACTCTAAAACTGGGAGAAGGGCTAGAATTGTGGTCGGGCAGCTAAATGTCTTATGAACATTACTTTCCACGGGAAATCACAATGCCTTTATGTGAAAAAGGCAGCACAAGAGCTGCTTGTTATGGCAACAACACAGTTTAGTAAACACAGAGTCCTTTCTATCCTTCCCACACCATCTCACCCTGAGAGAAGCACAGGTTATGTCAAAGGTTGGAATCATTGTTGGAGAAAAAAAGAAATCAAAACATTCAATTCAGTCGTTTCATACAATAAATCATTAACACTTTACAGCTCTCGAGAATGAAAGAGAACCATTTACTTATTAGTTTTTCTACTGCCTATAATATACATAGTAGTAATCACGATGCCTTGGTTTGGATGGTCAATTATAAGATAGTGGTATGTCTAATGCATCACCATGAGGTCTAAGAGTGGGATGCAATGCTGACACATGGAATTATGAAGTAGGCCTATATGGCTTCTTGTTTTAAAGCTGTAGCTAGTCCTAGACTGAAGGGGGTCAGTACCAGCTAAGTAACAGCCCAGTCGGGGGCAGAAGAGGTGGAATCAGACGTATTTATATATAGGTTGTTTGGAGGTTTGCAGTCCTGTTCACCAGATGTGCGTCTGTCTTTAAGACGGGTTATTGAGGCTCCAATAAGGTGCTTGGATCTCCGGTGAGCCCCATGTCTTTAAGTCTCTCTGCTTTACAGAGTTGGGCAGGGGAGGTGAATAGATCTTTTTGAGACGGGTCGTTGTTTTTTTCCCTAAAATTGCCAGCACGCATTGTTGTGTGTACCTGCCGTCCAGATACATACTTATCAAAAAATTTTAAAGAGTTAAAGTCCCATGAACATATAGGCCTAAAATATATGTTAAATGATTTTTTTGTTGTTGTTGCAAGTGTGACATTTAAACATGGAGAAATGATTGCAGGCCTTTGTCACCTGTTGATGTGTAAAAGGTCAGTGCATGAGTAAAGTATATTGTGAGAGGGAGAGTTGTGTGTATTGTCACCACTGGTGGGTAATGATATTCAAGTGTCATTGAAGCAGTGCCACTCTTCTGTTTGAACATACTACCTGACGTTCATGTGCCAAGGCCAGTCATTATTTAATTCAATTAAGGGTTTTAATAAAGCCCATATACTCTAGGTTATTGAAGTGCAATTGGATCAGATGTAGGCTTTCTGTTTGTATTCATTCACAAAAAATGAACATATAGCATAGCCTAATGATATCAGCCATTTTGAACATCCAACAATATTCTAACGTTCTGTAAATTTCGTTCACATTCAGCCACCTTTCTAGATAGTTTGTTGCAATAGTGTTTGCATACTCTTTAATGAAGAGTGATACAGTGAAAGTGATACAGTATGCATGCACCACAGTGGTTAGGTAGAGGATACCTTTTTATGTAGCTCTATTAATGTCAAAATAAATGACTTGCTCATTTTAGATATTATTTCAGCTGTAACTTCTGAATGTTTGACCAACCAGACAGTGAAATTATGGTTCAATCAAACCAAGTTTACATTCATGCGGTGAGCAATCATCCTGGAAACGCAAGAGAAGCCAATTGCAAAAAAAATATAGGTAGGAAAATGGTTCTGAATGATTCACAATTAGCATTTTACCCTGGGTGAAGAGTAGTATTACAGGTTTGTACGACGTGTTCTCTGGTGTCTCGGAGTAATTGATTATTTTCACTCCATGGAAAGAAATGGTTGTTCATTTTACTGACATTTCAACAAGGATTTAGCAATTAATGACATGAGGTGGTATCATAGGCATAGTGTCATGTTCAAATGTTGACTTTCAATTCAGAATGAATGGCTTTGAAAGGTGGCAGAGGTTTGTTGGCAGAATAAGATTTTTATCTAAAGTGTCAGAATTGATGTGATTAAGAGAAGCATTGGCCTTATCTACTGTGTTTCTCCTTTAACTTTCATTAGGGATTTCACTACCTCTCATATTGGTTAATTTATTTCACATCTAGTTGTCAATGTACACTTTGTTTTTAGATCTACTTGAAGCCTAACACTGTAAACAAAATGTGCACAGAAAATATATGTATTAAGCGTTAAAGGACGATTAGCCTAGTTAACTTTTTTGTTTGTTTAATTGTGTTCAACTGGAAAAAGATTTTTAGATATATAAATAATTCAGGAAATTCACTGTTTAAAGGGCTAATCTCATTTTGCCTATGCAAAGATGTTACTGTTGAAATATGGGAAAGGATAGGTTAAGTTTGATGGAACATGGTTTACATTGCCCTTTGCTGATATTCATATCTTATTCAGCAAAAATGTACCCTTAGTTTTGTTTCTATATAAATATATAACAAGTAATATACAGAGAAAATAGTATATGCCTTCGTGATGAAAAAAACAACACTTGATAAATACAAATAAATATGTGTGTTGTCTGACCTGTGGCTGTGTTATGACATCTTGGTGAGATGACAGTTCACTGCAAAATACACCTGTTGACTGATCGACTAGTTCGAGACTCCTTCATCCATAGAGGCTTTATTATCCATTCAGTGTTTTCTTTCAGGCCAATGAGCATCCCTTTATCCAAGGAGCTATTCAATGTCATTATTGCTGTACGTAACCCATATTGTCATTTGCAATCCTACCATTTCGAATTTCAAAACATTTCTACTGTACAATCAAGGGACAGTCTCGTTTATTGTTGTTTCCAAGGGTGCTTCGTAGTCACATTCACAAAGGTTGAAGGGCTATTTTAGTCACTTAAACAAAGATGTTAAATCCACAAGAACAGAAACATCTACCTCTTGGTTGCTTTCCCAATCCTCCAAACCTGTAGGCTACTTTGGTACTTGGCCTTTTTGTCAGACCACTGGAATGTAATAAGACTGAAATAGCTGTACAAGAGCCATGATGTCGTGGTCAAATTCTGTAGATATAAGGGTGCAATTTTTCTTCGACTGCACACAACACATTAATAACTCATTAATAACAATACATTGAACTAATAACTAATATTACTACTGACTGGCTGAATTAACATTTTCAATAAGTACGTTCGCTAATGACATCACATTTCAGTTGTCTTGTTAATGTTCCCTTTTAAGATTTAATGTGGTACTACATTATTATGTCCAAGCGGGGTATACTGGTCACTAGACCCATAAGTATTTTTCTGTATATCTAATCATACCCCTTGAGCTGTCTGTGTCTTCCTGACTGGTGGCTCTTTTTAAAATAAAATATGTTTCTCTGCTGAAATCTGGGTAAAAGATTGAAAGGAATGAGAATCTTAATCAGTACTTTTAGTTATTTCTTGCTTTTCTAAAGTCTACCAATTTTGCCAGCAGACATGCCAGCTAAGATAGATAGACAAGCTAGCTACTATAACTTCATTGATAGCCTGAAATGGCTTCTTGGTAGCTAGTTATGAGGTTGGGAGATAGGTTTCCAATCTGGGCTAAAGACAACTTCATAAAATTGCAAGGTGGCTAGTAGTATTACAGAGAAAATAATATATATATATATATATATATATATATATATATATATATATATATATATATATATGCACACTACCGTTCAAAGGTTTGGGGTCACTTAGAAATGTTCTTGATTTTTAAAGAAAAGCACAAAAAAATGTCCATTAAAATAACATAAAATTGATCAGAAATACTTTGACATTGTTAATGTTAATGTTGTAAATGACTATTGTAGCTGGAAACGGCAGATTTATTTTTATTTTTTATGCAATATCTACCTAGGAGTACAGGGGCCCATTATCAGCAACCATCACTCCTGTGTTCTAATGGCACATTGTGTTAGCTAATCCAAGTTTATCATTTGAAAAGGCTAATTGATCATTGGAAAACCCTTTTGCAATGATGTTACCACAGCTGAAAATTGTTCTTCTGCAATAAAACTGGTCTTCTTTAGACAAGTTGAGTATCTGGAGCGTAAGCATTTGTGGGTCCGATTACAGGCTCAAATCGGCAAGAAACAAAGAACTTTCTCCCGAAACTTGTCTATTCTTGTTCTGAGAAATGAAGGCTATTCCATGCGGGAATTTGCCTAGAAACATAAGATCTCGTACAATGCTGGGTACTACTCCCTTCACGGAACAGCGCAAACTGTCTCTAACCAGAATAGAAAGAGTAGTGGGAGGCCCCGATGCACAACTGAGCAAGAGGACAAATACATTAGTGTCTAGTTTAAGAAACCGACGCCTCACAAGTCCTCAACTGGCAGGTTCATTAAATAGTACCCGCAAAACACCAGTCTCAACATCAACAGTGAAGAGGCAACTCCGGGATGTTGGCCTTCTAGGCAGAGTCGCAAAGAAAAAGCCATATCTCAGACTGGCCAATAAAAATAAAAGATTAAGATGGGCAAAAGAACACAGACACTGGACAGAGGAATTCTGTCTAGAAGGCCAGCATCCTGGAGTGTGCTTTTCTTTCAAAAACAAGGACATTTGTAAGTGACCCCAAACTTTTGAATGGTAGTGTATATATATATTTTTTTTATACAAGACAAATCTGAGGGGCCACGTGCCCCTTTGCCCCCTATGGGCATGCCGCCTCTGGTCCGATGTACATTTTTTTGTCCACTGGGTTAGCTTTATGTTCAGATACTGAGAGAGCTTGGGTACTTGCTTTCAAAGGGTCATGCCTATAAACACCTGTCTTATTCATTTTGTTTAATTGTTCTTTTTTTTTCTCTAAGCGCTAAACATGTTTTAATTATACTCTTTCCTCTAACTCCATTAGAAACCATTTGTAATGTCCACGAAGGGACATTAGTGGTGACTCACTGTCACCCTACCACACAAACATTGATTGAAATAATGCTATAATAATAAATATTATGAGTGAACTTGTCTTGCTGGGTTTTGTCTAATAGTATACATTACATAGATTTTTTTAAAATATAAATTGTAGAATGATTTTGGGAATTGGCAATACCAGATAGTTTTCTGTCACAGGTACCTTTTTTATATGCATCCATATTTGAGAATGGGGAAGTATAGCTGTGCAAACAAAGATACTGGCTTTTCATGAAATTACATACAATTGACTTACTTCAGCTTTGGGTTTCTATAGTCTGTCACCTACCATGCCTCCAGAAATGCTGCCTCCAATGCATTGTCCACAACAATTAAAAACCATTAAGAATTATTTATGTAAAACTGTCACAAGACCTAAACATTACAGTGTAATCAAGTTGACAAAATGATATTGAAAGAATGTGGGGAACAGCATTAGATTCCACCTGTTTTGTCTGTTGGCCACACCGATTTTGTCCTCTGTTAAGTGTCATCCATACCTTACTCCCATCTCAACTGATTTCCAATGTCCAGTCATCTACAAAGATACAGTACATTGAGGCTTTTCAGGAATTACCAAAGAAAGAAGGCTATTTTCAACAACAAAATATCATTGGTCAATATTACCACCACAGGTATCCGTCAGTGATTCAGGCCCTGATCTCAAGAGCACTAACTGCTAGACTAGTTCCTCGGATATTGTACTATTCTGATTATTCACTGTCTGCTTAAAACTGAGCACCGTTTGTTTAACATGATCCTGTAGGCCTAATTCTTGTTCCTTGTTACAAATGGCTATACAGTCCTTTGGCTCCCATCCAAACTATTATTTTGCGGCAGGGAATGTGTAACCAGTCCTGAAGCTCTGTCTAAATGTCGATAATCCCTACTTCTGATATGGTTTTGGAAACCTTTTGGAACTTTACTTTTATATCAAGTTTTTTTTATACAAATACCAAAGATACACTTACTGTACACTGTTTTAACACCGTTGCAGCTGACAGTATATTTCAGTTAAACACTTCTGGCTTCCTTCTTCTGTTATAAAAAGGGTTTCGGAATGCTGGGTAGCTAATTAGAACAGGTCATCGCCTCTCATGTAAACAATCCATAGAATTTGTGTAACATGGGAACATTGCAGTGTGGGATTCATGTTAAAAATGGGGATAGTAAATTTACCTTAACATTTAGACCGAGCGTTGGAACTGGTTACCTATTCACCACAAGCTAAATATTAGTTTGGATTGGTTCCTAATGGCTGAATAATAACACTTTGAGACTGGGAGAAAGCTTCAATCATGAGATTAGATGCATGTATGATATGGGCTGTTGGGAGGCAACATGACTGTAAACTGTAAGTGGCAGGTTTTCTCCATAATGTAATGTTCTCCGTAATGTTTTTGCCCTTTTGTCCTTGCTCTTCAACATAATGCATACGTCCCTTATCTCACTTTATGGAACTGGCTGTGACCAGACACAGAAACCGGCATCGATATAGAACGTTGCTGTATTGTTTATGTAAACCGGTCTCACTCCAGATAGCGATAGCAAAAGAGTAGGAAGGAGAATCCTCAAACACACATTTTACCTCGATCAGAGGCATTCATGACAATTGTGTCTTGCTTTGGGATGATAGGGATCGCTTTGTACAGGTATTTCTCTTCAACATACACAACTGGTGAGGCAATCAGAGCATGTTTATTGATTTAGAATGCCAGAACCTTCTTTTCGCAATGCCTTTGTAGATAACATCAATGATCTGGAATTAAAATAACTCTTTTAAAGGTCACTCAAGTAATTGAAAGTTCTATTTTATATTCAGCATGCTTTTGCTAAATAAAATAATAATTCAGTTATTTACCATAAACAATACTGTATAAGTATGTATTAAAGTATTGCATTATGCAGACAGTAACGTTAGAACTCTTTTGAGAGATTATTTTACTTCTAGTATGTTTCACTAATATTGACAATATAAATATCTTAAGTCTTTTTTTAGTATATTCTCGTCAATTGCCTGAAATGACTTTAATCTTATTCATATGAATGAGATTAGATTATTGTAGTGTTACAAAACCAGCTAGCTGGCCTACTGATATTGCTACACTCGCTAAGTCTAGGGGTCCTAGGCCTAGCTAAATGGTCTGTAACCTGATTTAATGTGTTTGTTAACCTGAGAAGTCAGAGTATGTGAACCGTGTTGTATGCACTTGCCCCAGGAGACAGCCCATTTTTTTCTGGGTCCAGGGTTGGCTCTGTTTTGACTCTCTGGTCAGCCAGCCCAAGCAGATGATTGTGTGTTCAGTTTATGTTGATGAAAATAAAAACATACAAAAAGGAAACTGCAAAAAGGCATGTCCAAAACTAAAGAGATGACACAAAACACTGTCCGGCCGAGAGTCTCCTGTCCACCTCTCTGTCGATCCCTGATTGCCCCCCACCTGTTTGCTTATCAAGGCTTGGCACAGCATATGGGCCCGATTGCTGCTGCCACCAGGGGATGTGGAGTGGAAATGGTAGTGTGCTGTTTATCTATGTGCTAACAAAAAACTACCCCCCATATAATAACAGTATGTTGCTTCAGATGATTTGACAGTATGCAGTTGCATGACTCAATAACTTTTATCTAAAGGCCATTTAACACGTGTCTGGGAACGCTCAATTGAACTCTCAAGGGCATCAAGAGGGATTGTTGTACGACAACCATTGATGATTGTGAACGCTATAGCTATCTCTTGAGTGTTTCCAGGGCAAGTCAATAATGACTTCTACAAGTCACATTTGCTGTTCGTTTCCATGTAACAATTTATTGAGCAGGCTGTTATGTGACTTTTTCTTTTGTCTTGTTGAGCTGTTAAAAGATCTTGCCATGGAAATGTAATGAAAGCAAACATTTGAGATATGTAATGTAAATATTTAGGTGCTTCATATATTCAAGAAAGACAGTGACATTCAAGCTACAAAGTGGCATATGAAAGTGACTCCAGTAATTTAGTGGACACCCTTTACTGACCCCTAAGTTTGACATTATCTGTGCTATTGTAGCTGCCCTCTTTCACAGTGACAAATATCTTCTTTAAAAGGGGCATAGCATACTGTAATTGGAGGGGTTGTGTTTAGGAAGTCATGGATTGGTGAACATTGAGACGTTCTACGCGTCAAGTATCTTGTCAGTCACTATTTTCCTTTCTCAGCATGACAGTATTAATATGACAATCTATGACAAAATCACACCGGGCTATTGGTTTAAATAAGCACCTTGTTTCCTGATTCTAGGTGGTTGTTATAGGCTGTCATTCTACCTGATATAATTTGGTCATGTAAATCTAATTTTATCTACGGAGTGCATGTGAAGTTGCCAAACGTTCTCCTGTTGCTTATAGTTGCTTTCTCTGCTAGAATGTGCCAAAACATTTACCGAAGGCTGAAATGGTCCTCTCGGTCCATTTCTAGACATGTAGGGAAGGAATATCTTTGTTGGGTTTTGATGGTGTTGTTTCTTGAGGTTTGTTTGTAACAAACACAGAATAGCCTGTCATAAACCCACCCTCTTCACTTCACTGTCGTAGGCCCATGTGGGGAAAAAAAGGAAAACGTATTTAACTTTTCCTCCTCAAAATTCATTTTCACACACAACCTTGACATTAGTCAACTCATTTGTCATTTGAGATAAAACATTCAAGTTATGCATTCAAGTTATACGTTTATATAATTAACAGGTACTGAACAATTATTGGGGCTTTGTTTGAATCTTTGTCAAGCAGGTCAACATTTTGTAATATTTCAGAGAACCTGTGCTCCCACCCTAAACAGAATTGTAAAAATAGATTTTTAAAAGACTTGTGGTGTATATATCCGGTAATGATGAAATTGTAACGTTTTTGTTGAATAATGCCATTCACATTTGCTGTTTTATTGTTTTGTATTGTTTTGTTTTATTTATTTTAACTGGTCTATATTTCATTTGTTTTCTAACTCAAAAGACGGTGTTTATTAATGTTTAACTTATTTTTTAACATATGGAACATCTTTGTTAGAAATTGTCAAATTGTGGTAAGCATATGATGTAAAGTTCAGTTTTTTCTTTGTTTACAAAGCAACACCTTGCAAAAGAAAAAAATGCCAATCTTGTAACTGACCTTGAATATCTGTGTCATTTAAATAGTGCTGCTAGAGAAATAAATACATTCTAAATGTAACATCTTACAATAAACACTTTTTAGACTTTTTGCCATATGTGATGTTCTTTTGAACTAAAGTTTTCCTCCCATTATGTATCACTTACTAGGACTGAGCACTAATATACTGTATGTGTTACATCCTAGTTTAATAATTAACAAAACTGAGTAAATGTAACAAGTACTATACAGTAGGAATATTCTACAATTACTAAATATTTGTACAGTATGTCTGCTTTCCAGCCCCCTCTTCCCCTGGAAATGACACAGAGAAGGTGTCCCCCTCCTCAAAGGCCCCATACCTCCCAAAATGCAGTGACTCTTCTGCATGTTCACTTGGCCAAGAAGTTCATTTTCATGAATTTGAGAGATACTTTTATATATATAGTGTTATATGGACATCCCTTTAAATGAGTGGATTCGGCTATTTCAGCCACACCCGTTGCTGACCGGTGTATTAAATTGAGCACGCAGACAAACATTTGCAGTAGAATGGTCTGTCTTATTGAAGAGCTCAGTGACTTTCAACATGGTACCGTCATAGGATGCCACCGAGTTCCAAACTGCCTCTGGAAGCGACATCAGCACAATAACTTTGTCGGGAGCTTCATGAAATGGGTTTCCATGGCTGAGCAGCCACGCACAAGCCTAAGATCACCATTTATTTTTATTGGTCGCATACACATTTAAGAGATGTTTTTGCGGGTGTAGTGAAATGCTTGTGTTCCTACTCCAACAGTGCAGTAGTATAACAATTCACAACAATACACACATCTAAAAGTAAAAGAATGGAATTAAGAAACATATAAACATTACAACCAGCAATGTCGCAGTGGCATTGACTAGAATACAGTATGTAAACATTACGGTGACTAGTGTTCCATTATTAAAGTGACCAGTGATTCCATGTCTATGTCCATAGGGCAGCAGGGTTGAGTAACTGGGGGGGTAGCCGGCTAGTGACAGTGGCTAAGTTCAGGACAGGGTACTGGGTAGAGGTCGACCGATTAATCGGAATGGGTGATTAATTGGGGCTGATTTCAAGTTTTCATAACAATTGGAAATCGGTATTTTTAGACGCCAATTTAAAAAACTTTTTTATTTTTTTATTTATTTACAACTTTATTTAACGAGGCAAGTCAGTTAAGAACACATTCTTATTTTCAATGACGGCCTAGGAACGGTGGGTTAACTGCCTTGTTCAGGGGCAGAACGACAGATTTTTTTCACCTTGTCAGCTCAGGGATTCAATCTTGCAACCTTACGGTTAACTAGTCCAACGCTCTAACCACCTGCTTCACGACGGAGCCTCCCTGTTACTCGAATGCAGTAAGAAGCCAAGGTAAGTTGCCAGCTAGCATTTTAAACTTATAAAAAACAATCATAATCACTAGTTATAACTACACATGGTTGATATTACGAAAAAGGACTGTTGTTGCTCCAACGTGTACCTAACCATCAATGCCTTTCTTAAGCAATACACAGAAGTATATATTTTTAAACCTGCATATTTAGCAAAGAAAGCAGGCAATATTAGCCAGGTGAAATTGTGTCACTTCTCTTCCGTTCATTGCACCCAGAGTCAGGGTATATGCAACAGTTTGGGCCGCCTGGCTCATTGCAAACTAATTTGCCAGAATTTTACGTAATTATGACATAACATTGAAGGTTGTGCAATATCACAGCAATATTTAGACTTAGGGATGCCATCGGTTAGAAAAATTATACGGAACGGTTCCGTATTTCACTGAAAGAGTAAAAGTTTTGTTTTCGAAATTATAGTTTCCGAATTCGACCATATTAATGACCTAAGGCTCGTATTTCTGTGTGTTATTATGTTATAATTAAGTCTATGATTTGATAGAGCAGTCTGACTGAGCGATGGTAGGCACCAGCAGGCTCGTAAGCATTCATTCAAACAGCACTTTCGTGCATTTTGCCAGCAGCTCTTCACAATGCTTCAAGAGTTGCGCTGTTTATGACTTCAAGCCTATCAACTCCCGAGATTAGGCTGGTGTAACCGATGTGAAATGGCTAGCTAGTTAGCAGGGTGCACGCTAATAGTCAAAGGTATATGAAATACAAATTGTATATAGAGATAAATAGTCGTATAATAACTACAACCTAAAACTTCTTACCTGGGAATATTGAAGACTCATGTTAAAAGGAGCCACCAGCTTTCATATGTTCTGAGCAAGGAACTTAAACGTTAGCTTTCTTACATGGCACATATTGCACTTTTACTTTCTTCTCCAACACTTTGTTTTGCATTATTTATTTGAGGCTAAATTGATTTTATTGATGTATTATATTGAGTTAAAATAAGTGTTCATTCAGTATTGTTGTAATTGTCATTATTACAAATAAGAATTGGCCGATTAATCGGTATCAGCTTTTTTGGGTCCTCCAATAATCGGTATCGGTGTTAAAAAATCATCGGTCGACCTCTAGTACTGGGTGGAGGCTGGCTAGTGATAGATATTTAACAGTTTGATGGCCTGTTTTTCAGTCTCTTGGTCCCAGCTTTAATGCAGCTGTACTGACCTCACCTTCTGGATGATAGCGGGGTGAACAGGCTGTGGCTCGGGTGGTTGATGTCCTTGATCTTTTTGTCCTTCATGTGATATCAGGTGCTTTAAGTGTCCTGGAGGGGAGGCAGTGTTCCCCCAGGGATGCGTTGGGCAGACTGCACCACCTTCTGGAGAGCCCTGCGGTTGCGGGCAGAGCAGTTGCAGTACCAGGCGATGGATGATACAGCACAGGATGTTCTCAATTATGCATCTGTAAAAGTTTGTGAGGGTCTTAGGGGCCAATACGAATTTCTTCAGCTTACTGAGGTTGAATAGGCATTGTTGCGCCTCCTTCACCACACTGTATGTGTGTGTGGACCATTTCAGATTGTCAGTGATGTGTACACTGAGGAACTTGAAGCTTTTCACCTTCTCCACTGCGTTCCCGTCGACGTGGATGGGGGCGTGCTCCCTTTGCTGTCTCCTGAAGTCCATGATCAGCTCCTTTGTTTTGTTGAGGGAAAGGTTATCTTCCTGGCACCATTCCGCCAAGCATCGGCTGGAGGGGTGTAAGCTTGCCGCCATTGAACTCTAGAGCAGTGGAAACGCGTTCTCTGGAATGATGAATCACGCTTCACCATCTGGCAGTCCGATGGACAAATCTGGGTTTTGAGGATGCCAGAAGAGCACTACCTGCCTGAATGCATACTGTCAACTGTAAAGTTTGGTGGAGGAGGAATAATGGTCTGGGGATCTTTTTCATGGTTCGGGCTAGGCCACTTAGTTCCAGTGAAGGGAAATCTTAACGCTACAGCATACTTTGTGGCAACAGTTTAACGAAGGCCCTTTCCTGGTCCTGCATGACAATTCCCCTGTGCACAAAGCCCAGAAATGGTTTGTTGAGATTGGTGTGGAAGAACGACTGGCCTGCACGGAGTCCTGACCTCAACTCCATCAAACATCTTTGGGATAAATTGGAATGGTGACTGCGAGCCAGGCCTAATCGCCAAACATCAGTGCCCGACCTCACTAATGCTTTTGTGGCAGAATGGAAGCAATTCCCCGCCTCAATGTTCCAACATCTAGTGGAAAGCCTTCCCAGAAGAGAAGAGGCTGTTATAGCAGCAAGAGGGGGACCAACTCCACATTAATTCCCATGACTTTGGAATGAGATTTTGGATGAGCAGGTATCCACATACTTTTGCTCATGTAGTGTATATGACATAAAAACATTTTTTTAAAGATACTTAACTGTCCCTGCCTCTGTGTACGCTGCAAGCATGGGTTGAAATCCGACCCACTGCTCTAGCGCTATCTCTCCTCCTATCATGTTGTCTCTGTTCAATAATCACAAAAACTACGAAAGGAGTGGTGCGGAGCCGGCTCTTGCCACCAAGTGACCGCTTAGGGCTCAGCGGCTGCTATGGGGTCCCTGACCCAAATTTTGTTTGATTTGTTATACATTTTTTAGGAACTCAGTCGGAGTCTCAACTTACTGTTGAGAGTAAGAACAGTAGAATACACCAATTTAAAATCGCACATAGAATAAGTTAATTTAGTTGCTAATGGCAGCCTGTAGTACCCCGGTCGGCCTTCAACTTGAGTTACTCAATGAGAGGGGACAGCATTGAGTGAGCAATGTTGGAGTGGCATAGATAAAAATACAATAGAATAGAATACAGTATATACATATGAGATGGGTAAAGAAAAATATGTAGACATTATTAAAGTGACTAGTGTTCCATTATTAAAGTGGCCAGTGATTTCAAGTGTATGTATATAGAGCAGCAGCCTCTAAGGTGCAGGAATATGTAACTGGGTGGAAGCCGCCTTGTGATGGCTATTTAATAGTCTGATGGCCTTGAGATAGAAGCTGTTTTTCAGTCTCTCTGTTTCTCCATTGGAGCACTGTGATTAGTTGCCCAAAATTCTGGGGTGGGGCTTAGTGAAATGTCAATTCAAGAACGATCCAACTAGCTAAAATACGAGTGTTGTCTGCATCAGATTTTCTTACACCCTTGATGGCATCCCAATCTCTTCTGCCCGATGAAGGAAAATGGAAGATGGCTTCCAGGCTGTGTTGGAAAGTAAAAAACATATCAGACAATAGGCTGTGGGCCCTCCCTTCATCCCTCTCACCTGTTAGAGCAGTAGGCATCGCTTCTTTTCAACCTTGGTGGTCTGTGGACACACACTTATCCAGAGCGACTTACAGTAGTGAGTGCATACATTTTCATACTGGTCTACCAACTGAGCTACAAGGGACAACCTTGGTAGAGCACATTACTCCTCTCCCCTCTCTCCTGCCCCTTTTTCTCTCCCTCCCTCATCTCTTTCCCTCCATTTCTCTCCATCCCTCCCTCTTTCCCCCTCCCCTTTCTCATGCTCCCTCCCTCTTTCTCTCTCACAAGTTAGAGCAGTAGACATCCCTTCTTTTCAACCTTGGTAGGCTGTGGGCGGTGCACGTTCCTCCTTCTCCCTTCCTCTTTTCCTCCTCCCTGTAATTGCTGTCAACTGAGTAAATGATGTGGCTAGTTACTGTACTCCCCTTCAAGTAGATTTAGCCTACTTGGATTTACTATTTTTCACTCTCCTTCAGCCCGGTGTAGCATTTGCCTCCCTTCCGGCTTCCACCGGCCTGTACTGAAAACTACATTACTGAGGATAGATGATATTGACACTCCTATTTGTCATATATTCAATTTAAGCCTACTAGAAAGTGTGTGACCTCAGGCCTGGAGAGAAGCATAAGTCATTCCCCTACCTAAGATTAGTAAAGCCCCCTTTACTGGCTAAAATAGCCAACCAATCAGCCTGTTACCAACCCTTAGTAAACTTCTGGAAAAGTTGTATTTGACCAGATACAATGCTATTTCACAGTAAACAAATTGACAACAGACTTTCAGCACCCTTATAGGGAAGGACACTCAACAAGCACAGCACTTACACAAATGACTGATGATTGGCTGAGAGAGATTTATGATTAAAAGTTTGGGGGGGGCTGTTTTACTAGACTTAAGTGCAGCTTTTGCCATTATCAATCATAGTCTGCTACTGGAAAAATGTATGTGTTCTGGCTTTACACCCCCTGCTGTATTGTGAATAAAGAGTTACCTATATAACAGAACACAGAGGGTGTCCTTTAATGGAATTCCCCATGGCAGCTGTCTAGGCCCCTTACTTGTTTCAATCTTTACTTTAATTAAAGCCAGTGTGTCTATGTATGCGGATGACTCAACACTATACATGTCAGCTACTACAGTGACTGAAAAGACTGCAACACTTAACAAGTGCTGCAGTTAGTTTCAGAATGGGTAGCAAAGAATAAATTAGTCCTAGATATTTCAAAAAGCTTTGTATTTGAGACAAATCATTCAATAAACCTCAACTAAATCTTATAATGAATAATGTGGAAATTGAGCAAGTTGAGGTGACTAAACTGCTTGGAGTAACCCTTGCAAACTGTCATGGTCAAAACATACAACAGTAGCAAAGATGGGGAGAAGTCTGTCAATAATAAAGCGCTGTTCTGCCTTCTTAACAGCACAATCAACAAGCCAGGTCCTACCGGCCCTAGTTTTGTCGCACCTGGACTACTGTTCTGTCGTGTGGTCAGATGCCACAAAGAGGGACTTTGCAGAAAAATTGCAGTTGGCTCAGAACAGGGCAGCACGGCTGGTCCTTAGATGTACACAGAGAGCTAACATTAATCATATGCATTGACTTCATCACTACTTGTATTTGTGAGATATTGACATGTTGAATGCACCGAGCTGTCTGTTTGAACTACTGACACCCATGCATACCCCACAAGACATGCCACCAGAGGTCTCTTCACAGTCCCCAAGTCCAGAACAGACTATGGGAGGCGCACAGTACAACATCGAGCCACGATTACATGGAACTCTATTTCACATCAAGTAACTCATGCAAGCAGTAAAATCTGATTTTAAAAAACCCATAAAAATACACCTTATGGAACAGAGGGGACTGTGAAGCAACACAAACACAGACACATGCATACAAACACACAATAAAATATGCACTATACACACACGTACGCATGGATTTTGTGTTGTAGATTTGTGGTAGTAGAGTAGGGGCCTGAGCACACACACTTAATATTTTGTGAAATCTGTTGTTGAATGTATTGTAATGTTTTTAAAATTATATAATTGCATTAATTTTGCTGGACCCAAGAAAGAGTAATGGGGATCCATAATAAAAACAGATATAAAATACACCCCCTCCAAGGTGCTTCTCTCCTGGCTATCATACTGTAAAATGGCCTCTGTTGCGTTGCTGTTTTGATGAGCCCCAGCATTTAATCGCATGCTGTTGTTATGCTGGCGAGTTTTGTGCCTTGGTTGTGTTTATTGTGGGTCCTAGTGCTGGCTGGTTTCTAGTCTGTGGTTGGGTTCTGGCTTGCTGCCTATAACTGTGGTGATCCTACAAACGGTGTGATTCAATCTAACTAACTATCACACTGTGTGGATTGATTGACTTTTAGCTGATTCCTCGCAAACCAATTTTATTTGTGTGGATTTTAACAAATCTTTTTCATAATTGCGTCTACCACTTTCCGCCATACAAGGAAACGTGCTTTTCCAGATTGGCGGTTCCACCTTCAGAGTGAACATTCCAATGTCAAATCAAATCAAATCAAATGTTATTTTTCACATACGCGGGAATACAAAAGGTGTGTGTAGACCTTACAGTGAAACGCTTACGTACAAGCTCTAACCAACAATGCAGTTGAAAAAAATTACAAGTAAAAAATACCTACAAAAAAATAAGAATAAGAAATAAAAGTTACAAATAATTAAAGAGTAGCAGTAAAATAACAATAGCGAGGCTATATACCGGTTTGTCAGGGTAATTGAGGTAATATGTCCATGTAGGTAGAGTTATTAAAGTGACTATGCATAGAAAATAACAGAGAGTAGCAGCAGTGTTAAAAAAGGGGGGAGGCACCAAGTCTAGGTCCAAGAGGCTTCTAAACAGCTCTACCCAAAGCTGTAGAACCTTTTTGAGGATCTGAGGACCCATGCCAAATATTTTCAGTCTCCTGAGGGGGAATAGGTTTTGTTATGACCTCTTCACGACTGTCTTGGTGTGCTTGTACCATTAGTTAGTTTGTTGGTGATGTGCTCTCAACCTGCTCCATTACAGCCCCGTCGATGAGAATGGGGGGGGGTGCTCTGCCCTCATTTTGCTGTAGTCCACGATCATCTCATTTGTCTTGATCATGTTGAGGGAGAGGTTGTTGTTCTGGCACCACACGGCCAGGTTTCTGACCTCCTCCCTATAGGCTGTATCGTCGTTGATCAGGCCTACCACTGTTGTGTCATCTGCAAACTTAATGATGGTGTTGGAGACGTGCCTGGCTGTGCAGTCATGAGTGAACAGGGAGTACAGGAGGGGACTGAGCAGGCACCCCTGAGGGGCCCCCGTGTTGAGGATCAGCGTGGCGGATGTGTTACCTACCTTTACCACCTAGGGGCGGCCTGTCAGGAAGTCCAGGATCCAGTTGCAGAGGGAGGTGTTTAGTACCAGGGTCCCAGGTGGTAAGGGTAGGTAGGAGCTGCACCTATTTTGTACAGTTCCAGGATAATATTTACTGGCCAAATTGTACAATTTGGAAACTGTCAGCTTATGGCGGACTGAACACAAGATGGCGGACTGAACACAGCTATGTAGACCACCTCAAGATAAAAACATAATATTCAACATCGGTAAATTAGACTAAATACAGTTGAAGTCGGAAGTTTACATACACATAGGTTGGAGTCATTAAAACTTGTGTTTCAACCACTCCACAAATGTCTTGTTAACAAACTATAGTTTTGGCAAATTGGTTAGGACATCTACTTCGTGCATGACACAAGTAATGTTTCCAACAAATGTTTACAGACAGATTATTTCACTTATAATTGTCACAATTCCAGTGGGTCAGAAGTTTACATACACTAAGTTGACTGTGCCTTTAAACAGCTTGGAAAATTCCAGAAAATTATGTCATGGCTTTAGAGGCTTCTGATAGGCTAATTGACATCATTTGAGTCAATCGGAGGTGTACCTGTGGATGCATTTCAAGGCCTACCTTCAAACTCAGTGCCTCTTTGCTTGACATCATGGGAAAATCTAAAGAAATCAGCCAAGACCTCAGAAAATATAATTGTAGACCTCCACAAGTCTGGATCATCCTTGGGAGCAATTTCCAAATGCCTGAAGGTACCACATTCATCTGTGCAAAAAATAGTACGCAAGTATAAACACCATGGGACCATGCAGCCATCATACCACTCAGTAAGGAGACACGTTCTGTCTCCTAGAGATTAACGTACTTTGGTGCGAAAAGTGCAAATCAATCCCAGAACAACAGCAAAGGACCTTGTGAAGATGCTGGAGGAAACCGGTACAAAGTATCTATATCCACAGTGAAACGAGTCCTATATCGTCATAACCTGAAAGGCCGCTCAGCAAGGAAGAAGCCACTGCTCCAAAACCGCCATAAAAAAGCCAGACTACGGTTTGCAACTGCACATGGGGACAAAGAGAAATATCCTCTGGTCTGATGAAACAAAAATAGAACTGTTTGGCCATAATGACCTTTTTTAACAAAGGGGGAGGCTTGCAAGCTGAAGAACACCATCCCAACCGTGAAGCGGGGGTGGCAGAATCATGCTGTGGGGGTGTTTTGCTGCAGGAGGGACTGGTGCACTTCACAAAATAGATGGCATCATGAGGTCGGAAAATTATGTGGATATATTGAAGAAACATCTCGACATCAGTCAGGAAGTTAAAGCTTGGTCGCAAATGGGTCTTCCAAATGGACAATGACCCCGAGCATACTTCCAAAGTTGTGTCAAAATGGCTTTAGGACAACAAAGTCAAGGTATTGGAGGGGCCATCACAAAGCCCTGACCTCAGTCCTATAGAAAATTTGTGGGCAGAACTGAAAAGCCTGTGCGAGCAAGGACAGCGTCGTGAAGAAGGCGCAGCAGCGCCTCTTCAACCTCAGGAGGCTGAAGAAATTCGGCTTGTCACCAAAAGCACTCACGAACTTCTACAGATGCACAATCGAGAGCATCCTGGCGGGCTGTATCACCGCCTGGTACGGCAACTGCTCCGCCCTCAACCGTAAGGCTCTCCAGAGGGTAGTGAGGTCTGCACAACGCATCACCGGGGGCAAACTACCTGCCCTCCAGGACACCTACACCACCCGATGTTACAGGAAGGCCATAAAGATCATCAAGGACATCAACCACCCGAACCACTGCCTGTTCACCCCGCTATCATCCAGAAGGCGAGGTCAGTACAGGTGCATCAAAGCTGGGACTGAGAGACTGAAAAACAGCTTCTATCTCAAGGCTATCAGACTGTTAAACAGCCACCATTGAGTGGCTGCTGCCAACACACTGTCATTGACACTGACCCAACTCCAGCCACTTTAATAATGGGAATTGATGGGAAATGATGTAAATATATCACTAGCCACTTTAAACAATGCTACCTTATATAATGTTACTTACCCTACATTATTCATCTCATATGCATACGTATATACTGTACTCTACATCATCGACTGCATCCTTATGTAATACATGTATCACTAGCCACTTTAACTATGCCACTTTGTTTACTTTGTCTACATACTCATCTCATATGTATATACTGTACTCGATACCATCTACTGTATGCTGCTCTGTACCATCACTCACTCATGTATCCTTATGTACATATTCTTTATCCCCTAACACTGTGTATAAGACAGTAGTTTTAGAATTGTTAGTTAGATTACTTGTTGGTTATCACTGCATTGTCGGAACTAGAAGCACAAGCATTTCGCTACACTCGCATTAACATCTGCTAACCATGTGTATGTGACAAATAAAATTTGATTTGATTTGATTTGATTTGAGGCCTACAAACCTGACTCAGTTACACCAGCTCTGTCAGAAGGAATGGGACAAAATTCACCCAATTTATTGTGGGAAGCTTGTGGAAGGCTACCCGAAACATTTAACCCAAGTTAAGCAATTTAAAGACAATGCTACCAAATACTAATTGAGTGTATGTAAACTTCTGACTCACTGGGAATGTGATGAAAGAAATTAAAGCTGAAATAAATCATTCTCTCTACCATTATTCTGACATTTCACATTCTTAATATAAAGTGGTGATCCTAACTAAGACAGGTCATTTTAACTAGGATTAAATGTCAGGAATTGTGAAAAACTGAGTTTAAATGTATTTGGCTAAGGTGTATGTAAACTTCTGACTTCAACTGTATTTATGAGGAGCCGGCAGATGCCACGGTTATCGATCCTGCTTCCCAGTCAAGGCAGAGGTCTTTGGTGAATGGGGCTGAAATGCCTTTGGGGGATCCCATCCTGCTGATCAACAGTCTTTCCCATCTGCTTCAAGAGATTCCTACGCCTGCTCCTTCATCCTCTACCCTGTCTCCTGAGGGTCCACTCAGGGGTTTCTACGACAGGCCTGTACCCCCGGGCTCCCTCTCACAGCAGGCCTCTAGAGTGTCTGAGGCTCCAGTTCTATTCAGTGAGAACATGAAACTACCTATGGAGGTTATAAGTTTCAAACTCTTCAGAAGACATTTCCAAAGAATGGCAGCTGAGTATAAAAAAGTTTCTTTCCCCATACCACTTTTAAATCTAAAAGGAACAGCGTCAGTTTCACTACTTATAGTACTGTAGAATAGTTGTGGTTATCCTGTACCAAGTTAAAGTAGTTACATAGGTACCTGGGGACCATACTGTGGACAATCTTATGTACAAGACACAATTTAATCTGAGAGACTCTCTCCTCCACTTTGAGCCATCTAAGACTTTCAAAGTGGGAATGGTCAAGATGTGTAAGTGCTAGAAGTTTAAGAATAATCCTGACTAATTTGTTCTGAGACATCTGAAATGTATTTTGTATTATCTTGGGGGCACTATTGTACCAAGAAGAGCATGCATAGTCAAAGTGGCCCCGAACAAGAGCCCCTGCCAAAGGTCACATGCCAAAGGTCACATGTAAAGGTAGATTTCAGATTATTTATATACAATAGATAGAAAAGTGGACCCAGCACACTCCCTTGGGGTACCCCACAGTTCAGGATTTTGGGTTTAGACTGGGTCCCATCCACATTTGCCATCTGTTTTCTTCCTTGCAGATAAGAGAACCCATTTTAAAATAAAATCAAATTGTATTTGTCACATGCACCAAATACAACAGCAAAATGCTTACTTACCAGCCCTTAAACTTCTTAAGGTATAGGCGGCAGCATTTTCACTTTTGGATAAATAGCGTGCCCAATTTCAACTTCCTGCTACTCATGCCAAGAATATAAGATATGCATATTATTAGTAGATGTGGATAGAAAACACTCTAAAACTGTTTGAATCATGCCTGTGAGTATAACAGAACTTATGTAGCAGGCAAAACCCAGAGGACTAACCGTTTTGGCAAAGTTTACAGGCAACTTTTGAGATATTTTGTAGTGACGTTGCGCAAATTGGAGGCTGTTTTTTTCTGGATCAAACGCTCCAAATAAATGGACATTTTGGATATATATGGACGGAATTAATCGAACAAAAGGACCAATTGTGATGTTTATGGGACATATTGGAGTGCCAACAAAAGAAGCTCGTCAAAGGTAAGGCATGTTTTATATTTTATTTCTGCATTTTGTGTAGCTCCTGCAGGGTTGAAATATGCTACTCTCTTTGTTTACTGTTGTGCTATCATCAGATAATAGCTTCTTATGCTTTCGCCGAAAAGCCTTTTTAAAATCTAACATGTTGGCTGGATTCACAACGAGTGTAGCTTTAATTTAGTATCTTACATGTGTGATTTAACGAAAGTTTGATTTTTATATCATTTTATTTGAATTTGCCGCGCTGCATTTTCCCTGGCTTTTGGCCAAGTGGGACGCAAGCGTCCCCTATACCTTAATTAACAAACAATGCAGTTAAGAAAAAAATAAGTGTTAAATAAAAAATAAAAGTAACAAATAATTAAAGAGCAGCAGTAAAATAACAATAGTGAGGCTATATACAGGAGGTACTTTACTGCTAAGTTGTTAAAGTCCATGGCTCTTAGTTTGATTAACAGAATCTCATGATACACTGTATCAAACAACTTTTGGAGATCTAACATGTCCATACCACAAGATTTCCCTCCATCTACTTCCTTTCTGATGTGATCAGTTACATAGTAGGCAAGTGTCGGTGGAATGGGATTTCCTAAATCTAGATTGGTCCCCCATCTCCCGTCCACAGACACTTACTTTCGTCCAACCATCATTATTGGTAGCTCCATGGTAAGGAACATCTCGGTTCCTGGAGAAAAAAAAACTGCACTTCCTGGGGGCTATGGTGAAGGATATCACAGGATGTCTTCTGTCAACCCTACATCAGCTGCAGCTGCCGTAGTGCATGTGGGATCAAATGATATCAAAAGGATAAATCAGAGCTAATGAAAAAAGGTTTATATTGAGCTGATCAACACCCTGAAAGGCTCTGAAAAGCAGCCAATTATCTCTAGTCCAGTGCCGTTGCTGGGACACTTTTTGCAAAACAAAAGATGATGGACTCCACCCAAACCATCTAGGAGCCTGGACCCTCTCTTCACATTTCAAGGCCGCATTTCACCTGTTGTATTCGACGCATGTGACAAATCAAATTTGATTTGACCCATTGCCTAGTTGTTTGTGTTACAGATTTGAGAACACAAAAATCTAAGCCTTGTGTCATCACAAAGAGAAACTTTAAAAACTTAAGTGAACAGGCTTCCCCCCCCCATGATCTTTATTTTAGGGACCTTGATTGTATTTCAGCTATCCCTGAACCTTTTTACAGATGTCTTCAATACTTTTGTGGACCATCTTACTCCGTTAAAAAAAAGAAGGGTTAAAGGATGTTAAAGCATTGAGAGAAAATACATCCATTTTCGAGATGAGAAGCTATTGTCTGAAAACATTGCTTAACCCCCCTGGGTTACATCCCAAATGGCACCCTATTCCCTACTTTTGACCAGGACCTGTATCCACAAAGCGTGTCAGAGTAGGCGTGCTGATCAAGTCCCAACCTGTACATGTAATCTTATTCATTATGATCTACAAGGCAAAACTGATCCTTGATCAGCACTCCTACTCTAAGAGATTTTTGGATACGGGCCCAGGGCTCTGGTCAAAATTAGTGCACAATATTGAAAATAAACAAGGAATGACACATGCTCCACCGTGACTCAAACATAATCCTAAATCATACTTTACCATATCGCATTTCTGTGAACTTCTCATTCAACTCTAATATTTTGTCTGCACTAATACTTTGAGTCGCCTTTTTAACATCGCTGAGACAACTTAATTGCACGTTGCCACAACTGTCACACCATTTCACAGAGCTCTGAATCTTAAACATGCAGGTTAAATCTCTCACTCATACAGGGCCAAATTTGGCTGTAGTTTAGATGGAGAAACATGGCTAAAGATGACTCATGAATAAACAGACGTTCAGAAGCATCATGAGATGTGGGCTGCCAATGTGAAGAGCCAGCTGACAGACGTTAAGAGAATAGTGGAGCAAATTAGCGAGGTTAAAGAGAGAGAGAAATAACATTGTTGGACACCATAACAAGCAGATCAGAGTTTAGATAATGCAAGCTGACGAATTAAGGATCTCAGTCACTTTGTTTGGCAAATATCAAAGGCACTTTCATATTCTATGCAATTGGGTAGATCACTTGGCTTATTTACAACAAGCTGATTTAGTAGCAGTTTTCCTTATACAAAATATATAGTTAAGCAAAACAGCAGAACCCACATTTGTGTAAATGCTTGATCATTTTCTGTAATTACAGAAAGTAAGACTATGATATGGTTCTTAAATCACATAGATCTCCCTTGTTAAGCATACTTTTTTACATTTGAACTCCTAGGGGATTATCAAGCAAACATTCCTTGATTAAACATAAATTCTGAATTTAGTACATATTGTCCTGATAAACAAAACAACTTGAGTTGTGCTCGAGTTGAGTTCTGCCTCAATAGCTGCCCTGCTACCAATTGAAAGTGGAAAAACCCTGCATTTCATTGTTTATTCGTCATTACGCAGTATACACATTTGGTTACTTTTACACCAGGGATACCTTTGTGTATAAGCCTGTTGTATATGTCATGAAGTTGGCCTGGGGGTAGGTTTATGACAGTCATAAATACCTCTTCCCCCCTTATTCCTCTCTCTACCTTACTAATGTTACATTTGCAACCCCTTGGCTAACATAGAGATTCTGGGAACATCAGAAGGTGGGGGGAAATGAACTATATTCTGGTAATCCGATCAATTGAACATATGCGGTAGTACTTAATGAATATGACGTCAGTTCGGGTGTCATCTGAGACATTCTCATCAATGATAAGATTACATAAACTCTACAGTGGAAAGTCTACACATCAGAGTTATCGGATTCACATGGAATTGTTGTTAAATTTAAATGTTTGAATATTAAATTATTCGTGATGGGATGAAATGTGATTTTAGCTTCTAAAATGTGAGATTTGGGTTGTCATAAGATAGGGCTATGCTCAATCAGTGGCCCGACCCTGTGAAAGGACATATTAAAAAATTCAAACACGCCCTCCTCTCCCTTCCTATATAAAGCCTTGACGTCAATGTAACCTCCTGTTCCGAGGATGTGAGGACGACGGTCCGATGTCAGAATGGTTCAGATAATAACTACAGAACGAAGCCAACATCAGAGTGAGCTTTGGTTGCGAATGGTATGAACTCCTATTCACTACAGAAGTGATACCCCCTAGCTGTTTAGTTAGCAACAGCAGCTGCAAACGAGGTTTAGGAAGGAACAGACAGAGTATCCTGTCTATCACACAACGACGTTACTACAACGTAACCAATTGACCACCAGAGACATTCTACAAAGGACAAAGGACTCGGTTTGGCCACACGGCCATCCATCTACCACCAACCTACTGAAGAGCAGCTCAGAGTAAATATTTATTGCATTTTCCTTTTCCAAATGGACGGTAATTTAGAATGCATAAGATACTGTATTTACGATAGCACAGCTTCGCCCTTTGTTCCTCAGTCTTCCCGCTCTTTCACTCAAACCCAGCCCTTTTCTTTTGTGTAACCAGCTGTCAAATCTGTTCCACCCACTAGGGACGTTTTCCTTTATGACGTAATTTGTAATCAAATTATGATTAATTATGTGTAATTGTGTGATTAGTTAGGTATTTAGTAAATAAATAATTAAACCCAATTTTGTATTGCTGATTCAACTTGTTAGCCAGGGTTCGCGAAGATAACCAAGAATTTACAACTTTCAGATGAGACTGAATTAAGGTGACGATTAATATTGACTGCTATTGATGTAAAATATTACTAGGTCTTTAAGAGTTTATTCGGGAGACAACAGCTCTATAAATATTATTTTGCGGTGCCCGACTCTCTAGTTAATGACATTTACATGATTAGCTCAATCAGGTAATATTAGTTATGGAGAAATTATTTTATAGAATAGCATGTCATATCACTTAATCCGGCATAGCCAAAGACACAACATATATGAGCAATGAACCAATAGGAATGAGAACAAGAACAGCTGTGGAGTTGCATGCCAGTACCTGTGAATCATGATAATTAGATAACCTGCAGAGGTAGATGATTAAAGGTCCGGAATGATCAGTAGTCATTCATAAAAGAGATGATGCTTGGGTCAAGGCCAGGATTGCAGGCTTTTAAGCATCTGAGGAATCATTGTGTTAGTAATCGGATTTAGCCTTTCTGATTTGTCTATGTAACCGCTCTTGCGGATTGTAATGGGAACCCGGCTAAATTCTGGAAAAATGTCAAATCCCTGAAGGGTTATACTTCCTCCTCTCCGCCACAACAAATTCATTTCAAATCAAATCATATTTTTTATTTGTCACATACACATGGTTAGCAGATGTTAATGCGAGTATAGCGAAATGCTTGTGCTTCTAGTTCTGACAATGCAGTAATAACCAACGAGTAATCTAACCTAACAATTCCACAACTACTACCTTAAACACACAAGTGTAAAGGGATAAAGAATGTGTACATAAAGATATATGAATGAGTGATGGTACAGAACGGCATAGGCAAGATGCAGTAGATGGTATCGAGTACAGTATATACATTTGAGATGAGTAATGTAGGGTATGTAAACATTATATTAAATGGCATTGTTTAAAGTGGCTAGTGATACATTTTTTTCCATCAATTTACATTATTGAAGTGAGCTGGAGTTGAGTCAGTATGTTGGTAGCAGCCACTCAATGTTAGTGGTGGCTGTTTAACAGTCTGATGGCCTCGAGATATAAGCTGTTTTTCAGTCTCTTGGTCCCTGCTTTGATGCACCTGTACTGACTTCGCCTTCTGGATGATAACGTTGTGAACAGGCAGTGACTCGGGTGGTTGTTGTCCTTGATGATCTTTATGGCCACCTGTGACATCAAGTGGTGTAGGTGTCCTGGAGGGCAGGTAGTTTGCCCCCGGTGATGCGTTGTGCAGACCTCACTACCCTCTGGAGAGCCTTACGGTTGTGGGCGGAGGAGTTACCGTACCAGGCGGTGATACAGCCCGACAGGATGCTCTCGATTGTGCATCTGTAGAAGTTTGTGAGTGCTTTTGATGACAAGCCAAATTTCTTCAGCCTCTTGAGGTTGAAGAGGCGCTGCTGCGCCTTCTTCACAACGCTGTCTGTGTGGGTGGACCAATTCAGTTTGTCCGTGATGTGTACTCAGGAGGAACTTAACATTTACTACCTTCTCCACTACTGTCCCGTCGATGTGGATAGGGGGGTGATCCCTCTGCTGTTTCCTGAAGTCCACGATCATCTCCTTTGTTTTGTTGACGTTGAATGTGAGGTTATTTTCCTTACACCACACTTTGGACACTGGCCTCATTACGGGGATAAATGCCTCCATTGATCCATTTAATCACCATTTTATTTCAGCGGGCTATCTCTTTGAAAGAACTTCTGCATATCCACAATGAAATTGGGCTTGAAGCTGTTAGGGAAATGTTGCTGAATGATCAGATAAATGATAGTCAAAGCTTTTCTTTTAGGCTATTTACACAAAAATAAGTCCTGGATGCTTTGCTAGCAATAGACAACAAGAAATCCACAAGGGCCGACCAATTGGATCCTGGTCTGCTTAAGTGTGCAGCGCCCATCATTGTTGACTCATTAACCCACATTTGTTATTTAACATTGTTATCAGAAAATATTCAAAAAGTATGGAAATCAGCTCTTGTGCTGCCACTCCATAAGGATGGGGATAGCAGGGATTTTAATAATTATCGCCCCATTTCAAGGACTCCTTGTTTAGCTAAGATTCTTGATTCTTTAGTAAATGTACAACTTTGCTCCTTTTCATCTGAGAAATGTATTTTGAATGTTAACCAATCAGGATTGGTGAATGTTAACCAATCAGAATGTTTCAGATTAACAACACTCGTTAGATGGTTCTCCAATCGAACGTGTTCACGCATATCGATACTTTTATATTTTATACATGACATTTTTAAAAACATACGCTGAGCCTACAAAACCTTAAGGACATCTGCTCTTTCCATGACATAGACTGAAAATGTGAATCCAGGTGAAAGCTATGATCTCTTATTGATGTCACTTGTTAAATCAACTTTAATCAGTGTAGATGAAGGGAGGAGACAGGTTAAAGAACGATTTTTAAGCCTTGAGACAATTGGAGACATGGTTGTGTGTGTGCAATTCAGAGAGTGAATGGGCATGACAAAATATTTAAGTGCCTTTGAATGGGGTATGGTATTAGGTTGAAGGCTCACCAGTTTGTGTCAAGAACCGCAACACTGCTGGGTTTTCCACACAACAGTTTCCTGTGTGTATCAAGAATGGTCCACCACCCAAAGGACATCCAGCCAACTTGACATAACTGTGGGAAGCATTCCTGTGGAACCCTTTAGAAACAATGCCCCAATGAATTCAGGCAGAGCCCCACCTGTTCTGAGACCCACATTTTTTGCAAAAAATATATATAAAACTATTTTTTGGGGGGGGGCTTGCATGTTACTTTGGCATTAATACGTGTCACACATCAGTTTGCAAATATAATTGAGTTAATAAAGCCGCATACAACCATGGTCTCTTTTTGTTTTCTTGAGTAAGGCAGCTCCAAAATGCAGGTGTTTCAGCCTAACTCAGTGCTTTCTGTGGTGGTGGGGCAAGCCAGACAATGGGAGCATTGCGCCGTGATTGTCTCAGTATTCTGTCACTCATGGGGACCTTGCGCAATTGCTTAGCTTCAGTCCTTTAGTAAATGGTAGACATCTCAATGCTAGAGGCATCACTACAGACACCCTGGATTGGATCCAGGCTGTACCACAACCGGCCGTGATTGGGAGTCCCATAGGGCGGCCCGTTTGTATCAATTATGGTGATATTATTTATCAAAGTGCAGCAACTACTAATCTTAAACCTTTGGGTAGATACTGTACCATCTACCATAGTGCCCTTCATTTTGTTACAGGTGACAGTTGATACTCATCACCGCATCCTGTATCAAAAGGTTGGCAGGACTTCGCTGAAGAGCCGTAGAGTTCTACATTTCTCCCTTTCTGTTTACAAGGCCATACTTCAGAAACTTCCATCTTATCTAAATCTGCCGTTGAAGTATACAGTATACAGTAGACACCTGAGTTGCCTAACCCAATCACAGGATTGGTTAACTTTTGAGGTTCCTGGGTCTCCACCGAGCTAGGTAAATCTGATTTTAGTCTTGATGCATCATATCAAATTAATTTCATCTTGATGTTCTGGTGCCGTTTGGGCAGTTTAAAGTATTGATTGGGAACTTATTTGTGGAGGAATGTAACTGTTTTTATGGATGAGAATGCCAAGAGTGTGCAAAGCTGTCATCAAGGCAAAGGGTGGCTACATTAAAGAATTAAATATAAAATATATTTAGATTTGTTTTACAATTTTTGGGGTTACTACATGATTCCATATGTATTATTTCATAGTTGTGATGTCTTCACTCTTATTCTACAACGTAGAAAATAGGAAAAATAAAGAAAAACCCTTAAATGAGTAGGTGTGTCCAAACTTTTGACTGGTACCCTATATACTGTGCCTTCGGAAGGTATTCAGTCCCCTTGACTTTTTCCACATTTTGTTAGGTTACCACCTTATTTTAAAATTGAAGTTTTTTTCCCTCATCAATCTACACACAATACCCCATAATGACGAAGCAAAAACAGGTTTTTAGAAATGTTTGCTAATTTACAAAAAATAAAACACTGAAATATCACATTTACATAAGTATTCAGACCCTTTACGCGGTACTTTGTTGAAGCACCTTTGGCAGCGATTGCAGCCTCAAGTCTTCTTGGGTATGATGCTACAAGCTTGGTACACCTGTATTTGGAGAGTTTCTCCCATTATTTTCTGCAGAGCCTCTCAATTTCTGTCAGGTTGGTTGGGGAACGTTGCTGCACAGCTATTCAAGTCCGGGTTCAAGTCCGGGCTCTGGCTGGGCCACTCATGAACATTCAAAGACTTGTCCCGAATCCACTCCTGCGTTGTCTTAGCTGTATACATAGGGTCGTTGTCCTGTTAGAAGATGAACCTTCGCCCCAGTCTGAGGTCCTGAGCGCTCTGGAGCAGGTTTTCATCATGGTTCTCTCTGTACTTTGCTCTGTTCATCTTCGCCTTGATCCTGACTTGTCTCCCAGTCCCTGCCGCTAAATAACATCCCCACAGCATGATGCTGCCACCACCATGCTTCACCGTAGGGATGGTACCAGATTTCCTCCAGACGTGATGCTTGGCATTCAGGCCAAAGAGTTGAATCTTGGTTTCTTCAGACCAGAGATTCTTGTTCATGCTCTGAGAGTCTTTAGGGGCCTTTTTGCAAACTCCAAGCGGGCTGTCATGTACCTTTTACTGAGGAGTGGTTTCCATCTGGCCACTCTACTGTAAAGGCCTGATTGGTAGAGTGCTACAGACATAGTTGTCCTTCTGGAAGGTTTTCCCATCTCCACAGAGGAACTCTAGAGTGACCATTGGGTTCTTGTTCACTTGATCAAGGCCCTTCTCCCCCGATTGCTCAGTTTGGTTCTAGGAAGTCTTAGTGGTTCCAAATTTCTTCCATTTAAGAATGAAGGAGGCCACTGTGTTTCTTGGGGACCCTCAATGCTGCAGAAATGTTTTGGTACCCTTCCCCAGATCTGTGTCTCGACACAATCCTGTCTCTGAGCTCTATTGACAATTCCTTCAACCCCATGGCTTGGTTTTTGCTCTGACATGCACTGTCAACTGTGGGACCTTATATAGACTGGGATGTGCCTTTCCAAATCATGTCCAATCAATTGAATTTACCACAGGTGGACTCCAATCAAGTTTTAGAAACATATCAAGGATGCGCTCAATTTCGTGTCTCATAACAAAGAGTCTGAATACTTATGCAAATAAGGTATGTTTTTTATAATTTAGCGAAAATGTCCTAAAACCTGTTTTTGTTTTGTCGTTGTGGGGTATTGTGTGTAGATTGATGGCTGTAACGTAACAAAATGTGGAAAAAGTCAAGGGGTCTGAATACTTTCCGAATGCACTGTATATATTATAGCCCACAAAGCAAATATTGCATATAACAAACAGTTATAGGACCTGCAGCATGGTCAAGCAAGTTCATGTTTGACAGTTTACTAAACAACTACTGATTTAGAACCACAGAGTTACCACAAGTCAGCACAAACATGGGTCAATCAATCAAATGTATTTATAAAGCCCTTTTTACATCATCAGATGTCACAAAGTGTTATACAGAAACCCAGCCGAAAACCCCAAACAGCAAGCAATGCAGATGTAGAAGCACAGTGGCTAGGAAAAACTCCCTAGAAAGGCATGAACCTAGGAAGCAACCTAGAGAGGAACCAGATTCTGAGGGGTGGCCAGTCCTCTTTTGGCTGTGCCGGGTGGAGATAAGAGTACATGGCCATTTAAGGCCAGATTGCTCTTCAAGATGTTCAAGCGTTCATAGCAATAATAGTCACAGTGGTTGTAGAGGTTAGTACCTCAGGAGAAAATGTCAGTTGGCTTTTCATAGCCGAGCATTCAGAGGTCGAGACAGCAGGTGCGGTAGAGAGAGTCAAAAAACAGCAGGTCCGGGACAAGGTAGCACGTCCGGTGAACAGGTCAGGGTTCCAAAGCCGCAGGCAGAACAGTTGAAACTGGAGCTGCAGCACGACCAGATGGACTGGGGACAGCCAGGAGTCATCAGGCCAGGTAGTCCTGAGGCATGATCCTAGGGCTCAGGTCCTCTGGGAGGGGAGGGACAGAAAGAGAATTAGAGGGAGCCTACTTAAATTCACACAGGACACCAGATAAGACAGGAGAATTACATCTGATATAACAGATTGGCCCTAGCCCCCCGGCACATAGACTATTGCATCATAGATGCTGGAGGCTGAGACGAGGGTGGGTCGGGGACACTGTGGCCCCATCCAACAATACCCCCGGATAGGTCCAACCAGGCAGGATATAACCCCACCCACTTTGCCAAAGCACAGCCCCCACACCACTAGAGGAATATCAACAGCATGGATTAGGTTATCTGCATAATTATTTGAAAAATGGTTTCTGATTTTTGTAATGTTACGAAGATGGAATAAAGCTGTCCTTGAAATATTCTTGATATGTTCGTCAAAAGAGAGATCAGGTTCCATAGTAACGCAGAGGTCCTTCAGTTTTATTTGAGATGACTATACAACCATCAAGAGCAGATCTGTTTGTTTCTTGGGACCTTGAACTAGCATCTCTGTTTTGTCCGAGTAAAGTAAAGTAAAGTAAAGCATTTACCGCCATCCACTTCCTTATGTCTGAAACACAGGCTTCCAGGGTAGGCAATTTTGGGGCTTCACCATGTTTCAGTGAAATGTACAGCTGTGTGTTGTCTGCATAGCAGTGAAAGTTGACATTGTGTTTCCCAATGACATCACCAAGAGGTAGAATATATAGTGAAAACAATAGTGGTCCTAAAACGGAACCTTGAGGAACCTTGTCAAAACTTACAATTGATTTGGACAAACCATCCACACAGACATACTGATATCTTTCTGACATAAGATCTAAACCAGGCAAGAACTTGTCCTTGTAGACCAATTGGGGATTCTAATCTCTCCAAAAGAATTTGGTTATCGATGGTGTGAAAAGCAGCATTAAGGTCTTTGAGAACGAGGACCGATGCAGAGCCTTGGTCTGACGCCATTAAAAGGTAATTAACCACCTTCACGAGTGCAGTCTCAGTGCTATGATGGGGTCTAAAACCAGATCGAAGCATTCCGTATACATTATTTGTCTTCAGGAAGGCAGTGAGTTGCTGGACAACAGCTTTTCAAAAGAAAATGAAAGGAATGGGAGGTTTGATATTTATTTTTTTATTTCACCTTTTTTTAACCAGGTAGGCCAGTTGAGAACAAGTTCTCATTTACAACTGCGACCTGGCCTGGATATAGGCCAATTTAGTTTTTTACATTTTCCCGGGTGAAGGTTTGGCTTTTTTAAGAGAATCTTTGCCTGTAAGTCGCTCTGGATAAGAGCGTCTGCTAAATGACTTAAATGTAAATGTATTACTGCAACTTTTAGTGAGTTTGGTTCACATCCGGTGGATAGGGAGCCATTTATTATGTTCAACATAGGAGGGCCAAGAGCTGGAAGTAGCACTTTCAGTAGTTTAGTTGGAATAGTGTGCAGTATGCAACTTCACGGTTTAGAGGCCATGACTATTTTCATGAATGTGTCAAGAGATACAGGATTAAAAAACTTGAGTGTCTCCATTGATCCTAGGTCCTGGCAGTTCTTTGCAGACTCAGGACAACTGGGCTTTGGAGAAATACGCAGATACAAAGTGGAGTCCGTAATTTGCTTTCTAATGACCATGATCTTTTCATCTAAGAAGTTCATGAATATCACTGCTGAAGAAGTGAAAGATTTCCTCTCTTGTTGAATGCTGCTTTTTAGTTAGCTTTGTGACAATATCAAAAATACATTTAGGATTGTTCTTGTTCTCCTCAATTAGGTAGGAGAAATAGGATGATCAAGCAGCACTGAGGGCTTTTCAATATTGCACAGGTACTGTCTTTCCAAGCTAGTCTGAAGACTTTCAGTTTGGTGGAGCCCCAGTTCTGTTCTAATTTTCTGGAAGCTTGCTTCTGGGTTTTCCGATATTTTCTGTATACCAGGGAGTACATTTCTTGTAACAAATGTTTTTGTTTTTTAGCGGTGCGACTGCATCTAGGCTATTACGCAATGTTAAATTAAGATCCTCAGTTAGGTGGTTAACTGATTTTTGTACTCCGACATCCTTGTGTAAGTGAAAGGAGTCTGGAAAGGCATCTAGGAATCTTTAGGTTGTCCAATCATTTATAACACGGCTTTGATGTTCCTTGGTTGGGGTCTGAGCAGATTATTTTTTGCGATTGCAAACGTAATAAAAAATGGTGGTCCGATAATGAGGAAAAACATTTAGATGCACAATATTTATTTCACGGGACAAAATTAGATCCAGGGTATGAATGTGGCAATGAGTAGGTCCGGAGACATGTTGGACAAAACCCACTGAGTTGATGATGGCTCCGAAATCCTTTTGGAGTGGGTCTGTGGGCTTTTCCATGTGAATATCAAAAGCCCCCAAAAATTAGAATATCTGCCGTGACTATAAGGTCCAATGGGAATTCAGGTAACTCAGTGAGGAACGCTATATATGGCCCAGGAAGTCTGTTTAAAGTGATTGAGTAGGCTGCATAGATTAACTAGGAGTGATGAGCTGTACAGCAGACTCTCACAACACAACCGCTGGTTCAAAACTGTTTTCTGCCCCTCCCAAAATATAGAATTTGTAGATAATTAGCCCCCTTTCTGGGACTCACCCACAAACAGGACCAAACCTGGCCTGCTGAGGAGTGACGGAATCCATCCTAGCTGGAGGGGTGCTCTCATCTTATCTATGAACATAGACAGAGCTCTAACTCCTCTAGCTCCACAATGAGATGGGGTGCAGGCTGTTTGCCAGCCTGCCAGCTTAGTGTAGTCTCCCACTAGCACAGTCAGTGTAGTCAGATCAGCTATCCCCATTGAGACTGTGTCTGTGCCTCGCTCTAGGTTGAGCAAAACAAAACATGGCGGTTTTCACCTTAGCAATCTCACTGTAATATTGACCTCCTCCATTCCTGTCATTATTGAAAGAGATAGTGATATGTCCCATTATGCCTGACGAAAACCAAAACACTGCATTCCACAGTAAGAACCTTATACCAATGGTCAAGCATGGTGGTGGTAGTGTGATGTTTTGGGAATGCTTTGCTGCCTCAGGACCTGGACTATTTGCCTTAATAGAAGGAACCATGAATTCTGCTCCGTATCAGAGAATTTTACAGGAGAATGTCAGGCCATCCGTCTGTGAGCTGGAGTGGAAGCTGAAGCGCAGCTGAGTCATGCAGCAAGACAATGATCCAAAACACACAATCAAGTATACATGAATATAGCTAAAAAATCAACAAATGTAAAGTTTTGGAATGGCCTAGTCAAAGTCCAGACCTAATCCCAATTGAGATGTTGTGGCAGGATTTGAAACGAGCAGTTCATGCTTGAAATCCCATAAATGTCTCTGAGTTAAAGCTGTTCTGCATGGAAGAGTGGGCCAAAATTCCTCCACAGCAACGTGAGAGACTGATCAACAACTACAGGAGGAATTTGGTTGGAGTCATTGCAGCTAAAGTTGGCACAACCAGTTATTGAGTGTAAGGGTGCAATTACTTTTTCAAACAGGGGCATTGGGTGTTGCATAATGTTGTTATAAATTAAATAAGTATGTAATTGTTGTGTTTATTTGTTCACTCGGGTTCCTTTTATCTAATATTAGGTTCTGGTTGAAGATCTGATAACATTCAGTATCAAAAATATGCAAAAGTAGAGAAAATTAGAAAGGGGGCAAATATTTTTCACAACACTGTATGCTTAGTTTTATACACTGAAAAGAAACTTAAAGATACCAAAAACATTTTAGTCCAATCAATGTTGCTAAATATCGTGTTTGTGTGTGTAAGTAAAAAAAAAAAAGTTGTGGGACTCACCCTACTTGTAGACTAGTTGAACGCTTGTAGTTTCTGTTTTCATCGGCTACCTAGCTAAAATGCTTGCTAGTGTAACTTCTTTGCATGGGCAACAATGAACCAGCAAAACCACAAGTCCAAATCCCCATCTCCATCCATGGCTTAGGAAAGGGCCGATTTAGCAAGCTAGCTACTACAGGACATCAACACCAGCAGTTCTTGGACACGTTCTTCTGACTGATGACGTTTTGCTCAAGATGTGATTTGATTGATGTGATGCCAAATCCAAACTAGCCTCCCTTTGGGAGAGTTTTGCTGCGCCAGGACAATCCACAGATGACCTCAGCTCAACGCTGATTGGCTAATTATTTTATCATTTTTTTCAATCAAGGGAGGCCAAATGTCACGCCCCGACCATAGAGAGCCCTCGGTTCTCTTTGGTGTTTAGGTCAGAGCGTGACTAGGGGGCTGTTCTAGTCATTGATTTTCTATGTGGCTGGGTTGTATGGATCCCAATTAGAGGCAGCTGGTAATCGTTGCCTCTGATTGGGGATCATATTTAGGAAGCCATTTCTCCCACCTGCTTTGTGGGATATTGTTTTGAGTGAGTGCATGTAGCACTACGGTACGTCACGGTCGTTGTTTGTTGCTTGGTTTGTTTAAGTTTCACAAAAATAAAGATGTGGAACTCTAATCATTCTGCGCCTTGGTCCGTCTCTCCTCACGACCATGACACCAAGTTTTCTGGCATCAATCAATCAAATGTTATGGCGGTAACATGTCATACTCTTTTGTTCCAGAAAGCATCAGATACATGGGCTACACATACTGAGACAGAGGGGCACAGTTTCCCTTGCTCAGATGATTTCTCCAGTGAGATTCAGCCACTTGCGAATTTAAGGAAAATTATGAAGACACAGAGAGATGAAAGTTAATGTTATCATTTTTATTTGTAAAATATTTGGGGAACCTGGCTTCCCTTGGCATCAATGAATACATGCCACTGCTGAAGAGAGAGCCATCCATTTTTATTTCAGAGAACTCCATGTATCCCTTATTAGAAATAACTCCCTAAACATCATGTGGAGTCGAGGTAAATGTGGAGTCACAGAATGATATGTTTTGTTGTCCTCCCACCACGATGTGGAAAAGGCATGGAAGGTTTATTAGGCAAATTAAATAAGTTGGAATGAACTTTGCACGTTGATGAGCTTGATGCAGATTTCCAATACATATCAATTAGGGTATTATTTGTATGCTGGTGACATGATGATTGGTGCTTGGCTGGCAATATTTTTTTGAAATTATCTTGCTCATTCATATCTCATTATGCAACCTCTCCACTTTATCAGCGAACTGTTGTCTAAAGTGCATGTGCCTTTGTTTAAAACCTCTACTGACTCCCCATCCCGCATGCGGGAGCGTAATCATCGCCTGACACTAATTAGCATAACGTAACAGACATAAATATCCCTAGAAAATATTCCTATTCATGAAAATCACAAATGAAATATATTGAGACACAGCTTACCCTTTTGTCAATCACCCTGTCATCTCAGATTTTCAAAATATGCTTTACAGCCAAAGCTAGACAAGCATTTGTGTAAGTTTATCGATAGCCTAGCATAGCATTTTGTCCAGCTAGCAGCAGGTAACTTGGTCACGGAAATCAGAAAAGCAATCAAATTAAATTGTTTACCTTTGATGAGCTTCGGATGTTTTCACTCACGAGACTCCCAGTTAGCTAGCCAATGTTCCTTTTTTCCAAAAATATAATTTTTGTAGGCGAAATATCTCCATTCAATAATATATCTGTCGGGACAATTAGTTTTTCAGTAGGACCGATTGGAGTAATGGCTACCTCTGTATTTTACGCGAGAGTCACCCTGGGAGCCATCAGGTGACCACTTACGCAATGTAGCCGCCTACGGCTATTCTTCAACATAAATGCGTAAAACTACGTCACCATGCTGTAGACACCTTGGGGAATACATAGAAAGCGTAAGCTGGTTGATAGCACATTCACAGCTCAATAGGGACTCAGCGCTTTCAAGATATGGGGCACTTCCGGATTGGATTTTTCTCAGGCTTTCACCTGCAACATCAGTTCTGTTATACTCACAGACAATATCTTTACAGTTTTGGAAACGTTAGAGTGTTTTCTATCCAAAGCTGTCAATTATATGCATATTCTAGCATCTTGTCCTGACAAAATATCCTGTTTTAAAACGGGAACGTTTTTTTCTCCAAAAATGAAAATACTGCCCCTAGAGTCGCAACTTAAAGAGCATGTGCACATCGACACCATTTACAATGGGAGCCAATGATGCACAGTGTGCAGAACAAGCAAGGAGGTGGGCAGAGCCAAGCACAAGCTAGCGAGATCCTAGCCGAGGGTTTTTGCATATTTCTGTTAGCTCACACTGCCCTAACCATCTCGCGTCTTGTGGCGGCCGTTGCCTTGATCCCCCTCTCTCTTCTCCAGACCATTTCGAGAACGCCAACTGCTGCGTTTCCAGAGCTTGATTTGAGCCGGAACAGAATCTGGCACCACTCAGATTTGACTTTATTTGTTCTAGTGCCTATTTGCCCTGATCGGGTAACTCTTGCGGCATGATTTACTAATTGTTTAACTTTTCGCACTATAAAGGATCCCCCCCCCCCCAGGGGATCCTTCTGTGTAATCATCTTATTCTGCCACACTGATCCCAGACCCGCTCTCTCTTACATAGAGTTTAGGGGGAGGGCCGGTGGGGTATGTAACTGATCTTGACACAGGTCTTGGTAGTGGTGGTCAGCTAGTGAAGAGGTCCCAACATATTCACTTCACGTAGACTAGGCTTGTCATCTCCCTACTCAATTTGAAATGTGGAAAAGCCAAATAAAACAATTATAAGAAAAGGCAATTGAGTTTGATGATGTTTTCCAAGTCCAAAAATACAGAGAAAAATGTCAATGTAATATTTTTTTTTATCAGGCTGTAACAACAAAATGTGGAATGACCTTAAGGGAATCCTAGGATAGGATAAAGTAATCCCTCCTCACCTGATTTAGATGCACTACTGTTCCACTGGAGGTCATAAGGTGAATGTCTTTAAGTCAAAGGGTAAGCTTAATTAGATGATGCACTCACTGTATGACATATGTGCTTTTTGGCCTTGTCATTAAAACAGAATGACATTTAGATACACACACACAGAGAAAGAGAGAGCAACGTAGTGGGAGGATGCTGCTCTGGGCTGACCTGTTGATCTAGCTGACGTTAGCTAGCTACATGGGTGACTATTGTCACACACATCTGATTCATTTGTTCACTCATTATGCCAATGACAAGGTGGCTAGTTAGCCAACAAACAGAAATCATATGGAGAGCTAAAAACATGAGATTAAACTTTGTCAGATCCTGGGTTAGCCAAAGCTAGCCATTTCATTTGCACTCTCCCTCAAAACACAATATCAACAGCAGAATTATATCTGAGAAATACTTATCTTAATCCATAAATATTTAATATTACAAAGGCGGAAGGTAATAAAGTGTAACTTAGCTCTCTGGTTCGAGTCCAGGCTCTGTCGCAGCCAGCTGCAACCAGGAGACCCATGGGGCTGCGCGCAATTGGCCCAGCGTTGTCCGGGTTAGGGGAGGGTTTGGCCGGCAGAGATGTTCTTGTCCCATCGTGCTCTAGCGACTCTTGTGGCGGGCCGGACGCATACACTCTGACACGGTCGCTAGGTGTACGGTGTTTCCTCCGCAGTGCGGCTTGGCTGGGTTGTGTTTCGGAGGACGCACGGCTCTCAACCTTCACCTCTCCCAAGTCTGTACGGGAATTGCAGCGATGAGACAAGACTGTAACTACTAATTGAATACCACGAAATTGGGGAGAAAAAGTGGTAAAAGTAAAAAATAAATAAATGACCTCTGATCGCGTGTGGCTAAGAACACACAAACAACACTCTCAACAGTGAAGATGCGTGCTTCACTTCAAGAGCCGTGGTGGAGATACGGGGATTGACAGACAACTTTTCTCCGAGTTTTGATGACAAGCAATTTTGAATACACTTTATTGGTCAAGAGGTTGTGAAACGTTCATACAGACATAAAGGTGAACAATTAGTATCGATTCATGTAAAAAAAAAAATTAAAAAGAGGTTTTAATCCAACAGCAGCGACGATACAATAATATACATCTATGTAACTGAAGTGATTCGGTAAAATGTAATGGATTAAAAGTAAGTTAGTTCTTTCAGAAATTACTTTTAATAAAATAAAATGTTATTTGTCACATGCGCCGAACAGGTGTAGAGCTTACAGTGAAATGCTTACTTACATGCCCTTAACCAACAAGGCAGTTAACTGTTATTTTTTTTAAAGAAAATATTTAACAAATAAACTAAAGTTTAAAAAAGTAACACAATAAAATAACAATAACAAGACTATATACAGGGGGTATCGAGTCAACAGTACAGGTTTTTCGAGGTAATTGAGGTAATATATACATATAGGTAGGGATAAAGTGACTATGCATAGATAATAAGAGTGAGTAGCAGCAGTGTATAAAAAGGGGGGGGGTCAATGCAAATAATCCGGATAGCCATTTGATTAATTGTTCAGCTGTTTTATGGCTTGGGGGTAGAAGCTGTGAAGGAGCCTTTTGGACCTAGACTTCCAGGTGGGAAAGGGAAATGTGGAGTGCAATTGAGATTGCGTCATCTGTGGATCTGTTGGGGCGGTATGCGAATTGGAGTGGGTCTAGGGTTTCCGAGATGATGGTGTTGATGTGAGCCATGACCAGCCTTTCAAAGCACTTCATGGCTACAGACGTGAGTGCTACAGGGCGGGAGTGATTTAGGTAGGTCACCTTGGCGTTCCTGGGCACAGGGACTATGGTGGTTTGCTTGAAACATGTAGGTATTACAGACTCGGTCAGGGAGAGGTTGAACATGTCAATGAAGACACTGTTGGTTGGTCCATGCATGCTCTGAGTACACATTCTGGTAATCCGTCTGGCCCCGCGGCCTTATGAATATTGACCTGTTTAAAGGTCTTACTCACATCGGCTACGGAGAGCGTTATCACATAGTTGTTTGGAACAGCTGGTGCTCTCATGCATGCTTCAGTGTTGCTTGCCTCGAAGTGAGCATAAAAGGCATTTAGACAGTCTGGTAGGCTTGCATCACTGGGCAGCTCACGGCTGGGTTTCCCTTTGTAGTCCGTAATAGTTTGCAAGCCCTATCACATCTGACGAGCATCAGAGCCGGTGTAGTAGGATTCAATCTTAGTCCTGTATTGACGCTTTGCCTGTTTGATGGTTCATCTGAGGGCATAGCGGGATTTCTTATAAGCATCCAGATTAGTGTCCCGCTCCTTGAAAGCGGCAGCTCTAGCCTTTAGCTCGGTGCGGATGATGCCTGTAATCGATGGCTTCTGGTTGGGATATGTACGTACAGTCACTGTAGGGATGATGTCATCAAATGCCATCGGATGAATCCCGGAACATATTCCAGTTTGTGCTAGCAAAACAGTCTTGTAGCTTAGCGTCCGTGTCATCTGACCTCTTCCGTATTAAGGGAGTCTTAGTGCCAGCATCGGTTTGTGGTGGTAATTAGACAGCTACAAAAAATATAGATAAACTCTCAGGCAAACAAAACCTAGAGACTCCCTTAATATTAGATATCGTGCACCAGCTGTTACTGACAAATAGACACAGACCACCACCTCTCGTCTTTCTGGAGGTAGCTATTCTGTCTTGCCGATGCAGAGAAAACTCAGCCAATTGTATATTATCCATGTCGTCGTTCAGCCACGACTCGGTGGAACCTAAGATATTACAGTTTTTAATGTCCCGTTGGTAGGATAGTCTGGAACGGAGCTCATCCAGTTTATTCTCCAGTGATTGCACGTTGGCCAGTAAGACATTACATTACATTACATTTAAGTCATTTAGCAGACGCTCTTATCCAGAGCGACTTACGGATGGTAGAGGTGGGTTACCTACTCGCCAACAAATTCTCACAAGGCACCCGGATCTTCAGCCCCTGTATCTCCGTTTCCTCTTCATACAAATGACGGGGTATTGGGCCTGGTCCGGGAGCTGCAGTATATCCTTCGCGTCAGACTCATTACAGAAAAATCTTTGTTCAGTTCGAGGTGAGTAATCTCTGTTCTGATATTCAGAAGCTCTTTTCGGTCATAAGAGACGGTAGCGTAAACATTATGTATAAAAATAAGTTACAAACACTGCAAAAATACACAAAAAATAGCAGAATTGGTTAGGAACCCGTAAAACCGTAGCCATCCCCTCCAGCGCCATTATGTACTGAGTAAGTAAAAACTTTGTAAGAGTATAAGTACTGCCAACAGAGAGTAACTAGAAAGGTACAAATTCCTCCAAAATTTTACTTAAGTACATGTAATGTGTTACTTGTAGCACGTTACTACCCACCTCTTGTAGCTAGGATATATCAGTTAGCTAACCATTTACAGAAACAGCAGTTTATTAATAAGGCAATACGAACTATCATTGTTGTGGCTAGATTACAAAGCTAACCTGAAATATAAAGCAGAAATTGAAAGACCTCACCTTACCTTGGCACTGAGGCGTGGTATGGAAGCTATTAATTGATTCATGAATAGATTAATAGAACCGAGTTATAAGGTTGAACTGCTTTTCTGAAGGGACAGAAAGTGTTGGCTGTGTATTTGGCCAATGACAGGAATTCCACATTTATATCCACCCACACCTGAAAATCGGAACTTACACGGACCGTCTTTTTATATTTTTTTTATTTAACTAGGCAAGTCAGTTAAGAACAAATTCTTATTTACAATGACGGCCTACCCCAGCCAAACCCTAACCCAGGCGGTGCTGGGCCAATTGTGAGCTGTCCTATGGGACTCCCAATCACGTCCGGTTGTGCTACAGCCTGGAATCGAATCGGGGTCTGTAGTGACGCCTCTAGCACAGAGATGCAGTGTCTTGGACTGCTGACCACTTGGGAGCCCCGTCTGAGTATCTCAAAGACTTATTTCAAGGTTAACTGCCTTGTTCAGGGGCAGAACAACATATTTTTCTTTGTCAGCTCAGGGATTCGATCCAGCAAAATTTTGGTTACTGGCCCAACGCTCTAACCACTAGACTACCTGCCACCCCCATAAACAGCCCCTTGTATACTGATAAAATGTTAGCAAATCACCCCCTCTGTCAGCAATAACAAGTGTTCTAGACGGGCAGAGAGCATGCTCTTTCCACTGGTCCTGCAAGGGTAGAATCAGGAGTAAGGAAAGCTGGGACTTCTCCTCCTGAGGCAGTGTGACAGAGTTGGAGCCTGTATGTTACACTCCTACAACTGATATCTCAGCACACTGGCTTCAGGCAGGCAGGAAGGGGGACTCTGTGGGCCTCAGTGTTCCTTACCTGAAGAATCCACCTCAGGACACATAAGGTAGAAGCTAAAGACAGAGCAGGGTTGGAGGCCATCTAAGAACCATTTTTTTCTAAAGGGAGAGTTCCACTTACTGTACTACATATGGAGGGGGATGTACATTCTATCCTTTGACTCTGTAGTATTGAAGTCAATATCTTCTCTGTAACTCCTTCTACATCTTCTACTGAACATAGAGTTACAGTATATTGCATGACCTGGGGTTTGGCTGTGGGAGCTAGGTTGAGTGTCTCTCTCTCTCTCACACACACACACACACACACACACACACACACACACACACACACACACACACACACACACACACACACACACACACACACACACACACACACACACACCAGCTAATGGGGATCCTTAATAAATACAAGTACACACACACAGAAAGAGAAAGAGAAAGAGAGAGAGTGAGGCGTTGTGAGACTGACAGCTGAACCCAGCGAAGGCTGCTCACGATGGCAGCCGTGAAGAAACAAGACCAGAAAACCAATTATGCCATTGACAGACTGGACAGTTTGGGAAGAATGTGAGCTTAGTTTTTTACATTTTCCCACAATTCCAAAAGCATCAACACAGCCAGAACCAGGGTAAAAAAAAGCTGTGACCCACTCCTTCCCCTAGCCTCCCAAAACTCTCACTCCCTTCCCCACAGCAGTGTGGAGAGGTGGGATTAGATTCAGGTGCGAGGTCCTGTTTGGGTTGGACGGGCCCCAGTCCAGAACAAAGTGTTTCTGTCTGCGCTCAACCCAGGTAACAGCTTATTATGAGATGTTGCCATTCCGAGATGTCAATCAGTCGGAGGGAGACCCCGCTTCGCTGATCTAACCAGCTGCAGGCTCTGAAAACATTTGACTAAGTTTTTAATGGGATCCCTTTACATGCCCCCTACATCTACAAACCCAACCAACTACTGCCCCCATGCTGGTAACAAGAGCTACTCCAGGTATTCTCTGGCAAACATTAAAGCCCCCAATCAAACAGGAGAGAAATAGAATGGCAGAATAGTATATAGGGTTCTGAAAGAGGCGATTGCGTAGGTGCTGACTGACGTGGAGCCGTGACGATGGTCTGTATCTGAGACTGGTCTCACTGACTAACAAGTATCCATGAAGCCTTTCACAACAGCCTGAAAACTGCCTTACAGCCATATAGGAGCCAGAATGACGGCATCTACTGATGCCCAGAGGGTAGTGATTGTATGGCCCATAATGAGGGTTACCACTGAAAATGTTTTGGTCCTGACTGACTGACAGCCTCTATGTACGACTATGGCATGCAGTGAATACTGTAGCATGGGAATACTGTAGAATGCGGTGATGACAGTTCTACTGTCGCCATCAGAGGCACAGGCTTTGGCATAGATGGTAGAGCTCTCATCTAATTTCTGGACTGCACCCTCTTACAGCACTGTTCTCTCTCTATACATTGATCGGCAGTGGTGGAAAAAGTAGCCAATTGTCAAACTTTAGTAAAAGTAAAGATTTCTTAATAGGAAATGACTCAAATAAAAGTGAAAGTCACCCAGTAAAATACTACTTCAGTAAAAGTCTAAACGTATTTGGTTTTAAATATATTGTACTCAAGTATCAAAAGTAAATGTAATTGATCAAATATACTAAAGTATCAAAAGTAAAAATAATTTAAAATTACTTATGTTAAACAAACACGAAGGCACCGTTTTCTTGTTTTTTTTTTAAATTTTCTTTAGGAATGTAGTGAAGTAAAAGTTGTCAAACATATAAATAGTAAAGTAAAGAACGACTTAAGTATTTTACACCACTGTAGGTTTAGGTTACCCTATATTTAGATACTCCAAATATTGCCTGAGACACCTTTTTGCAATTTGTCTCTGTACCCAATAAATAGTGATCGAGGAAGATCCCATTATAGCCCGATTGACATTTAATGGTAATTTCCGATTCAGCCGATATCCAAGCTGCATCACACCCGGCAGTGATTGGGAGTCCCAAAGTGTGGGGCACAATTGGCCCAGCGTCGTCCGGGTTTGGTCGTCATTGTAAATAATAATTTGTTATTTATCTGACTTGCCTAGTTAAATAAAAAACATCATGCAGCCTTTCCGGTCTCCGTGAACCTTTAATAGGTGCATAGCCTGGAAAGGGCGATTGGATTTAATCTAACCCCAAATGTGATGTTCTTTGTTCAAATGTATATGCATGAAATGTACAATATATAAAACATGTCTCGCACTGCCATAATTAGTAGAATATTGGATGTGCAAGATTTTGGCACAATCAAAATGTTTGCCACTGCAGATATGGCACTGGGGTTAGAAGTTAACCACCTCAATTTATTTACATTCATTGACTTAATAATAAGTATCTGAAATTGAAACTTTCATTTCCCAACTGCTTTTCTATAATTTGCAGGCTCTTTTTGTCGTTCTACATTAGATCTAGCTCTCAACCACAGTGCAGCCAATGTGTACAACAATCCCAACGCTCTTTCAAAAGTTAATAAAGATCGCGTGTTATACGGTTTTAGAAACCCCAGAAACGAATTTCATATCACCCCAAAATAATTTTACAAATACAGAAGGTAAACTTACTGTGCGGCATTTAACCACACATAGGTGTTATGCGTTGCACATAAAACTGAACTGTGATACTTCCTTAGCTAAATGGAAACTCAGGAACACAAAGAAATGTGTCTCGAAGCTGTGTCACACAAATCCCTGGTAAAACAGTTAACAGTAAGTAAGTCTATTTTTTATTTTATTTTGTAAAGTTATTTTTGGATGATAAACGTTTCGCAATCAAGGACAAATTGTTTCTAGATAGAGCGTTTCACACGATAAAATCACCTCAGCTAATCTAGAGACGTTTAATGACTCCAACGTAGCATTGGCATCAGACGGGCAACATTAAATCCAGCCTTCTATCTGAATGCATTCAACATTAAGCATGTGCACCACAAGCGACTGGTGGCATCTTTATTGGGGAGGACGCCGGGCTCATATGAATAATATATGCAATGTATTGCCTTTTATTCAAAGTGACTTAAAGTCATGCATTCATACATTTTAAGTAATTGAATCCACTAGCATTCCCTGTAATTGAATCCACTAGCCTGGTGTTACAAGTACCATGCACTTACCAACTGAACTACAAAGGACCAGTATTGACACATCAATACCATTCCATTCCAGTGGAAAACCACATCATGGTTTCCTTGTGTTTGATACGATTCCATTCACTTCATTCCAGTCATTATTATGAGCTGTCCTCCCCTCACCAGCCTCCTGTCATGTACACCATAATATTGGTGTGATATTGTGCAACTGATGACAACTGTTATTTCACCACTGGTTAACAAACTGGCTCTCTAATATCAGAGCACATTGTACACCTTTTAACAAATTGGATCTGTTGTATGTGTGTAAGTCATGTGTGTTAGCTATACGCATGATGCAGCAATCCATCCGTTTTTAAACATCCATTCTCCCATACACACTATGCCTTTATTTTGGTTGACTTCCAGTCGACTCGGTTCGACATCTCCCTTTGGGACATGATCTAGTAAGATCATTTGGTGGATTTGGCCTGATCAATATGGGTGTGACCATCTGAATTTGCAAAACTCATGCAGCACACCATAATATGGTAACTGCCCTCTGGGCCACCATAATCACAAACATTTTTAACTGGTCGTTCAGTACAGTACCGTTTCTGTGTCTGTTGAATTCAACATTGCGTGCCGTTCTGGCATACTGAAAGCAACCCTAATGGCTTGATGCCAAAACTTTTTAGTTTTTTCACCTTACATTATGAATTTTTCGGGCATCATTATGTCCCAATAAATCATCTCTATTTTTGCATTTAAACCTGTTTTGGATTTTTCCTCATTTCCGACAGTGTGCGGCTCTCCATCTCTCCCAGTATTCTTATATATTTTGAAACCTACTCACCTGTAACAGACACTATATGATATAAAGGTCCTTTAAAGAGTGCAGTGGGGCCCAGTGCAGTCAGAAACTGGATTTTTCTGTTTTATATACACGGAGTGCATAAAACATTATGAACACCTGCTCTTTCCATTACATAGACTGACCAGGTGAATCCAGGTGAAACCTATGATCCCTTATTGATGTCACTGGTAAATCCACTTCAATCAGTGTAGATGAAGGGGAAAAGACAGGTTAAAGAAGGATTTTTAAGCCTTGAAACAATTAAGACATGGATTGTGTATGTGCCATTCAGAGGGTTAATGGGCAAGACCCTTAGTGTGGTAAAAAAAAGAAACGTATGGAGGTGTGCTAGACAATCTATACTAAAAGGATCAGTTGTGTATTGTTTTTAAACATATGCATGCTTTTCTCCTACGACGAAACATCTGCGGTAGGATACACCCGTGAATCCTCTGCAGAGGCAATCGAGGAGCGGAGCAAACTCCTCTGTTCACCTATTAACAAAATGACACTCCTACATATGGCGACCAATTATCAGTTTCCGGGTCATGGAGGAGAGGAAGATGGAGGAGTCGAGGAGAGGACTTACTTTTGCACAATTGAGAAAAGGCTTAAGTGTTCTACTTTCCCAGCTAGCACCTCACCAACCAATAGAGATATACAAACAGCGATAAAATATTTTCCAATTTATGAACGCTCAAAACTTTGTTTCAAGCACCTTTTTGTTAGGTTTTTTTATTGGTAAACTGAGCACATTGTGAAAAATGAACATCAGTCCATGGAAAGTGCCCATATCTCATGCACCAGATATATCCTTAAAGTGATCTGTGATTATTGTTCACATTTACTCCACAGTATGAAATGAATCCAGTGATCCAGCGACACCCTGAACACGACTGAACCTTTGAATGTGTTTAATTTGTTAAGTGTTTATGAGTTTTTAGTACACTATTGACACATCACATAATTCACAACCCTTTGGACAACCCTCCCGGTGTAGGATCATGAACGGTGCAGGAGTTGTCTTTCTTACAAAAAAGTTTATTTTGTCACTCGAGCAACAGGCATTGTTGTTTACATTCAGAACACTGGGGCTGAACATGCTGCGGAGTGAGGTAGGTGTTGGTGGTCTCAGATAGTCTTTTGCTCTGGAAGTTCTTGGGTTTCAGAAGTTGTTGTGTCCTCCTGGCTCTTATCTGCGACCTGTGTGCAGCCTTTGTCACTTGAAGGCTTGTTGTCTTTCGCGCCATTGGGAGTGTTGGAGTAGGTTGCATCTATACTCTCGTAGGGCTCTGATGTCCACTGGGAGCAACATAGAAAAGATAGAAAATTCTTAATTCATTCAGAATTATTTAATTGCATTTATTTAATACAATCTGAAATCTGATGCATTGTACCAACTAAAAAGCTAATTTAGTTTAATTTGAATTTGACTTATTTAAAGGTTCTGACACGTCTGATAAGTGTCCTCAATCAACTGTTGACATTAAATGCTAACATAGGTAACCACAACATAGTTAAACGTTAATATAGTCTCTTGAATTAAGCTTAATAAATGCTACTAAATATGTTATTGGGCTGTAGCTTCTACCTGTGTGGCTCGGCTAGTGGACCGGCAGGAGGGTCCACCCATGGCGATGTTGACGCTGCTGGACGACTGCGTGTCCGTGGTGTTGCCCCCCTCGGCCGCCGACAAGCCGGAAATGACCAGACCACTGGAGAAGCTCCTCTTGCCGAACAGCAGGCTGAGGGTGGAGCTGGAGGAGGACACCTGGCTTGAACGGTGGTGGGCTGCAGCCTGGAGCTGGGAGCTCAGTTGGCCCCCGGCCGTGGAGAGCCGCGGCACCTGGGAGAAGATGGAGGCGATGGAGGTGTTGAAGGACAGCTGGCTATTGGAGAGGCGCTGCACCAGGCCGTTGGCAGAAGCTGACACCTGCTGGCTGTCCAGGATGGGCCCTGACTGGCTGGTGACTGGAGGCCGCTGGCTCTGGGGCTGCACTGAGCGGCTCCGGTACTCTCTCCTGGCTGGATGGATGCACATAAAGACAAGAAGACACAGTCAGTGTCAGAACCTAACATGGCAGAACCATGAACATAGCTGTCACAACCTAACATTTCAGAACCATGAACATAGATGTCAGAACCTAACATGGCAGAACCTAACATGGCAGAACCCTGAACATGGCTGTCAGAACCTAACATGGCAGAACCCTGAACATAGATGGCAGAACCTAACATTTCAGAACCATGAACATAGATGTCAGAACCTAACATGGTAGAACCCTGAACATGGCTGTCAGAACCTAACATGGCAGAACCCTGAACATAGATGGCAGAACCTAACATGGTAGAACCATGAACATAGATGTCAGAACCTAACATGGCAGAACCTAACATGGTAGAACCATGAACATAGATGTCAGAACCTAACATGGCAGAACCTAACATGGCAGAACCCTGAACATGGCTGTCAGAACCTAACATGGCAGAACCCTGAATATAGATGGCAGAACCTAACATGGTAGAACCATGAACATAGATGTCAGAACCTAAAATGGCAGAACCATGAACATGGCTGTCAGAACCTAACATGGCAGAACCCTGAACATAGCTGTGCAAGACACATCAATGTACTCTACTTAGATGTGTAATGCTTTCATGGTAAGGAAACCAATATGTAAATTAGTAACTTGGGTGAACCATCCCTTTAAACGTATCATATATTGCATTTGTTGAGCATACGTGTGCATCTCCAGTAGAGAAAAGCTGGTGAACCAAACCTGCAGCGTGCTGCCTATTGGCGTGAGAGGTCCTGTTGGGCCTGGCCTGGTAAAGACTCAGGCTCTGGGAGGTGATGGAGTTTGGGTTGTGGCTCAGAGAAGAGGAGCCCCCTGCACAGTCCACATCCTCCATGTTCACACCACTGTTACAACTGGTCAGGTTATCCTTCCGCACCCTGCAACACAACACACACACACAGTAGCCCTATGTTACCTTTATATGCCGTCCGACAGTTCTATTAAAATGTTGTTTAACTCAAGGGCAATGAATCTGGATTGATAATGTCAATCGAAAGCATGGACCTATAAAAAGCTTACATAGTGCAGCTGTGCCTCCACCCAATAAACACTCTAAACATAAAAGTTCCATTAGCCCAACAGAAGATGCTAATGGTCAGTTAGTTATTTCAATCTCTCTGGATGCAGCCAAACAGCCCTATAGGGTTTGGAAAGAGTGGTGCTGTCACAGCAGAAACGTCCCTGATTGGATTCCATCCATAGGGGAGCAGAGCTCTAGCAGACTGGCTGATAAAGGGTACCCTTCTGTTTCCCCTTGGCAGCCAGCACTCACCGCAGCCACTTGGAGAAGAGCCAGGTCCTGATGCTGTCCAGGCTGAGAGGGCCGCCCCAGATGCTCCTCAGCTGCTTGTGGGTGCCCATGTAGGAGGTGGTGAGGGGGGACACGTACATGGGGTAGCCCAGTGGCTGGTCGCACGACGAGTTGATCATGTTTCGCAGGGCCTGCTTGGAGTTCTGGATGCTGCCTCGCTCTGGGTTGCGGTTGCGCAAGAACACCAGCTCCTGCTGCTGGCCGGCCCACAGGCCCCTTACACACTCCTTATTGATCTAGAAGAGAGGAGAGGATGAAGAGGGTAGTATTACTGACATCTGAATACACATGACAGTCCAAATCCATACTTCTTTGATTTAAATCACCATTTTAATCAACTATGATACTATGATTAAATCATGACTACAATCTACTGGCGATGGCAGAGAGAGGGATCAGGGTAGTACTATTGACACCTGAAAACACATCACACACCTTGTCCAATTCCACATTTCTTTACTCTGATTAAATCACAATTTTAATCAATTGGATATGGCAGATCCATTTGGATGAAGTTTCTTTACTTCATTAACCAAACCAACAACTCGCCTACCCCACACTGCTCACTCTAAACTCTATTAATATACAGTGCCTTATGAAAATATTCACAGCACCTTTTCTATATTTTGTGTTTCAGACTGAATTTAAAATGGATTAAATTTAGGTTTTTGTCACTGGCCTACACACAATACCCCCCAAAAAGCTGAAATGTCTTAGGTTAATAAGTATTCAACCCCTTTGTTATGGTAAGCCTGAATATGTTCAGGAGAAAGCATTTGCCTAACAAGTTACATAATAAGTTGCATGGACTTACTCTGTGTTCAATAATAGTTTAACATGATCTCTGTACCCCACTTATACAATTATCTGTAAGGTCCCTCAGTCGAGCAGTACATTTCAAATACAGATTCAACCACAAAGACCAGGGAGGTTTTTAAGGGCACTTACTAGTAGATGGGTAATAATAGAAAAAGTAGACATTTAATATCCCTTTGAGCATGGTGAAGTTATTAATTACACTTTGGATGGTGTATCAATACACCCAGTCACAACAAAGGTTTCACCATGAGGCCAATGGTGACTTTAAAACAGAGTTGAATGGCTGTGATAGGAGAACACTGAAGATGGATCAACAACATTGTAGTTAATCCACAATACTAACCTAATTGATAGAGTGAAAAGAAGGAAGCCTGTACAAAATACACAAATTCCAAAACATGCATCCTGTTTGCAACAAGGTACTAAAGCAATTTCCTTTTGTCTTGAATACAAAGGGTTATGTTTTTGCCAAATCCAATACAACACATTGCTGAGTACCACTTTCCATATTTTCAAGCATAGTGGTAGCTGCATCATGTTATGTGTATGCTTGAAATCATTAAGGACTGAGGAGTTTCAGGATTAAAAAGCTTTCCACCAGACACTGAGAGATTAATTCACCTTTCAGCAGGACAATAACCAAAAACACAAGGCCAAATCTACACTGGAGTTGCTTACCAAGAAGAGTGAATGTTCCTGAGAAGCTGAGTTACAGTTTTGACTTAATCTGCTTGAAAGTCTATGTCAAGACCTGAAAATGGTTGTCTAGCAATGATTATCAACCAATCAACCAGGTGTGGAAAGCTATTAGAGCCATACCCAGAAAGGCTCACAGGTGTATTTGCTGTCAAAGGTGATTCTAACATGTATTGACTCAGGGGGTTGAATACTTATCTAATCAAGATACAGTATTTTTTTCTTCATTTTTTTTTTTTTTTTAAATATATTTTTTAATACATATTTTATCATTTTTCTTCCACTTTGACATTAGAGTATTTTGGGTAGATTGTTGACAAGAAATTACAATTAAATACATTTGAATCCCACTTTGTAACACCATAAAATGTGGAAAAAGTCAAGGGGTGTGAATACTTTTTGAAGGCACATCAGTGTAACTTCATCTCATGTTCCAGACAGCTTCACACAGCTTGAATAGACAGCAATGCTGAATAATTCCAGTTTGAACTATAATACCATAGGCATTTCTATAGATCTGAAAGGACTGGATAGATGTAAGCAATATCGTAATAGCTTCATCTTGCCTATTGGTTGGTAGAAAAACTGCCATATTGCTTACTTTATACACTCCTCACTGATCTACAGAAGTGGCTACATAATAGGGGCTTGGAATTCATCATGTGTTCAGCACAACTGTTCATTCCAAACTGGGGTGAAGTTTTTTAACCATTGGTGGGGAAAATGCAAAACTGACCCAAGATCAGTGTCTAGGGGCATCTACACCCTACACCATTCATCCCACACCCACCTTAATGACCTTGAAGCTGAGGTGGCGTTTGTAGAGCATGATGATCTTGTACTCGTCCGTGCCGTCGTCCACCATGTGTCTCAGTGTGAGAAGAGTGTCCCGGCTGGACAGAACCGCCTTCCTCCAGGCTGGGTCGCTTTCATGGCAGATCACCAGACTGGTCTTGTAGTTACTAATGGCCTCGTACAAGATGGCTGGCTCCTCGGTCTCCTCCAGACATGTGAAGTGGTCCTGAGAACAACCAAGGAACAGAGCAGTAAGTAGAACCGCCATAAGTAAAAGCTTTATTTCAGGGATTTATTGAACCACTTAAAGGACAGGATTCAATTAACAGAGCATTGTCGAAAACTTTTATAGCGCAATTTGCACTGGAGCCGACATCCGCCGCTTTTACCCGTGAATTGCTCCTTTTAAAGGCAATTTCTCTTGACATTTGCGGGAATCACATTCACAATAAACGCTGCAGATGTCAACTCAAGGGTAAATAACCTTTAAAAGCAAAGTGCAGTCAGTGCACTTATCGACAATGCGCCTTTGATTGCATCCTGGCCTAACTAAATCAATCTTTGCAGCTCTACTGTAAAGTGCCTTCAGAAAGTATTCACAACCCTAGACTTTTTCCACATTTTGTTGTGTTACAAAGTGGGATAGAAACGGATTTAATTTAATGTTTTTGTCAAGAATCTACACAAAATATTCTATAATGTTAAAGTGGAAGAAAATTCAAACATTTGTATAAAAAAATATATATATGAAAAATGAATTAGATATATAAGTATTCAACCCCCTGAGTCAATAGAGTGGCGCAGTGGTCTAAGACACTGCATCTCAATGCAAGAGGCATCCATTTATTTACCTTTATTTAACTAGGCAAGTCAGTTAAGAACAAATTCTTATTTTCAATGACGGCCTAGGAACAGTGGGTTAACTGCCTGTTCAGGGGCAGAACGACAAATTTGTACCTTGTCAGCTCGGGGGTTTGAACTTGCAACCTTCCAACGCTTCCACTAGGCTACCCTGCCGCCGTGGCATGCAGTACCTGGTTTCGAATCCAGGCTGCATCACATCTGGCCGTGATTGGGAGTCCCATAGGGCAGCGCACAATTGGCCCAGCGTCGTCCGGGGTAGGCAGTCATTGTAAATAAGAATTTGTTCTTTACTGACTTGCCTGGTTAAATATATATATATTTTAATAGACGTTAGAATCACCTTTGGCAGTGATTACAGCTGCGAGTAAGTCTCTAAGAGCTTTCCACACATGGATTGTGTAACATTTGCCCATTATTATTTTCAAAATTCTTCAATCTTTGTCATATTGGTTGTTGATCATTGCTAGACAACCATGTTCAGGTCTTAGATTTTCAAGTAGATTTAAGTCAAAACTAACTCGGCCACTCAGTAACATTTACTGTCTTCTTGGTAAGAAACTCCAGTGTAGATTTGGTGCTTAGCGCCATTCCGTCTTTTTTATCCTGAAAAACTCCCCAGTCCTTAACGATTACCAGAATACCCATAACATGATGCAGCCACACTATGCTTGAAAAAAAGGTACTCAGTAATACTGTATGTTGTACTAGATTTGCCAAAAACATAACAGTTTGTATTTAGGACAAACAGGATGCATGTTTTGGAATATTTTTATTCTGTACAGGCTTCCTTCTTTACATTTGGGTTAGTATTGTGGAGTAACTACAATGTTGTTGATCAATCCTCAGTGTTCTCCTATCGCAGCCATTAAACTCTGTAACAATTTTCAATTCACTCATCATGAAATCCCTGAGCGGTTTCCTTCCTCTCTGGCAACTGAGTTAGGGAGGACGCCTGTATCTTTGTAGTGACTGGGTGTATTGATTCACCATCCAAAGTGTAATTAATAACTTCACCATACTCAAAGGGATATATAAATATATATTTTTTAATAATCTACAAATAGGTACCCTTCTTTGCGAGGCATTGGAAAATCTCTTTGGTCTTTGTGTTTGAATCTGTGTTTGAAATTCACTGCTCAACTGAGGGACCTTACAGACCATTGTATGTCATTGTATTGTCATTAAAAAAATCATGTTTAACACTATTAGTGCACACAATCCATGCAACTTATGTGACTTGCTAAGCACATTTTTACTCCTGAACATATTTAGGCTTGCCATAACAAAGGAGTTGAATACTTATTGACTCGAGACATTTACGCTTTTCATTTTTAATTAATTTGTAGACGTTTGTAAAAACATAATTCCATGTTGACATTATGGGGTATTATGTGTAGGCCATTTAATCCATTTTAAATTCAGTTTAACTCAACATTTTGAAAAAGTAAAGGGGTGTGAATACTTTCTGAAGGCACTGTACAGCAAGATACCATGGTTAATAGATACATGTACAGTCCACTGAGAATGCACAGGAAGAGTTTAAGGTTAAATGTACAGTCACCTACATATTCTACTTCAATAAGGGAACAAGAGAGCAAATGTTATTGTCTTCAAGATAGGCTATTGTGAATACCTGATGGAGCTTGAGACTCATCCTCACACCTGGGGCCACCACTTTCTGCAGCAGATCCATATCCGTGAACACCCACTCATCTTTAGTGGCGATACGGAAGTCTCCTTTGAACAGAGTGTTGAACCCATACAAGAAGGACTCCAAACTGAGTTAGAGAGACAGAGAAAGGGAGCATTGTCTTTTTTAATCACATTACAGCAAACACATTACAACAAACAGAGGGTTAGAGTTTAAAGAGACTTGCGTACCACTGTGATACTACAGTGTATTTGTACAGTTGAGGTTGGAAGTTTACATACACTTAGGTTGGAGTCATTAAAACTCGTTTTTCAACAACTCTACAATTTTCATGTTAACAAACTATAGCTTTGGCAAGTCGGTTAGGACATCTACTTTGTGCATGACACAAGTCATTTTTCCAACAATTGTTTACAGACAGATTATTTCACTTATAATTCACTGTATCACAATTCCAGTGAGTCAGAAGTTTACGTACGCTAAGTTGACTTTGCCTTTAAACAGCTTGGAAAATTCCAGAAAATGATGTCATGGCTTTAGAAGCTTCTGATAGGCTAATTGACATAATTTGAGTCAATTGGAGGTGTACCTGTGGATGTATTTCAAGGCCTACCTTCAAACTCAGTGCCTCTTTGCTTGACATCATGGGAAAATCAAAAGAAATCAGCCAAGACCTCAGAAAAATAATTGTAGGCCTCTACAAGTCTGGTTCATCCTTGGGAGCAATTTCCAAATGCCTGAAGGTACCACGTTCATCTATACAAACAATAGTACACAAGCACCATGGGACCACTCAGGAAGGAGATGTGTTCTGTCTCCTAGAGATTAACGTACTTTGGTGCGAAAAGTGCAAATCAATCCCAGAACAACAGCTAAGAACCTTGTGAAGACGCTGGAGAAAACAGGTACAAAAGTATCTATATCAAGGTATTGGAGTGGCCATTACAAAGCTCTGACCTCAGTCCTATAGAAAATTTGTGGGCAGAACTGAAAAAGTGTGGGCGAGCAAGAAGGCCTACAAACCTGACTCGGTTACATCAGCTCTGTCAGGAGGAATGGGCCAAAATTCACCCAACTTATTGTGGAAGGCTACCCAAAACTTTTGACCCAAGTTAAACAATTTAAAGGCAATGCTACCAAATACTAATTGAGTGTATGTTAACTTCTGACCCACTGGGAATTTGATGAAAAAAATAAAAGCTGAAATAAATCATTCTCTCTTCTATTATTCTGACATTTCACATTCTTAAAATAAAGTGGTGATCCTAACTGACCTAAGACAGGGAATTTTTACAAGGATGAAATGTCAAGAATTGTGAAAAACTGAGTTTATATGTATTTGGCAAAGGTGTATGTAAACTTCTGACTTCAACTGTATCGGTTTCTATCTTCCTGGGGTCCAAACATTAAGGCACTTACATCACACATAAAACAAAAGATAAAACAGTACATCATATAACATTAATACACCACTACATATCTACAACACAAAATGTATAAAAACCCCAGACAACAACATTACAATGTACATGTGTAGGGTGCATGTGTGTGCGTATGCGTGTGTCTGTACCTGTGTGTGTGTGTGTGTGTGTGTGTGTGTGTGTGTGTGTGTGCCTGTGTGTCTCTTCACAGTCCCCGCTGTTCCATAACGTGTATTTTTATCTGTTTTTTAAATCTGATTCTATTACTTGCATCAGTTACCTGATGTGGAATATACTAGTTCCATGTAGTCATGGCTCTATGTAGTACTGTGCACCTCCCATAGTCTGTTCTGGACTTGGGGACTGTGAAGAGACCTCTGGTGGCATGTCTTGTGGGGTATGCATGGGTGTCCGAGCTGGGTGCTAGTAGTTTAAACAGACATCTCGGTGCATTCAGCATGTCAATACTTCTTACAAAAACAAGTAGCGATGAAGTCAATCTCTTCTCCACTTTAATGTTAGCTCTCCGAGTACATTTAAGCGCCAGCCGTGCTGCCCTGTTCTGAGCCAATTGTAATTTACCGAGGTCCCTCTTTGTGGCACCTGACCACACGAGAGCCATAGCTGCCCCCTTTTGGAATCTCAATGGAACTACAGCTTAGTGTAGATTGATGTGTTTTTACCGTCCATGCCTGGAGGGTAATACATCCCATATTTAACATGAAAGGAATGAATATTTGACAGTTATGGAAGGTTTACCTGTTGGACATGTTGTGAGATGCAGTCCCCAAGGATCTCCTGCCCAGCACAGACAAGGCATAGCACAGAGTGACCAGAGAGGAGTCTTCGTCACAGTCCACAGGCTGGCAAAGCACAAAGGTCAAAGGTTCTCATTGTTCACATCCACTGAAATGACCAGCAGCAAGGAAACCAAACTGTACAACATGTCATGATAAGGCCCTGAAGTTTTTCTTGACCTCATGACCTGATCAGGAAAAATGATCTAGACTAGGGCCTGGTGTTTTTCCTGACTACATGCATGATTGTACTGTTCATTACAATCTCACATCTCTACTTACCTCCTCCATTTTGTTGGCACAGTACTGGATCCACTCCAGATAGACGTTGCAGAAGCTGGCCCTGGTGACGCCCTGGAGGCAGTGGACGTAGTCCTCGTCTATCTTAACGCTGAACACGGCCGGGTCTCTCTCTATGTGGTGCCACTTGGTGTAGGACACCAGAGCCTCCGTGATAGAGGAATCCTTGATCCACGTCTGTAGCTTCAGGGAGTGGATCAGGTAGTAGATTATGCTCTAGAGGTGAAACAAGAGGGAATAATAACAGAAGATTGATGATTTTATGGTCTACTCCCTTTTGCCTGCATAAGACCAAGCTCAGACTTACTATGTGATGAAATGTATTTAACTGCTTATGAAATAAAACCGGTAATGAATTACAAAGATGCTGAAAGTAAAAAAAAAAAAAATGAATATAATTGAGCAATAAGGCCTGAGGGGGAGTGGCATATAGTCAATAACCCACAGCTAAGGGCTGTTCATATCCACGACGCAACACAGGCCATTAGCCGTGGTATATTGGCGATATACCACAAACCCCTGAGGTGCCTTATTGCTATTATAAACTGGTTACCAACCTAATTAGAACTGTAAACAAGTCATTTGTGTCATACCCGTGGTATACGTTGTGACATACTACGGCTTTCAGCCAATCAACATTCAGGGCTCAAACCACCCTGTTTAAAATACTGCTTAGATCATAGGTTAAATTCAAATTCAAAAACCGTTATTGTCTGTTACATTTCCATAAGAAGTAAAAAGGTCTACAACCTTCAGATAGTAGGTGATGAGCAGTTTGCGCAGGTCGTACACCTGCAGCATGGTGGCAGCATTGTTCTCGCTGATGCTGTAGCCCTCCAGCAGGTACTTGGTGGTGGTGACCTCCCAGGCCAGCCATCGCAGGTTAAAGGCCGCGTTGCAGGACAGAACGTGGGGCAGGTGGCCCGGCTCACAGCAGCAACAGGCATCATCCTCCTCCACCCCCTCAGTGATGGCCTCTACCTCCCTCTGCTGGCAGTATGTACCTGGGGAGGAGGAGAAGGAGCACAGACCATCATGTTCATGGTGATTTTAAATCTGTGGTCGAGATGTAAGGTTTAGGATTATTAGAAAACAATTTCAGATCAAATTTGAATAACTTCAGAATTAAATGAACCTCCATATCAAACATGTAACATTCAACACAAGTCAAGATATTTCCCATATCAGTAGAGTGTGATCAGAGAAACAGAGTATCTATGTGTATATAGTTCTGGGTGTGGTATAGTGCTCCTCACTGTGTTGCTGTATATTAGTCAGTATCTGACCTCTGAACTCCAGGCCTCGGAGCTGGAAGGTGACCAGGCCATTGCCGATCTCGATGAGGTGAACAAAGGCGTTGAGGTAGTCAGAGGCCAGGATGAAGCAGTCTCCAGAGCTGTAGTTCCCCCAGCGGCCCAGCATCAGGTCACCACACAGAGAGTGCTGCAGAGAGCGCGTCAGATACTCATAGAAGATGGAGTTCAGGTTGTTGTCGTCGCATCCTGGGGGAATAAAGGCTTATGTAAAATACACTGATTGACATGACCAACAAACCAACGTATTAACCATGAGAAGATCCTTGTAGAGTTGAGAAGTTCTAATTCAGATTATTATTTTAACGTTAATTAGGGGAAAAAAACATGTTGATATTTATTCAATATACTCAATAGGTTACCTGTCTCTTTATCAACCTGAGATACCAGTCTGCTATTAGAGTTGTCAATGCGTTTGGTGCTGCAAAATGGTACAAAACCATAGATTAGGGAGACAGTACATTCATTGAAATAAGCTAAACATGGTCTAATTCTGGTTTATTTTTAGGACCTTTTCTGTGTGTTAAATTAATTACATATATCCTCATCAATAACTCAGTGACTGGAGTAATGTTAGAGACGGAAAAGGAAGTGAGACATCTCACTCGATCCTTTTTTCTGGTTCATATACAGTCAATGAACTAAGCAGACCAGACCCAGTTGCTATCGCAATGGGAGAGACATCCCTTAAGCAGACCGGAACTGTGACCATTCTTTTCAGTGGTAAACGTCCTGAGTAAGACTTATTTTATCCATCCTCTTTAGTAGTCTCTATACTCTGCTTGTATACCCCTAGACTAGAGCACTTAGCTCAGGGTCCTTGCTATCCAGAATCATTGGGACGTCCCTACCCCCTTGAAGTTTACATTTTAAATGGTTAAGGTAAGGGTTAAGGTTAACGTTAGGGTAAGTGTAGTGGTTAAGGTTTAGGGTAAAAGGATCCCAAGGATCCAGGATGACATCATCTCTGAGAAAGAAATGTCCCTATATGGACGTCAACAGGGGCTCTAGGAGGCCATATAATTCACCACTTGCATATTTTCTGAGCACATTAATACAAACAGATGAAACAGAGGTGAGTGACTAACAATGAACTTTCACCAGATGAAAAATTATTGACAGTGACCTAACTCAATGGTTTGATCATAGACTCAAATTGAGTCGGACGTCCCTTGTCCCCTTCTTTATTCATAATGGACTTTCCCATGTCCCATCTCTAAGGCTGAATGCCCTGGGGTGCGGCCGACACACCGTGGTGCTTAAAGGGGTGCATGCATATTTCATGGTGCTTTATCTCATGCTGCGGTCGGTGAAAAGCCATTACTTGTAGTTCCTCTCCCAGAACTTGACGGGCCGTGGGTAGGAGGTGACGAAGATGGCACTGCCCAGGAAGGGGCTGAGAGGGGTGTAGAACAGAGTCGTCACAAACGTTTGCAGCAGCAACATGGCTGAATCTGAGCTGCATCATGAAGGAGAACCACCACAATAACGGAAAATCCACCAGGTATCAATTCAATTGGAGACAACAGGTTTACCATACTCACATATCTTCTGTCAAATTCGCAGTTACATTACAGTTTCAGTCAGAGCAACGTCAAAACATATGCGGAAGCTTGTGTAGTTCCTACACATGTGAAAACCAAAGGATACGAGGCACGGCGAAGGGCTGAGCGAATGCGTGGAAGGCGCTGCCCCATGCAATCTGCCACGGTGCGATATAGACCATGATGAAGTGGAGCTTGTGAAGCAGATCACTGAGCTGTCGAGGAACAAAGACCTGCTGTGAGTCACTGACAGACAGCAAAGACAGTTATTTTTAGACCAGATCCTAAAAATAAATCCAATATAATCAAAAGTAGGAAGGCCACTCTACATACAGAGCAGCTGGCAGGTGTTTGCTGCTTCATATAGACCCCGAAGAAAACTATGTTTGTTAATCAACTGTAGGGAGTTTGGGGACCGCAGTCATAGTGAGTTGTATTCCTTTCCTATCTTATTGTAGTGAGACGTCTGTCATTGGGAGTGTGTGTACCAGTCTCCGGTCACGTCGCAGACTGACCTTGTGGAAGACAATGGACATGATAAAGAAGTCCAGCAGAAAGGTCTCTGAGGCCCTGCTGCAGTCGAACTCGAAGAAGACGATAGTGAAGATGAGAGTGACGAACTGGAAGCTGGGATTGCAAAAGGAGGCGCGGAGGAGCTTCATCCCAGCAACTGTCATCAACAAGACATCACAGCTGGAGCGAGACACAGAGACCTGAGCGACTCAGGTGTACAGGCGTGACACAGCGGAGCAAAGCAGAAGGGTGACATTGAGTGGGAGGGGAGCAGGGGAGACAAATGCACCAATACTAGCGAATATTGTGTATACATCACACTTTCTTCCCTAGCAAGGGAATTGACATGCAAAGTGACTGTTGTCATGATGACCAGGTTCAGATGATGACATCAAAGTGACTGACTGTCTACTAGTTAGTACATGTACATAATTCAGACTGGGTTGAAAGTGATATTTATGTGATTGATTAAGGTGCTAAGGGTTTTGTTCCACATCCAAGATGCACAGAAGGGAGTGGTGGAGACTTTATAAACCTATGAAGAACTGTGTGTTTCTGGATAAGGTTTCCCCAGCTGCTACATATAACTGCCAAAATAAAGGAAACAACATCATAAAGTGTCTGAATAGAGTGTTGGGCCACCAGAACAACTTCAATGCACTTCGGCATAGATTCTACAAGTGTCTGGAACTATATTGCAGGGATACGCCACCATTCTTCCATGAGAAATACCATAACCAGCTTTTTTGTTGATGGTGCTGGAAAATGCTGTCTCAGGCGCCGCTCCAGAATCTCCTATAAGTGTTCAATTGGGTTAATTAAGCAATTAATATCCCATGATGTATAAAATGCTAGGCGGGCCATTATTTTAGAAATCAAAAGGAAAAGGCGCAACACTCGCTCACCATTACATTTTTATGTTTTATTTAAGCAAGGTTAAAAGATGAACGTTTTAGCCTTCATCTGAATAATCATCAGGATTATTCTGATGAAGGCCGAAACATGAATCTTTTAACCTTGCTTAAATAAAAACAAATAATGTTTAATGGTGAGCGAGTGTTGCACCTTTTCCTTTTCTATGATTAAAAAAAATGTTGGTTGCACCTCGACTGACGTCGGTTGGTTGAGTGTCCTCCACTTCTTTCCACAGGTATTATTTTGGCTACTGTGGTTATGCCACCATAGGAGGACAATGCCTGCATCCACAGGGCACGAGTGGTCACTGAATGGTTTAATGAGCATGAAAACGATTGAAACCAAATGCTGTGGCTGTCTAAATCACCAGATTTTAACAATACCTGTGTGGAAGCACCTAATTTTAATATACTTTGTAATGCTCATTTACTCAAGTGTTTCCGTTATTTTGGCAGTTACCTGTACATTAAGATTTATGTTGACATTTTAAGGTCATTACGTAAGCGAGACAGAGGCAAGTTTAAAGTATTTCATAATGTCTACCTGCAAAGAGATTAACTTTACATTCCAAACTGAATGTTATACAGACTGAAAATGGTTCTTAGAAGACCTGGGTCAAATACATACACAGGTTGGCATTTATTGAGATGACTCATGTACTGAAGGCAGCTCTGCAGATTGGTCACTAGCTAGCACAACCACAAAGTCATAAAATCTGATTTTAAACTTAGCCCTAACCTGAATCACACTGCTAACCCTAATGTCTAACCCTAACCTTAAATTAAGACCAAAAAGCACATTTTTGTTTTCATGAATTTTTATGATATCGACAATTTTGACTTTGCAGTTGGCCTATCTAGTGGAAACCGATCAGTTCTGCTTCCAGGGCAAGCATGACTCATGACAATAAACGTCAACCTGCAATACATAAGTCCAATACTTGGCATGCGCTTGATTTAGTTAGCTTGGTACAATGGAACCACTGGAATAGTTCCAAAAGTACAAACCCTAAATTACACCAAGCGCACATCAAATACTTTCAAATACTTTTGCATTTGACCCAGGTCTGGGTCTTGGTTCAGGGAAAGGAGGGAGTATGTGTTTGTTATTAAAATCTTTAGGAGAAAGGTACTTACTGGATGCCTAGCTTCTTGCGGTGACTGAGTGAGAATCCATCATTGGTGAGCGCACTCAGAATGATGGCTGGGTAAACCACGTATTTCTCAAAACACAGCAGGCCCACGTACAGACGCTCAAACCACATCAACTGAGCATCATCTGGAAAATGAAATCAACTTTAATCACCACACACAAGAGCTGTTTCTTACTTTTGCAGTACTTGACAAATCCGTATAGATGAAAGCACAGGAGATAGGTCTTCCCCAACTAACTGAACCCACACGTGTATAGAACTATAGGCTATTAAATGTAGTCTTTCATCAAATTTGTACCAGAGAGTCAGAGATGCAAAAGGTCTATAGTAGGAAAAACTGCATTGTGTCCGATTTTTTTTTTTTTTTTTAACAATAAAGGCAGGACTGACCTCTGGGCTCAAACTGGGAGTACTCATTGCTCTTTAGCACTGGGTGAGAGATCCAGAGCCAAGGGTGGTGCTTCCGTAACTGGGGTACGAGATAGTGGGTGACAAAGCCCACTGTCCCTGCCAGCGCATACAGTACTATGGTCACAAAGGGCTGTGGAGAGAAAGGAAGAGAAAAGGAGAGAAAGGAAGAGAAAAGGAGAGAGAGAGAGAGAGAGAGAAAAGGAGAGAGAAAAGGAGAGAGAGAGAAATAGAGAGAAATATATATATAGAGAGAGAGGAATAAAGAGAGAAATATATATAGCGGGAGGGAGAGAGAAAAGGGGAGAAAAGGGGATAGAGGGAGAGATGGAGAAAAAGGGATAGAGAGGGAGAGAAAGGGATAGAGAGGGATAGAGGGAGAGAAAGGGATAGAGGGAGAGAAAGGGATAGAGGGAGAGATGGAGAGAAAGGGATATAGAGGGATAGATGGAGAGAAAAGGGGGTTGATTGAATACTGAACCGATCAGATAACATTTTATTTATGACACCACAGTAATTATTTACTGATGAGACAACATTGCTTTATGACACAAACAACATTTATGACACATCGTTTAGGGATGGTGTTTGGATGTAGGTAACCCACCTTTAGGGACAGGAAGACAGTGCTTGAAGTAATAGCAAAAGTTAAAATGTAGGCAATGGAGCAGACCACAAGATCTGAAAGAAGAATCTCCTTCTGCAAATGCAAAAGCAAATCATACAATATCACAATTGCGGAATATAATAATGTGTTAAAGTCAAAATTTTGTCCTGAAACAAAAACAGAGGACAGCAGTTGAGTGGAAGTGGAGGAAACAATGCAAGTCTCTGACTTACCACTGAATTCATGAGCTTCTCTGGAAGAGGATCCTTGATGTCTTCTGAGTCTTCACCCTCTTCCTCACTGTCCACAAGAGTGGGCATCAGTTTGGACTTGATCAGAGACCTGTATGTGCACAAAAAAAGGAGAATATCTTAGCACTAACAACTCTCATACAGTCAGCATGTTAGCAGGCATAACAATAGGAGCAGAAAAGCAGGCGGCTTACATCAGCACAGTCGGATCACTGCTCTGCCCACTCAGATGATAGGAGAGAACCACCAGCAAGCCACAGAACCCAGAGAACAAGGCTGGGGTATGCTGTTCATCCCAGGGCTCCTTTAGAACAGAATAGAAATATTGATTATTGTACCATTTCATGCTCGACTAAACTGCCTCTGCAGCAACAAACTGTTCCGTCGCAGTGCAAAACATATCCTTCATGTAATCATACACACATCTTTACTCAATAATGAATTCATTCCTACCTTCAGAGCTCCAAAACAGAAACCGTACAGCAAAGATAATGCTGTCAGACTACGGAATATGCTGTACACTGCTGAGTGGAGTCCAGTTGCAGCTGACAAAGGAAGTGGAAACACAGGAATCAGGTTAAGGGCTAAGTTTATGGTGGTACAGTATGCATTCAGTTCATAATTATGAAGGTCAAGCGAAACAGAAAAGAGAGTGTTACTCACCTGTTCCACCAAAGAAATGAATGTCTATTTGTTCAAGCAGGTAAATCATAAAGGTGTTGATTTGTGGGAACAGGCCAACGAGAAATGTGATAGGAAAGCAGTAAGTGATGCCTGTTGAATATAGAACAGACAGGACTTTAGAACTATACGTTTTTTAGAATGTCAAAATAAAACATCTAAAATTGTTTAATGGAGATGACTGAAAAAAGGTAAAAGTAATGATTTATGGTACATGACTTACCCACTAAAATGTCTCTCAGGAATTTGAGAGCATCTGCTAATACTATGGTGATGCCATATACAGTGGACACGGGCAGGTCCTTCCTTCTTAACATCTGTTCCAGAATCCAAATAAGGCCACAGAAGATACAGAAATAAGCAGCCCGGCTGTAGGCAACAATCTGATTGTGTCCCTGGAAAACATCAAGAGGGGAGTGAAATGAAGCAGAGAAAGCCTTGAACAATCTAGTTTGAAAAAATTTAAAATACTAAACAACCAGTGAAAATATAAAGGTAATTGCCTAAATAAAGGAAACGCCAACATAAAGTGTCTCAATAGAGCGTTTGGCCAACAGAACAGCTTCAATGAATCTTGCCATAGATTCTCCAGGTGTCTCGAACTCTATTGGACGGATGCGACACCATTCTTCAGCGAGAAATTCCATAATTGTATGTTTTGTTGATGGTGGTGGAAAAAACAGTCTCAGGCACCGCTCCAGAATCTCCCATAAGTGTTCAATTGGGTTGAGATCTGGTGACTGAGCCAGCCATGGCATATGGCTTACATCGTTTTCATGCTCATCAAACCATTCAGTGGCCACTCGTGTCCTGTGGATGGGGGCATTGTCATCCTATGGGGGCATAGCCACAGTAGCTAAAATAATGGCCTGCCCAGCATTTTTCTACATGGCCGTAAGCATGAAGGGATGTTAATTGCTTAATTCACTCAGGAACCACACCTGTGTGGAAGCAACTGCTTTCAATATACTTTGTATCCCTCATTTAATCAAGTGTTTCCATTATTTTGGCAGTTACTTGTATCTTCACAGTATGCCTTTAGAATATGTTCCATACAGACTCACATGTGTCGGCGAGGCTGCATCAGGTTGGACACTCTGTAATACAAACAATTTGTTCAAAGTGTTATTAACGTGATTAACTGATATACAGTCAATGACTGACAGAGAAATGTGTTTCCATCAGCAATGTGTCTGATAAAAAGTACTTAGCTAAAGCTTAATTCCATTGTTACAGTGGAGTATGTGGTGGAGCATTGAAAATGGCACAGTATTATCACAGATCTGGTATCCTATCACTGATCTGAATTATGTCAACACAGATCAGCAACAGTTGTAAGGTTGATTAAGCCTTATCCTTTGTTACAAAATAGATACCTTCCTTACCTTTAACAATGAGTACTGGCAGCTAGCTATGACCACGCAGAACTGGAAAACCCAGATGTCTTTGAAGCAGCCATGGTTGAGCAGGATGAATCCCAGGAAGGCCACCAGGAAGGCCAGGAACACAACTGCTATGTTCTCCACCACATCCTGGTTCCTGAGGAGAGAGAGCAAAGGTCAAAGTCGAGTCTCTGTTAACTAGTTGATCAATCGCTGAGAAATGGAAAAGGAAAGATAGAATGGGAGCTTTTTCTCTTACCTGTCCAATAGCGCCAACAAGGCGAGCCGGTCATACAAGATGTTTACCCACTTCCCAGGAAAAAGCTTGAGCTTGTAGTACAGCTTACGAGAAGGCTTTTCCTGTGTGGAGGTCTCTGATGATTCATCAATAGAGTCCTCCTCCTGTCAGAGGTGGAATTCAGGTTGTAGTGTAAAATAAATCTCAATATCACTTTAATTGAACCCTTAGTCATAAGGGTTACATAACACTGACATAATAGATGTCTTAAACCGTCATGACTGTTAGTTCCAACTCATAACAACTGACTACACGCTGTCATGACACAAATAATGTTTAGATCAGTTATTTCATACAGCTACATTGTAAGTAATAATCATCAGTACATTTCACCCAGTGTATTTCCTGTGTGTGTGTGTTTGTGTGTGGTGTGTGAGTATTATGAACCATACATTGTGAATTTAGCGCTGAGAGGAACGATGTGCTTTGTGATGTCTGAGCCAGGCAGGCAGTTTCTGTTCTGCTCACAGAGTCACTATAGTTTGATTAATGGACAGCACTCTGATTTGCAGTGCTGAGTCGGAGCACCGCTTGGCCTTGGTTGCCTGCGTCCACTGTCTGGGATGGATAGGGGTTTATGGGTGGAGTGGAAGGGAGAGGAGATGAAAGAGTGGAGGGGCGGGGTGTAGTGACTTGGAAGATTTGGGTGAGGGAAGGAGGGGAGGAATGGGTGGTGGGGGAAAAGGGATGGGGGAAGGGTTGAGGTTGAGGTGGGGGGGGGGGGTGTAGTATGACTTAAATGTAAATGTAAATGTAGTCACCTGGAAGATTTCAGGGTGAGTTCTCCGAGGCCGAAGCCTGTGTGAAGGGATGATGCGGCGCTGGAAGGGGCAGTCTGTATGTCCACCCGCCAGCCCGTCCTGGCACTCCGAGTTGGAGGAAGTTGACAGGAGATCACTGGGTACACAACAAGGTTCACATGTAAAAGCCCATGACGTTTAAAAACAACTCAAATTAAACATTGTCAAATGTAAATAGAACACAACAAAAACGTCATACAAATATTACATATTAAATTATTGAGGTTATAGTACCACATGTTGCCTGTGATAAGTTCAGCTCCGAGGGGTAGGTTTAGGGCTCTCTCAGCATACAGTTTACGAGGTCTGTCTCCTGGAATAGAGAGCAGACAGAACCTCACAATTAAAACACCTACCTGATATGACGTAAGTGATATACATACAGTATGTTATACAATAGTTGGGCAATAATAGCACAGACAATTAACCCTTGGTTACTGTTGCAACCTCTGCCAACATTTTCCCGGGAAGCCCAATTTCCCATTGAACCACTGCCCGAAATCCGCTCACAGTATTCTAAAACTGTGTTTCTAATAGACAATTAAATTAAATACAGACTACCCCTTGCTAATCAGGAAACTCTTGGGTATGTTGTGGTGGACTGTCATTACAATTGCTTCACAGGAACCTGGTAAAATTAAGTTTGTAGTGTAGCTTGCAACTGACTGGCTCTGAATTCACTGTCAGCAAGCAGTCAAAGCTATAACCACTTTTGGAGCTAACTAGTGCTCTCAAATCATATCCTGATGTTGACAGCAGACGGGAGTTAGCTAGCTAATATACATTTTGAGAAAAACAGGTTATATTAAGTGGCTAGCTAGTGTTAGCAACTTTTGGTGGCTTTTCAATGTGACTTAGAGCTAGCTAACCAGCTGAACTAAACAAAAGTATAATTTCACATTTAAAAAAATACTACAACAAGCTTTGCATTTCAAGAATCACAGTAGCAAGATACTATTCAATTATTTAGCCATTTAAACATTTATTTCTTGGAGAAAACGCTCAGTTTTCAAGCGATTTAAACAGATGCTTGTCCGATGTATCGACAGTTGATATCCATTGAAGTGCTGCGATTGGTTGGCCAAAATTCTAGGGCGGAGATTATCGAAGGGTCAGTTCACTACGACATTATCCAGGGTTTGTAACCAGTTTGTAGACTTCAGTGAATTGATGCCACACAATAATATTTTGCACTTACTGTGGACTGTATGAAAAGTATAGGCGTCCTCCTTGTTGGTGGCCTCTGGTCTGCATATGACCTGGAGCATCGAGCTCTCTGACTGAGATGTTTGGGAGGGCAGGGAGTCGTAGTCTGGGTCTTTGTCCCGGTCTGTCTGGGGACTGAGAGTAGAGGACAAACTATACAACGATTATATAAAAAAAATGCATTCATTTACAATAAAGATCAGATCAAATAACAAAATAAAGTAAATTGTGATGATGACCTTTTATATCCAAGAGACATTTGAAAAGGTTTACCTGTCTGGAGACACAATGGGGATCCGTGTTTCGGGGATGGTGTGGAGGGTGTCTGTTGTGGCCAGAGTATTGGGAGGGTTTGGCCGCTCCTGCTGGCTCTCTGTCTCTGTGTTATCCTCAATTTTTGCAGTGACATCCTCTGCAAAAGCAACACTCGTTTTCAATTTTACCAATAAAGAATGAGTAAAACACAGCTATTTGCACAACAGAGACAATAACTTCTCCCCTAAAGTCTTAACTGTCTACATGTATATCATTATTATCTGACAACCTACATATGCCTGGACTCACCTTCCTCCATGGCTCTGTCCTCCTCATTTGTCACCTCCTCTGGTGGGTTTTCAATGCCACTGGCTCCCCTGGTGCTGTTAATGGACTCCAGCAGCGACACAAACTCCACAAAGTTGGACTCGTTGGGGATCTGGCCCTCCTTGGCCTCCAGGTCTGACTTGGATGAGGTCATGGTGGTCTGTTTATTCTGTGATCTGTCAGCAATGAGGACTGCATCCTTCCCGCTGTCCATGCTCAGGCCTCGCACGTGTGTCCTGCCCCCTGGGCCGTACTTCCTGAACATAGACGGGATTCGCAGGAAGCCATCTGCATCCACATTGAGGTCCGGAGGGTCGTTCTCGTCAGGGTGGGAGTGGACATCGATGCCAGAGGAGCTGTTGTCGGCTGTGGTCAACTGGGGGCTGGGGTGTTCCAGGTCTGCCTCATTGTACTCTAAGTCCCGGCAGTCCAGAGCGGCAGAGTCAGCGCTCATCAACTCTTTGGTGATCTGGCCGTCTGGGCTTGGGGTCTGCAGCTCAGCAGAGTCAGCCTCAGATAAGGGTTCCCCTTCATTCTCTGCACCACTCCGTTCATCATCCTCAGGTGAGTCAAAGGTGATAACAGGGATTTTGATGAGGCAGTCGCCAGCAGCCCCTCCATGGGGGTCGATGCCCATCTGTGCCTGGGCAGACTCCAGGATGCTCTGTTTGACCGACTCCTCCAGCTCCGCAGCCGTCTGGGCATCACAGCTCATGGTGATGATGATCTTGACCATGTCGTTCTCATCCAGGCGGGCTGATGGGCCAGAGTTGTCCACAAAGACAACAGCGATCTCATCTGAGCAGTATGTCTCCTCTGGCTGGTCATTCTGAGGAGGAGGTGGGAGGGGGTCATCACGCTCCTGAATGACCTCTAGAGAGTTGTTGTTGGGGTCCTGTTGGAGCTGTTTCTCCTGCTTTGTCTCGTCTGTGCTTTCTTCATCACTCCCCTTGGAAGAGGGCAGTCCCTCATCAGCAATCTCCCTATCAGCCACATGCTTCTGCTCCCCTAGCAGGAGAGGGGCAGCCTGGTCAGGGTTGGGGCTAGACAGGTCCTCTGGGGAGAGCTCTTGCTCAGGCTGTAGGCTCACTCTGGGTTGTTTCTCCTTGGGGATACTGTCACTCTGGGCTGCAACAGATACATTAATGTTACAAAGAGCATATTGACCGGAATTTAGAATGGCTCATAAATGAAAGAAGAAGAAAAAACATAGCAGAAATTGTAAAGACTGATCTTAACTAACAGTAAAGAATATAGAACTTCTCAGCAACACTTTGCAAAACCAACATTATGTGAGAATATTTATTGGAAGCTGACAACATGCTTATCTGAGCATATTTGAAGCAATAATGTGCTGGGCTAGCATAATGAGTAGTATTATCATTTTATCACTACATCCACACAATGCATTCTAGGAAGAGCATGTTATTCTCACAGTGAGATTTGTAAATAGAAAACCCATTTCCCACTATAGTGGGGAATCAGAACAGTGTTAAAATTATAGGAGAGTACAGTACCTTCAGTATTCTTTAAGTCTTCTGATGATTTTGGGCACTCCTGTAAGGGCAAGAAATATGGATGATGATGAATAGAGAAACGGGGGGGGGGGGGGGGGGACAGTGCTCATTCACATCTTAGCTTTAATTCAAAAATGTCTATTCCATAATATAATATAGTAGTAGAATGGAGCTCGAGGGTAGTTATAATGGTACACTAACCACACCAATCAACCCAGGGTCCGTTTCTGTCTGTTTCACTGTAACCTGGATGACTGGACTCGGCCTGTTTCTCGTCAACATTGTCATGGCAACACTGTCAGGAACCGTGCTGCTTTTCCTATTTGGAAAGATGTAGAGTATGTGGCCATCTGTGGTAGTTCATTTATCAAAGGATGACATCATGTTTTTCAAGACAAAAGCACTACCCATAAGAGACATTCTATTGTGCATTTGGAAAGTACTCAGACCCCTTGAATTTTTCCACATTTTGTTACGTTAAAGCCTTATTCTAAAATGTATTGAATTGTTTTTTCCCCCATCAATCTACAAAGCAAAAACTTTTTTTTTGTAAATGTATATGTCAAAAAACAACTGAAATATCACATTTAAGTATTCAGACCCTTTACTCAGTACTTTGTTGAAGAACCTTCGGCAGCGATTACAGACTCGAGTCATCTTGGGTATGACACTACAAGCTTGGCACACCAGTATTTGGGGAGTTTCTCCCATTCTTCTCTACAGATCCTCTCAAGCTCTGTCAGGTTGGATGGGGAGCATCGCTGCACAGCTAATTTCAAGTCTCTCCAGAGATGTTCGATAAGGTTCAAGTCCAAGCTCTTGCTGGGCCACTCAAGGACATTCAGAGACTTGTCCCGAAACTACTCCTGCGTTGTCTTGGCTGTGTGCTTAGGGTTGTTGTCCTGTTGGAAGGTGAACTTTCACCTCAGTCTGAGGTCCTGAGCACTCTGGAGCAAGTTTTCATCAAGGATCTCTATTTGCTCCGTTCATCTTTCCCTTGATCCTGACTAGTCTCTCAGTCCCTGCCGCTGAAAACCTTCCCCACAGCATGATGATGCTGCCACCACCATGCTTCACCGTTGGGAAGGTGCCAGGTTTCCTCCAGACGTGACGCTTGGTATTCAGGCCAAAGAGTTCAATCTTGATTTCATCAGACCAGAGAATCTTGTTTCTCATGGTCTGAGAGTCCATTAGGTGCCTTTTGCCAAACTGAGGAGTGGCTTCCGTAAGGCCACTCTACCATAAAGGCCTGATTGGGGGAGTGCTGCAGAGAGGGTTGTCCTTCTGGAAGGTTCACTCATCTCCACAGAGGAACTCTGGAGCTTAGTCAGTGACCATCGGGTTCTTGGTCACATCCCTGACCAAGGACCTTCTCCCCGATTGCAGTTTGGCTGGACGGCCAGCTCTAGGAAGTGTCTTGGTGGTTCCAAACTTCTTCCATTTAAGAATGACGGAGGCCACTGTGTTTTTGTGGACCTTCAATGCTGCAGAAATGTTTGGTACCCTTCCCCAGATCTGTGCCTCGACACAATCCTGTCTCGGGAACTCTACAGACAATTCCTTCGACCTCATGGCTTGGTTTTTGCTCCGACACTCATTGTCAACTGTGGGACCTTATGTAGACAGGTGTGTGCCTTTCCAAATAATGTCCAATCAATTGAATTTACCACAGGTAGAATCCAATCAAGTTGTAGAAACATCTCAAGGATGATCAATGGAAACAGGATGCACCTGAGCTCAATTTCATGTCACATAGCAAGGAGTCTGAATACTTATGTAAATATGGTATTTCTGTTTTTAATTTTTAATATATTTGCAAAAAATTCTAAAAACCTGTTTTCACTTCGTCATTATGGCGTATTGTGTGTAGATTGATGTGGAAAAACATAATTTAATCCAATTTGGAACAAAGCTGTAATGTAACAAAATGTGTAAAAGGTCAAGGGGTCTGAATACTTTCCGAATGGACTGTATGCTTTGGATTATATTTATTATACATTTTGTTTTTATAAACAGGCTCACCTTAATTTAGCTGCAAGACATGAATCTGACGCGTTGCTTTTATTCTCTGCACCTTGGATGACATCAGAGAGACTGCTTGGGGGCACAACGTCACCTTTATCAAACATCACATGAAGGCGATAGTTGACCATCTTTATCGTGATGAAGAAGATGGTGACTGAGGTGCAGTATATACTAAGTGCCATGGTGGTGGGCGGAAGAGCCTGAGGATAGAACACACAAACTCCCTCAATATCTCAAAACACATATCCTGACAATAAAATAATATTCCATTAAAAATGGCAATCTTCTTCATCACAGAGTGCATCCCAACCTTTCCTCAATAATATGATAACTAGTCTCAAATTAAGTCTGAAACACAACGCCAAAGCAGCTATTTGGGGCTGCAATATTATGCTCAAACAGCCAAGAGCGACACTGAAAGAAAAACTATTGTCTGAGGATGATCTGAATGAAAAGTCAATGCTCCGACCATATAATGTAGTCATGTGGCCCCTCAGCTACATACTGTGATGAGTGAGTCATCAGAGGAATCAACCAACCTGTCAATAGAAACAAATATGTGCAATAGCCATGGTGTTCATTATGTTGAAATACAGGTATGCTATAGGCCTACATGGAATTATGAACAGTAAAACTGTGGGCTTGTGACTTGCTCTGATCTATAATTCAGAGGAACTGTCAGCCTAAGGGATGTCATATGTTTTGTGTTTAGCTCCTTGTCATCAAACCCTGAGGACCAAGTCCAAAAAATTAGTAATCACACAATAACATTGTATTCAATTTGTATTTTATTTTACCTTTATTTAACTAGGCAAGTCAATTAAGAACAAATTCTTATTTAAAATTACAGCCTATTTTATTGTCAAGTAATATATCAACCAAAAACAATTAATTGACAAGAGCTATTTCTATATTATTTGTATAAAAACATATATCGATATCTATTTTCTGAGAAATCAAGCGTATGGAAATTCAGGCCCTTATGAAGTGACACAATATCACATTCTGTGGTATAGGGAATAAAATAAGAACTTGGAATAGAGGACAAAGCTAATCTCCTTGAAATGGGTTAGTGGTGGGACAATATTACACCATTACATAAGAATGACAGTCCTTCATCACTTTAACATCTGCACAAATAATCAGAAGGTTTTTGGTCTTCAGAGTAGCTCATACTGTATGTCGTTTGACCTTTTTTTTATCAAGTTATTAACTCTGAAACAAGCGTTGTGGGTTTTTTCTTAAATTAATATTAAATGAAACTCCCTTTATTTAACCAGACAATAGGTCATATTCTGAAACATAGTAGGCCTATTCTGTACAAGAAATAGCATAGAATTCTTGAAATGAAAATACATTCAATTCCATTACGATGGAAATAAAGTGACACATTAAAGAGACCACAACCACAACATTTGGTGCCGGAATTTATTTTTTTATAGGCTATCTTGACCAAATTAAACCAACCCCAAACAGCATCATTAATGACGTAGGACTACTAGCCACTAAAATAAATGGATCAAATGCAGGTGAGTGCGTGCTGTAGGCTATACTATCACATCCAAAAGGGAGAGAAGGTGAGGTGTGCCGCGGTTTGTCTTTGTGAACGCTGTGTAGGCTACCTACAGTCAGTGTTACAATGCCTGGACTTTTCTGCTTTTTCATCACTGTGGCAGCCATGCGTTCCATCACTGTGCTACATACTAGCCAACGGCATGCAGAGAAAAATGCGACCATTCCATTTTCTGCCAATACAATTAATAAATAAGCGGAAATGTTTCAGTGCTGAGGATAAAACATATCACTGTAAATAAAAGATTAGAACGGAATGTTGCTCCAAGAGAACCGTGTTTTTCAATGAAAAGGGCGCTTAGTGATGCGGCGCACTAAACCTTATAAGCCAACACAAGATCTGGGCCTTCGATTGCATTTATACTCACCAAATGTAGTGATAGTGGCAACATAAGAAGGAACATCCACAAATAGAGGTGACAGGAGTTATTGAATGTGTTCTGGTCCGGGTCATGGTACCAACCTCCTGTCAATGATGCCCAAACCCCCTGACGCAGAGTCTGTACCAGTTGCGAGCCCATCCTCCTCAACTGCAATAGATTCGTATCACGGTGGTCAAATTCATATGTAGCCCATATACTACGTTGTTACCATGTTGAAACTATAGCCCTACTGGCTCTATCAAACTATAATTCGCAATTTACTCGCCGCATCATTTCATCCAAATGTCAGATCTCACATGGTGCGGACAGCTCTCTCTCATCCTCTCCTCTTCTCTACCTCCGTCCGTCTAGATGAATTATGCATATAAACCCTGGATTGCTGATGCTATGTATTGTCTATTGTGTGGCTTTGAAGCCACCGGTCGGCCATATTGGCCCGCCCCGGTAGGCGCGGTCTTCCATAGGAATTAATGGGATTCTACAGTATTTCAATTAAATGTTTCAAGGACAAAATAACATGTATTTAAGTATACTTTTTTGTAATGGGGACAGTAACATTAATAATCTCAACAACAACAACAAAATATTTGTTTATATTAAGCTCACATAATATAATTCAAAAGTGTGCATTAAGGTGTCTGTAATAGAATACACGTGTCTAAAACGAATGTAGACATTAATACATGCATTTCTATCGCTTCAACAAACAAAAACATGTTTTACGAAGGAGGAGTACCAAGATGGCTGCGCGATGGCTTCAATACAGCGCCCCCTGTTAGTCATCCAGGGTTTATACACATCACTGATCCAGATGCGCAGCTCGTGAGAGAGCACGAGCAGCAGCCACTCTAGCTATACTGTGCTGCATCACTAAAACTAAACCCTCATGCGGTTTATGAGCTGATCCTGAATTGAATCGACCTTACGGTTATTGACATCGTTTCACATTTATAATTGACTCTAAAGCAACAACAAAAAATGTTTCTCTATTCTTTGGGACTGATATTATATATATTTTTTAAATATTATTGAAAGAAAAAAGTATAATCTTAGTGATTGAATGTAAAGCATAGATAGGCCACGAATCATGCAACGTCCCCATCGAACATGACAATAACAGTAGCCTTTGTCAAAACCCACAAACAAAACCTGTCCTGCTGATCAGTGGGAATTTTACAGGCCCTCAAAAATTCACAAGTAATAGTTGAAAGAAAAACAGCTATTCAAATCAAATCAAATCAAATTTATTTATATAGCCCTTCGTACATCAGCTGATATCTCAAAGTGCTGTACAGAAACCCTGCCTAACACCCCAAACAGCAAGCAATGCAGGTGTAGAAGCACGGTGGCTAGGAAAAACTCCCTAGAAAGGCCAAAACCTAGGAAGAAATCTAGAGAGGAACCAGGCTATGTGGGGTGGCCAGTCCTCTTCTGGCTGTGCCGGGTGGAGATTATAACAGAACATGGCCAAGATGTTAAAATGTTCATAAATGACCAGCATGGTCGAATAATAATAAGGCAGAACAGTTGAAACTGGAGCAGCAGCACGGCCAGGTGGACTGGGGACAGCAAGGAGTCATCATGTCAGGTAGTCCTGGGGCATGGTCCTAGGGCTCAGGTCCTCCGAGAGAGAGAAAGAAAGAGAGAAGGAGAGAATTAGAGAACGCACACTTAGATTCACACAGGACACCGAATAGGACAGGAGAAGTACTCCAGATATAACAAACTGACCCTAGCCCCCCGACACATAAACTACTGCAGCATAAATACTGGAGGCTGAGACAGGAGGGGTCAGGAGACACTGTGGCCCCATCCAAGGACACCCCCAAACAGGGCCAAATAGGAAGGATATAACCCCACCCACTTTGCCAAAGCACAGCCCCCACACCACTAGAGGGATATCTTCAACCACCAACTTACCATCCTGAGACAAGGCTGAGTATAGCCCACAAAGATCTCCGCCATGGCACAACCCAAGGGGGGGCGCCAACCCAGACAGGATGACCACATCAGTGAATCAACCCACTCAGGTGATGCACCCCTTCCAGGGACGGCATGAGAGAGCCCCAGTAAGCCAGTGACTCAGCCCCTGTAATAGGGTTAGAGGCAGAGAATCCCAGTGGAAAGAGGGGAACCGGCCAGGCAGAGACAGCAAGGGCGGTTCGTTGCTCCAGAGCCTTTCCGTTCACCTTCCCACTCCTGGGCCAGACTACACTCAATCATATGACCCACTGAAGAGATGAGTCTTCAGTAAAGACTTAAAGGTTGAGACCGAGTTTGCGTCTCTGACATGGGTAGGCAGACCGTTCCATAAAAATGGAGCTCTATAGGAGAAAGCCCTGCCTCCAGCTGTTTGCTTAGAAATTCTAGGGACAATTAGGAGGCCTGCGTCTTGTGACCGTAGCGTACGTGTAGGTATGTACGGCAGGACCAAATCAGAGAGATAGGTAGGAGCAAGCCCATGTAATGCTTTGTAGGTTAGCAGTAAAACCTTGAAATCAGCCCTCGCTTTGACAGGAAGCCAGTGTAGAGAGGCTAGCACTGGAGTAATATGATCAAATTTTTTGATTTTAGTCAGGATTCTAGCAGCCGTATTTAGCACCAACTGAAGTTTATTTAGTGCTTTATCCGGGTAGCCGGAAAGTAGAGCATTGCAGTAGTCTAACCTAGAAGTGACAAAAGCATGGATTAATTTTTCTGCATCATTTTTGGACAGAAAGTTTCTGATTTTTGCAATGTTGCGTAGATGGAAAAAAGCTGTCCTTGAAATGGTCTTGATATGTTCTTCAAAAGAGAGATCAGGGTCCAGAGTAACGCCGAGGTCCTTCACAGTTTTATTTGAGACGACTGTACAACCATTAAGATTAATTGTCAGATTCAACAGAAGATCTCTTTGTTTCTTGGGACCTAGAACAAGCATCTCTGTTTTGTCCGAGTTTAAAAGTAGAAAGTTTGCAGCCATCCACTTCCTTATGTCTGAAACACATGCTTCTAGCAAATGCAATTTTGGAGCTTCACCATGTTTTATTGAAATGTACAGCTGTGTGTCATCCGCATAGCAGTGAAAGTTAACATTATGTTATCGAATAACATCCCCAAGAGGTAAAATATATAGTGAAAACAATAGTGGTTCTAAAACGGAACCTTGAGGAACACCGAAATTTACAGTTGATTTGTCAGAGGACAAACCATTCACAGAGACAAACTGATATCTTTCCAACAGATAAGATCTAAACCAGGCCAGAACTTGTCCGTGTAGACCAATTTGGGTTTCCAATCTCTCCAAAAGAATGTGGTGATCGATGGTATCAAAAGCAGCACTAAGGTCTAGGAGCACGAGGACAGATGCAGAGCCTCGGTCCGATGCCATTAAAATGTCATTTACCACCTTCACAAGTGCCGTCTCAGTGCTATGATGGGGTCTAAAACCAGACTGAAGCATTTCATATACATTGTTTGTCTTCAGGAAGGCAGTAAGTTGCTGCGCAACAGCCTTTTCTAACATTTTTGAGAGGAATGGAAGATTCGATATAGGCCGATAGTTTTTTATATTTTCTGGGTCAAGGTTTGGCTTTTTCAAGATAGGCTTTATTACTGCCACTTTTAGTAAGTTTGGTACACATCCGGTGGATAGAGAGCCGTTTATTATGTTCAACATAGGAGGGCCAAGCACAGGAAGCAGCTCTTTCAGTAGTTTAGTTGGAATAGGGTCCAGTATGCAGCTTGAAGGTTTATAGGCCATGATTATTTTCATCATTGTGTCAAGAGATATAGTACTAAAACACTTGAGCGTCTCTCTTGATCCTAGGTCCTGGGAGAGTTGTGCAGACTCAGGACAACTGAGCTTTGAAGGAATACGCAGATTTAAAGAGGAGTCCGTAATTTGCTTTCTAATAATCATAATATTTTCCTCAAAGAAGTTCATGAATTTATCACTGCTAAAGTGAAAGTCATCCTCTCTTGGGGAATGCTGCTTTTTAGTTAGCTTTGCGACAGTATAAAAAAAGGAATTTCGGATTGTTCTTATTTTCCTCAATTAAGTTAGAAAAACAGGATGATCGAGCAGCAGTAAGGGCTCTTCGGTACTGCACGGTACTGTCTTTCCAAGCTAGTCGGAAGACCTCCAGTTTGGTGTGGCGCCATTTCCGTTCCAATTTTCTGGAAGCTTGCTTCAGAGCTCGGGTATTTTCTGTGTACCAGGGAGCTAGTTTCTTATGAGAAATGTTTTTAGTTTTTAGGGGTGCAACTGCATCTAGGGTATTGCGCAAGGTTAAATTGAGTTCCTCAGTTAGGTGGTTAACTGATTTTTGTCCTCTGGCGTCCTTGGGTAGACAGAGGGAATCTGGAAGGACATCAAGGAATCTTTGTGTTGTCTGTGAATTTATAGCACGACTTTTGATGTTCCTTGGTTGGGGTCTGAGCAGATTATTTGTTGCAATTGCAAACGTAATAAAATGGTGGTCCGATGGGTCCAGAGACATGTAGGACAAAACCCACTGAGTCGATGATGGCTCCGAAAGCCTTTTGGAGTGGGTCTGTGGACTTTTCCATGTGAATATTAAAGTCACCAAAGATTAGAATATTATCTGCTATGACTACAAGGTCCGATAGGAATTCAGGGAACTCAGTGAGGAACGCTGTATATGGCCCAGGAGGCCTGTAAACAGTAGCTACAAAAAGTGATTGAGTAGGCTGCATAGATTTCATGACTAGAAGCTCAAAAGACCAAAACGTCTTTTTTTTTTTTTTTTTTGTAAATTGAAATTTGCTATCGTAAATGTTAGCAACACCTCCGCCTTTGCGGGATGCACGGGGGATATGGTCACTAGTGTAGCCAGGAGGTGAGGCTTCATTTAACACAGTAAATTCATCAGGCTTAAGCCATGTTTCAGTCAGGCCAATCACATCAAGATTATGATCAGTGATTAGTTCATTGACTATAATTGCCTTTGAAGTAAGGGATCTAACATTAAGTAGCCCTATTTTGAGATGTGAGATCTCTTTCAATAATGACAGGAATGGAGGTGGTCTTTATCCTAGTGAGATTGCTAAGGCGAACACCGCCATGTTTAGTTTTGCCCAACCTAGGTCGAGGCACAGACACGGTCTCAATGGTGATAGCTGAGCTGACTACACTGACTGTGCTAGTGGCAGACTCCACTATGCTGGCAGGCTGGCTAACAGCCTGCTGCCTGGCCTGCACCCTATTTCATTGTGGAGCTAGAGGAGTTTCCAAAAGGTCAATCTGAATCCCCAATGAAGGGTGAAATTGAAATAGTGGCCAGATCCGTCAGGTCATTTAAGCTCGCTTCTGTGGTCATGAACATCTGGTGGGGAGGAGATACTGCTGTGTGCTCAGAACAAGATTCCATCCCCAACCCAAAGGCCAGTCAGAGCGAGCTAATCAGGACCTAGAAACGACCCTAAGATGCCTGGCCTCAACCAACCCCACTACCTGGAGCCGACAACTGGTCTGGGTGGAGTATGCCCGGAACACCCTTCCCTGTTCAGCCACGGGACTCTCCCCTTTTGAATGTTCTATGGGGAATCAACCTCCACTCTTCCCAGAACAAGAACATTAGGTAAGCGTACCCGCTACCGCATTGGGCAGTGTGTATGGCTTTCCACTCGTTACCTGCCCCTTCGGGTGGAGTCCCGCAAACTGTCCACCCATTTCATTGGTCCTTTTCCCATCTCTAGGGTCCTTAGTTCCACTGTTGTACATCTTGTGTTACTCCGTATTCACCCTACTTTCCATGCGTCTAGGATTAAGCCCGTGTCTCACAGCCCTTTGTCTTCTGTCTCTAGGCCCATCCCTCCCCCCGTGTCATCAATGGCCATCGCGCATACATGGTGAAACGCCTCCTGGGTGTTCAACCATGGGGCAGGGGTTTCCAGTACCTGGTTGACTGGGAGGGTTATGGCATGGAGGAGAGGTGCTGGGTTACCGCTAGAGACATCCTGGACCCGGCCCTCATCGCCAACTTTCACCGCCAACATCCCGGTCAGCCAGGTATGCGCCCAGGTAGGATGCCAAGTGATGTCCTTAGATAGGGGGGGGGGGGGTTACTGTCACCCCCTGATCTGTTTCACCTGTCTTTGTGATTGTCTCCACCCACCTCCAGGTGTCTCCTGTTTTCCCCATTAGTTCCCGGTGTATTTATCCCAGTGTTTCCTGTCTCTCTGTCCTAGTTCGTCTTGTTTTGCCAAGTCTCCAGTGTTTCTCCTTGCTCCTATTTTACCCAGTCTCTGTGTTTTCCTAGCCCTCCTGGTGTTGACTCTTGCCTGTCCTGACACCGTATCCGCCTGCCTGACCACTCTGCCTGGTCTGACCTCATGCCTGCCTATCCCCTTGTACTGTCTGGCCTCGGACCTGTTCACTGATCCCCTGCCTGTCCTGACCTCGAGCCTGCCTATCGCCTGGTACTGCTTGGACTCTGACCTGGTTTATGAATTCTCACCTGTCCCCGACCTGCCTTTTGCCTACCCCTTTTGGTATAATAAATATTGGAGCTCAACCATCTTCCTGCCTCCTGTATCTGCATTTGGGTTTCGCCTTGTGCCCTTATACAGTGGGGCAAAAAAGTATTTAGTCAGCCACCAATTGTGCAAGTTCTCCCACTTAAAAAGATGAGAGAGGCCTGTAATTTTCATCATAGGTACACTTCAACTATGACAGACAAAATGAGAAAAAAAATCCAGAAAATCACATTGTAGGATATTTAATGAATTTATTTGCAAATTATGGTGGAAAATAGTATTTGGTCTCCTACAAACAAGCAAGATTTCTGGCTCTCACAGACCTGTAACTTCTTCTTTAAGAGGCTCCTCTGTCCTCCACTCGTTACCTGTATTAGTGGCACCTGTTTGAACTTGTTATCAGTATAAAAGACACCTGTCCACAACCTCAAAAAGTCACACTCCAAACTCCACTATGGCCAAGAACAAAGAGCAGTCAAAGGGCACCAGAAACAAAATTGTAGACCTGCACCAGGCTGGGAAGACTGAATCTGCAATAGGTAAGCAGCTTGGTTTGAAGAAATCAACTGTGGGAGAAATTATTAGGAAATGGAAGACATACAAGACCACTGATAATCTCCCTCGATCTGGGGCTCCACGCAAGATCTCACCCCATGGGGTCAAAATGATCACAAGAACGGTGAGCAAAAATCCCAGAACCACACAGGGGGACCTAGTGAATGACCTGCAGAGAGCTGGGAACAAAGAAACAAAGCCTACCATCAGTAACACACTACGCCGCCAGGGACTCAAATCCTGCAGTGCCAGACGTGTCCCTCTGCTTAAGCCAGTACATGTCCAGGCCCGTCTGAAGTTTGCTAGAGAGCATTTGGATGATCCAGAAGAAGATTGGGAGAATGTCATATGGTCAGATGCAACCAAAATATAACTTTTTGGTAAAAACTCAACTCGTAGTGTTTGGAGGACAAAGAATGCTGAGTTGCATCTAAAGAACACCATACCTACTGTGAAGCATGGGGGTGGAAACATCATGCTTTGGGGCTGTTTTTCTGCAAAGGGACCAGGACGACTGATCTGTGTAAAGGAAAGAATGAATGGGGCCATGTATCGTGAGATTTTGAGTGAAAACCTCCTTCCATCAGCAAGGGCATTGAAGATTTATTTTATTCATTTTTATTTCACCTTTATTTAACCAGGTAGGCTAGTTGAGAACAAGTTCTCATTTGCAACTGCGACCTGGCCAAGATGAAACGTGGCTGGGTCTTTCAGCATGACAATGATCCCAAACACACCGCCCGGGCAACGAAGGAGTGGCTTCGTAAGAAGCATTTCAAGGTCCTGGAGTGGCCTAGCCAGTCTCCAGATCTCAACCCCATAGAAAATCTTTGGAGGGAGTTGAAAGTCCGTGTTGCCCAGCAACAGCCCCAAAACATCACTGCTCTAGAGGAGATCTGCATGGAGGAATGGGCCAAAATACCAGCAACAGTGTGTGAAAACCTTGTGAAGACTTGAAAATGTTTGACCTCTACCCTTTGTTGGCAATGACATATAACAAAGTATTGAGATAAACTTTTGTTATTGACCAAATACTTATTTTCCACCATAATTTGCAAATAAATAAATTAAAAATCCTACAATGTGATTTTTCCGGATTTTTTTTCTCCAAATTTCGTCTGTCATAGTTGAAGTGTACCTATGATGAAAATCACAGGCCTCTCTCATCTTTTTAAGTGGGAGAACTTGCACAATTGGTGGCTGACTAAATACTTTTTTGCCCCACTGTATGTATTTTCTGTCCCTGGGACATCAACTAGTCAAAATATGAAATCTGCTAGGGCCTTCAAAAAGTTGGTGCTGGCTTATCAGCTCTTTCTTGTTTTTCCACAGTCCTTGTACATAAACATTTGAATCTACTCACTTCAGTTTTGGACAGTGTTCTACGTAATTGAATCCGATAGTTTTTCAATGACATTACCTTCTTACTTAAATCACTGGTATTATTCACCTCCAACAAATTTATAAATAATAATTATTGGAAATTATTATTCATACCTCTGTTCCAAATGTTCCCACTGTGTCCCTTACAGCCTGAGTTCAGTGAGTTCCACTCACTTTCACTGGTGGCTTATCTATGGGTCCACAGGAAGCTTATCTTGAACCCAAACACCAAATGGCGGCCTCTATTTTAATAAGAGACCCAAGCTCAAACCCTCTGTTCGCTTAGGTGTATAATAATACCAAGCAATGGCAACCAAATGCTTTTCACACTTGTATTCGTCATGTGACCTTGTATTGAAATATTAGCATCTCCAAATTACTACGATATTACATTATTAGAGTACTATCTGAAGCCACTAATAACATACAGTACTACCATTCACCATACTGTCAGCACTCATTAAATTTGACATCAACTGAAAGATCGTGATTAACATGAATCTTTCCATTTTACTTTCCTTATCACTGTCTTTGTTACGTTCACTAGTCTCCATATTTGTTTCCTTCAACTAGGACCCTTTACTCTTTCCAATAGGAAAGCCCTCTCAATCACTTCTGTGAATACACATGGATCACTCTCAAACAATGTTCTGCTCTCACCCCTATTGTACCTAGAGCTACAAACACATTTTTTTTTTTTTAAACAACAAAAACATGATAAGTTCTGTTCACCGGGATGCCATTGCCCCCTTTTACTTTTCCTTATTGGAAGGCATTGTTTGTATTTTAGTGAATATCCAATTTCCGTTGGATATTTACTTTCTGTTTCACGCTCATTAAATTTCTATTTTGAGATTAATATGTAATGCGCCGAAATTATGAATACATCAGCCAATTCAGAAGGAGGGGAGAGAAACTGGAGGGAGCTTCCTTTTTAAGGTAGCTGTCGAGACTAGACTTCTTTTAGGATCAACATATATTATAACTGGGCTTGCACTGCTTATCAGTCCACTGACATTGGAGTGGTCTGTCCATAATGAGTCTGGAACTTGAGACAGAGACAGTTTCCCTCTCCTTCCCAGGGAGAGGTTCAATTTCCCTACTCATGAATTGGTTTAGAATTGTTAGGGATATCAACAAAAACTTAATTGGTAGTACAATAAATTGTAGAGTTTAGTGTTGTCAGCAAGTCTCTTTCCAGTAAATTAAATGTTTGAGTGGCTGAATATAGGAAATCCTGTTCAACATTTACTGGTCCAATAGAACAGGGCATGGGTTTTGTTTCAAAATGTAGTACCGGAGTGGAGGAAATCCCATAAGCGGTTACAGTTTTATTGATTAGGGGTAAGTCAAGTCCAGTTTCTTCACTAAAGTTGGATGTAATAGCACCCATATCTACCAAAATAGGAATTTATTTTCCCTGTATTTTTACCATAATGTTTGGGACAGATTGGTCCACCTTTACCTGTCAAGGATGTTATTTCCCCTGAGAGATTTCCCAATTGTGGCTGGCATTTAATTTATTTTTGAGCATTCACTTCTTCAGTGATTGGGGTCGTGATAATAGAAGCTGCCTTTATCTCTATTCCTATCCCTCTCTATCCCCCCTAGCTGCTCCGTTGTTACAACCCCTGTCACACCCACACCTGCAACCCCTGTCCCCTGCTACAACCGCGGCCCCCAGGTTGAAAAAGCTCCTGTCATGTTAAACTGTAGCTGATGGTCAGTTTTTGTGGATTTATGTTTAATAGTTTCCATGCAATGCTGAAGTAGGATAGTAATTTCCGGTAGGGTTTTAGCTTGCCAACCTGGAGTAATTTGGTTGAGTATCTCAGAGACCTTCTAACATGGAACCGAAACCAGCTGCACGCATGCGCCATCGTGCGCTATTGTGCATAAATGTATTTTGTCCCCCTACACCAAACGCGATCACAACACGCAGGTTAAAATATCTAAACAAACTCTGAACCAATTACATTAATTTGGGGACAGGTCGAAAAGCATTAAACATGTATGCAATTTAGCTAGTTAGCTTGCACTTGCTAGCTAATTTGTCCTATTTAGCTAGCTTGCTGTTGCTAGCTAATTTGTCCTGGGATATAAACATTGAGTTGTTATTTTACCTGAAATGCACAAGGTCCTCTACTACGACAATTAATCCACATAAAATGGCCAACCAAATCATTTCTAGTCATCTCCTTCCAGGCTTTTTCATCTTTGAACTTATATGGTGATCGGCATCTAAACTTTCATAGTATTACCACGACTACCGGCAAAACAGTTTGTCTTCCAATCACCCACGTGGGTATAACCAATGAGGAGATGGCACGTGGGTACCTGCTTCTATAAACCAATGAGGAGATTGGAGAAGCAGGACTTTCAGGCGATCTGCGTCAGAAATAGAAAGGAGTTCTATTTTAGTTCTATTCTATTTTAGCAAGCAGTGTGGGTGCAATAATTGAATAACATGGATTTCTAAATGTATTTTGCGATGCTTGCGCATGCGACATGTCCGGTCTGGTCAGCATGTTAGGAAACCCACACACATAATTTTTATTTTTTATTTTTTTTATTTCACCTTTATTTAACCAGGTAGGCTAGTTGAGAACAAGTTCTCATTTGCAACTGCGACCTGGCCAAGATAAAGCATAGCAGTGTGAACAGACAACACAGAGTTACACATGGAGTAAACAATTAACAAGTCAATAACACAGTAGAAAAAAATGGGCAGTCTATATACAATGTGTGCAAAAGGCATGAGGAGGTAGGCGAATAATACAATTTTGCAGATTAACACTGGAGTGATAAATGATCAGATGGTCATGTACAGGTAGAGATATTGGTGTGCAAAAGAGCAGAAAAGTAAATAAATAAAAAACAGTATAAAAACAGTATGGGAATGAGGTAGGTGAAAATGGGTGGGCTATTTACCAATAGACTATGTACAGCTGCAGCGATCGGTTAGCTGCTCGGATAGCTGATGTTTGAAGTTGGTGAGGGAGATAAAAGTCTCCAACTTCAGCGATTTTTGCAGTTCGTTCCAGTCACAGGCAGCAGAGTACTGGAACGAAAGGCGGCCAAATGAGGTGTTGGCTTTAGGGATGATCAGTGAGATACACCTGCTGGAGCGCGTGCTACGGATGGGTGTTGCCATCGTGACCAGTGAACTGAGATAAGGCGGAGCTTTACCTAGCATGGACTTGTAGATGACCTGGAGCCAGTGGGTCTGGCGACGAATATGTAGCGAGGGCCAGCCGACTAGAGCATACAAGTCGCAGTGGTGGGTGGTATAAGGTGCTTTGGTGACAAAACGGATGGCACTGTGATAGACTGCATCCAGTTTGCTGAGTAGAGTGTTGGAAGCCATTTTGTAGATGACATCGCCGAAGTCGAGGATCGGTAGGATATTCATTTTTACTAGGGTAAGCTTGGCGGCGTGAGTGAAGGAGGCTTTGTTGCGGAATAGAAAGCCGACTCTTGATTTGATTTTCGATTGGAGATGTTTGATGTGAGTCTGGAAGGAGAGTTTGCAGTCTAGCCAGACACCTAGGTACTTATAGATGTCCACATATTCAAGGTCGGAACCATCCAGGGTGGTGATGCTAGTCGGGCATGCGGGTGCAGGCAGCGATCGGTTGAAAAGCATGCATTTGGTTTTACTCGCGTTTAAGAGCAGTTGGAGGCCACGGAAGGAGTGCTGTATGGCATTGAAGCTCGTTTGGAGGTTAGATAGCACAGTGTCCAATGACGGGCCGAAAGTATATAGAATGGTGTCGTCTGCGTAGAGGTGGATCAGGGAATCGCCCGCAGCAAGAGCAACATCATTGATATATACAGAGAAAAGAGTCGGCCCGAGAATTGAACCCTGTGGCACCCCATAGAGACTGCCAGAGGACCGGACAGCATGCCCTCCGATTTGACACACTGAACTCTGTCTGCAAAATAATTGGTGAACCAGGCAAGGCAGTCATCCGAAAAACCGAGGCTATTGAGTCTGCCGATAAGAATATGGTGATTGACAGAGTCGAAAGCCTTGGCGAGGTCGATGAAGACGGCTGCACAGTACTGTCTTTTATCGATGGCGGTTATGATATCGTTTAGTACCTTGAGTGTGGCTGAGGTGCACCCGTGACCGGCTCGGAAACCAGATTGCACAGCGGAGAAGGTACGGTGGGATTCGAGATGGTCAGTGACCTGTTTGTTGACTTGGCTTTCGAAGACCTTAGATAGGCAGGGCAGGATGGATATAGGTCTATAGCAGTTTGGGTCCAGGGTGTCTCCCCCTTTGAAGAGGGGGATGACTGCGGCAGCTTTCCAATCCTTGGGGATCTCAGACGATATGAAAGAGAGGTTGAACAGGCTGGTAATAGGGGTTGCGACAATGGCGGCAGATAGTTTCAGAAATAGAGGGTCCAGGGGGCCTGTGAACCCCCTTCACATCAGACGCCATTCCAGAGTGCTTGAAAAAATATGTCTCTCATTCTGATCGAAAAACCATGGGCATCTTCACCATCATTCGAAACACAGGATGTCATTTTTGTCCAATCTCCTCGAGTAGCATAGCGGTGTAACACTACTGCTGTTAGGGCTTCTGTTTTCAGTGGAGGACACAAAACCACTGGTGGTGGTGGTTGATGCTGTGTTACGGGAGCTGAGGAAGGGGCCAATTTAACGGTACATTTAGAGGGTGTATCACCCATGATTTCTAATTGTTTTCTTAGTCCCCTATTGTTACGCCAAATCAATTCAATTTTTGTTTTCTCCAGGTTTTTGTATTGTTACTTAATCAAATCTCTAGTAACCCATTATACACACACATTTATAAAATCTCTATTAACCCATCATACACACATTTATCACTTCATCTCTCTTTTTCAACGCTTCAAGATTGCTTCGATCACGTGAACTTGTAACGGTTTTCTTCCTGGGAAGGAGAGGAGGACCAAAATGCAGTGTGGTTAGAGTTCAACATGTTTAATCAAGACCATACACGAGAACACAAGAACACTAAAAAATACAAAACAACAAATGTGAAAACCTAAACAGTCCTATCTGGTGCAATGACACAAAGACAGAAGACAACCACCCACAAAGTACCCACAGAATATGGCTGCCTAAATATGGTTCCCAATCAGAGACAACGATAGACAGCTGCCTCTAATTGAGAACCAATCTAGGCAACCATAGACTTACAAACTACCTAGAAAGGAACAGCCCCATAAACATAGAAAAACACCTAGACCAGAAAACACATAAATCCACCATGTCACACCCTGACCTAACCAAAATAATAAAGAAAACAAAGAATAACTAAGGCCAGGGCGTGACAGAACTGGGATATGTTCTGCATAGTGTCGGACAATAACATTGATGAATACGCTGATTCGGTGAGCGAGTTTATTAGCAAGTGCATCGGTGATGTTGTACCCACAGCAACTATTAAAACCTTCCCCAACCAGAAACCATGGATTGATGGCATCATTTGTGCAAAACTGACATCGCGAACCACTGCTTTTAATCAGGGCAAGGCGACCGGAAACATGACCGAATACAAACAGTGTAGCTATTCCCTCCACAAGGCAATCAAACAAGTTAAGCTTCAGTATAGAGACGGCAGGGTAGCCTAGTGGTTAGAGAGTTGGACTAGTAACCAAAAGGTTGCAAGTTCAAATCCCTGAGTTGACAAGGTACAAATCTGTCGTTCTGCCCCTGAACAGGCAGTTAACCCACTGTTCCTAGGCCGTCATTGAAAATAAGAATTTGTTCCTAACTGACTTGCCTAGTAAAATAAAGGTACAATTAAAAAAATAAAAAGAGACAAAGTAGAGTCGCAATTCAACGTGGCAGGGTCTACAGTCAATTAACAGACTACAAAAAGAAAACCAGCCCCATCGTGGACCACGATGTCCTGCCCCCAGACAAACTAAACATCTTCTTTGCTCACTTTGAGGACAATACAGTGTTACCAAAATCTGTGGGCTCTCCTTCACCGCAGCCAACGTAAGTAAAGCATTTAAACGTGTTAACCCTCGCAGGGCTGCCGGCCCAGACGGCATCCCGGCCGCATGCGCAGATCAGCTGGCTGGTGTGTTTACGGACATATTCAATAAATTCTTATCCCAGTCTGCTGTTCCCACATGATTCAAGAGGGCCACCATTGTTCCAGTTCAAGAAAGCTAAGGTAACTGAGCTAAATGACTATCGCCCCGTAGCACTTACCTCCGTCATCATGAAGTGCTTTGAGAAACTAGTCAAGGATCATATCACCTCCACCCTACCTGACACCCTAGACCCACTCCAATTTGCTTACCGCCCCAATAGGTCCACAGGCGACGCAATCACACTGCACACTGCCCTAACCCATCTGAACAAGAGGAATACCTATGCAAGAATGCTGTTCATCGACCACAGCTCAGCATTTAACACCATAGTACCCTCCAAATTCGTCATTAAGTTTGAGACCCTGGGTCTCGACCCCGCCCTGTGCAACTGGGTCCTGGACTTCCTGACGGGCCGCCCCCAGGTGGTGAGGGTAGGAAACAACATCTGCACCTCGCTGATTCACAACACTGCGGCCCCACGAGGGTGCGTTCTCAGCCCTCTCCTGTACTCCCTGTTCACCCATGACTATGTGACCATGCATGCCTCCAACTCAATCATCAAGTTTGCAGATGACACTACAGTGGTAGGCTTGATTACCAACCACGACGAGACGGTCTACAGGGAGGAGGTGAGGGCCCTCGGAGTGTGGTGTCAAGAAAATAACCTCACACTCAACGTCAACAAATCAAAGGAGATGAATGTGGACTTCAGGAAACAGCAGAGGGAGCATCCCCATATCCACACCGACGGGACAGTAGTGGAGAATGTGGAAAAGTTAAGTTCCTCGGCATACACATCACGGACAAACTGAAATGGTCCACCCACACAGACCACGTGGTGAAGAAGGAACCTCAGGAGGCTGAAGAAATTGGCTTTTCACTAAAAACACAAACTTTTACAGATGCACAATCGAGAGCATCCTGTCTGGCTGTATCACTGCCTGGTACGGCAACTGCTCCGCCCATAACCGTAAGGCTCTCCAGAGGGTAGTGAGGTCTGCACAACGCATCACTGGGGGCAAACTACCTGCTCTCCAGGTCACCTACACCACCCGATGTCACAGGAAGGCCAAAAAGATCATCAATGACCACAACCCCCTTAGCCACTGCCTGTTCACTTCGCTATCATCCATAAGTCGAGGTCAGTACAGGTGCATCAAAGCTGGGACCGAGAGACAGAAAAACAGCTTCTATCTCAAGGCCATCAGACTTAAACAGCCATCACTAACATTGAGTGGCTGCTGCCAACATACTGACTCAATCTCTAGCCACTTTAATAATAAAAAATTGGATGTAATAAATGTATCACTATAGTGTCACAGGCCGGCTCATAGCCTGTGGCAAAAATGAGGGGACACAAACAACAGGTATAGGCCAATCAAAAAGGTTCTTTATTATAAACCAAACTATTAACTTTAAACTAAGAAAAAGGAATGAGGTGTGAATGTATCATAATGTAAGGTGTATGTAAAGTGCAGGGATGCGTGAATCTGTGTGTGTGAATGACTGAGTGAAAACTATGCAAAACTACAAAGGCACAAACAAAACAGGATCATACCTGGAGCAGAGAGAGAGAGAGAAGAGTGACTAGTGAAGCCGTTTAAATGCCCTGAGCCCAGGTGACTCCAATCACTAACGACCCTCCTCTGCCTGCAGGAGGAACCGCCCCTGCACTGCAGAGGAGGAGCCGTGACACTAGTCACTTTAAACTATACCAGGCTATCCGATTCCTACTTGCAGGCTATCCTATTACTACTTACAGAATATCCAATTCCTGCTTGCAGGCAACCCGATTCCTGCTATAAAGTACTTTTCCTAGATGTAGGCAAACTGATTCCTACTGGCAGGCTATCCAATTCCTGCATCACGTGATTGAAGGTAAACCAATCCCTATATGTCGGCAAACCGATTCCCACTATTGGAGACACCAGACAGATTCAGTCTTATAAAATTGTTCTGCCAAATTGAACACCACAATTTTGTGGATGAAGAGGACAAGATATTTTTCACCATTAAGGTTTGGCTGGAAAACAGACAGTCCCTCACAGAGATTTTTGAATAAGGTCTCTTATCTTTTTAAGTTGTGGCCAGAGGGATGTCTGGGTCCAAGCTGCGCCAAACAGGTCAAAAAGTCAAGTTGCTCTCATCCGGGTCATGGCACCAAATGTTGTGGAAAACTCGAGCCAAAGATTAGGCAGAGACTAATTTAAAATGATAATAGTGAATCTTTAATACATATGAGCAGCTGGAAGGTAGATCCCCCTCTGATCGCAGTCAGGGAAAGAGCTTGAAGAATAAATGGTTACATGTCCCTGAAATAGTGGAAGGTGATAATACTATCATATTGTTTACACAACAGTCCTTTTATACAAGCAACAGTTCAAGAACACAGTATTAGTGTTAGGGTGCAGTGATAATAGGACTCTATGAAATGCATAACATCACAGTCTAACACAAAACAATAAGATAACCCTTGAGAAGTTACAACAGCTCCCCCCAATTCTGCCATAACATCCTAGACAGTATGTACAGTTAATTATATGCCTAGCTTATAGACAAAAATGAATGTAGGCTAGTTTATGTATAATTAATCAACAGTTATATCTGTTTGGTTGAAGTTGTGATTGTCGTGTTGGTGGTCATGAGATAATGGTTTTACACATGGCAGCATTGTAATTCATTATTACTGCTGTCATCAATAATATGGCATAATATGCCATCACTGCGCGCACTCTTCTGCACACGGAGGCTCCTCCCCTTGTTTTCCTGTAGAGACATTTATGTCACGTGAGGGGAAATCCACCAATCTGCGTGTTCAAGAGCTAAACTGGAGCGAGCGAGAAAACTTCCCAACAGGACCAGCCCGCTGCTCAGGCAGCCCAGTGTGTGTAGTAAGAGCGATATCGGGGGCCGTGCAGATTGTTCTGAGGAAAGTTGATGGAACGTTTGGTTATCTTTCGGATCCTAGCGAATCATTAAAACGCAACAAAACTTCGTATTGTTGGCTACACGAGGATTCATACTGACAAGACATTAGCTACATTTATATTCAAACTTTTTAAAGTGTCAATGGGCTGACGACCTAAGCTAGCTAGCGTAACGAATGAGCTAGCTAACTAAAGGTTTGGAGAGCGATTAAACTAACGTTAGCTAAACTTGCCAGCTAAAAGTTAGATGAAAACGTAGCTCGGCTACCAACAATGATATAGCTACTACTGTTGGCGTATGTTTCTGGTGTTAAACCCAAGTTTATTTCGACTGAATGTGCAGGTAACGTTACTATTTTGGCACTTAAACTTCATAGCCTGCTAGATAATTCAGGAGCTAACGTTAGCACAGCTACTGTAGGTATGGGTTTTTTCTAGTTACTAAGCTAGCTAGCAGTAATTGGGGGTTATTTTTCACTGTCCGTAGTGGAACTGGGTCAACGTCCACGTACACCCTGATAAGTAGCTAGCTACATAAAAAATGCCTTGTTCTTTAAAACTAGCGTAACTTTATAGGTGACTAGCTAGCTAGTCTTAGCACTCTAACTAGGTAACGTTACTAGCTAACCTAATGAATAGTTGACACAAATAAACTTGACCAGAGTGGCGACGTGGAGGAAAGTGGCAAACGTGTCTTGCCAGGACATTGGAATACCATGTTGGGACCGTCTTGACCATTTGTGAAATCGTTCTGAACGATTCACGAGCATTCCAATGAGTGTAGAGGTCGTTTGATTTTGCAGCAGCTTTGCACCCTATGGTTCTGCTACAGACACCGAGAAATGGATGTTTCCAAGGCTGGTTTCCCAAACGATGAGGGGCGACCAAAGACACTGGAGAGCATGACTGGACAGATTCCCCCAACGCAAGAGCTTGGGCTCATTCTGCTCCTCTTTCCCGGTCGCTGTGGACGGCTGTGTTTGACTATGGAAGTACTGGAGAAGACGAACTTAGTCTGCGGCGGGGGGACGTGGTTGAGGTCCTCTCGAAGGATGCTGCGATCTCGGGAGATGAAGGATGGTGGACGGGTAAAATTAACCACCGAGTTGGGATTTTCCCTGCGAATTATGTTACTTATCAACCTGCAATTTACAGACTTCCCGACGGTAGCACTGTAGGGGTGCGGGAGCGTCCGAGTACTCCCGTGCAAATAGATTTTAGTGAACTCGTTTTAGAGGAAATAATTGGTGTCGGGGGATTCGGTAAAGTTTACCGAGGGGCATGGAAGGACCAAGAGGTTGCTGTAAAGGCAGCGCGACAGGATCCTGACGAAGACATTACTGCAACTTCGGATGGTGTTAAACAAGAGGCCAAGCTCTTCTCCATGCTACAACATCCCAATATAATAAAACTTGAAGGTGTCTGTCTTGAGGAGCCGAACCTTTGCTTGGTGATGGAATATGCTCGTGGAGGGACTCTTAACCGGGCTTTGACAGGCCGGAGGATACCCCCACACATTCTTGTCAACTGGGCTGTTCAAATCGCCAGGGGCATGCACTACTTACACGAGGAGGCTGTTGTGCCCATTATTCACCGTGACCTGAAATCCTGTAACAGTAAGCAACATATCAATATTACCATCTGCTCAAAATAACCACCCATCACTTTCCAGAACAGATGAGAATCTGAGCATGGCCATAGGAATGGTCAACAATCTCCTCTACCAACTAAAACATTACCCTAAAGCTCATGAATACACTTTTACTATCATTGTAAAACTGACAAACATATCTCCTAGCATCAAGAAATGTTGGGTTTTGCACATTGTCTGATTAGGAAAGCTGCCTAGAATGCTATTGTAATGTTAGCTCAGCTGCTGTACTTAAACTTCAGGTGACCCTGCATGCAAGTTGTAGATAGGCCTGCAACTGAGAGTTGAGGGTTGGCATTTGAAGGAATGATTTGTGGAACCCAGAGCAAGGTCTTCTCCGCCATGACTTTCCCTGTTCAAACTATCACACAAACTCTCTGAAACCCTCTTATGCTAATCCCACATTAATGATATCCTAGAACATGATGAGGATGATGATCATATTAATTCACTAATCAATCAAACACCTGGCCACAGTGGCATGTTGAAAGATAACTATTGTCATACTTGTTGACACACACAGTGAGCTCCAAAAGTATTGGGGCAGTGAAACATGTTTTGCCTCTACTCCAGCACTTTAGATTTGAAATTATACAATTAGACTGATGTTAAAGTGCAGACAATCAGCTTCAATTTGAGGGTATTTTCATCCATATTGGGTGAACCGTTTATAAATTATAGCACTTCCCCCCCCCCATTTTAGAGGACTAAAAGTATTGGGTCAAATTTACTTAAGTGTATTAAAGTAGTCAAAAGTTTAGTATTTGATACCACATTAATAGCGGGCAATTATTGCATCAAGCTTGTGACTTGACAAATTGTTTGTGGTTGTTTCCGATTATTTTGTGCCCAATAGCAATGAATGGTAAGTAATGTATTGTAATTTTAGAGTCACTTTTATTGTAAATAAGAAAATAGTATATTTTTAAACACTACATTCATGTGTATGCTACCATGATTATGGATAGTCCTGAATGAATCGTGAATAATGATGAGCTTGAAATTTACACTTACAAATATCATACCCCCCCCCAAAATGCTCACCTCCCCTGATATTTTAATGGTGAGACATTAGCATGTTTTGAGTATGTATTATTATTCACGATTGATTCAGGACTATCCGTAATCATGGTAGCTTCCATATGAATGTAGAAGTGTTCACCCAATATGGTTGTAAATACCCTAAAATTAAAGCTGACAATCTGCATGTTAACCTCCATAGTCATTGTATCATTTCAAATCCCAAGAACAGAGTACGGAGCCGAAACAAAATGTGAGCCCCAAAAGTATTGGTACAGTATCTGTCCCATATTGCGTGACATAATTGAACGGAAACTCTGTGACAATACATTAAGTTAAAGGTGCAAAATGCAGAAATCGCTCTGCCATTTCCGGGTTGGTAAAATTATAATAGTTTGCCTAATTTCAGTTTGTTACAAAACAAGCAAGTGTAGAGAATCATCTTACCTTCTAAACCACTGTGCAATATCTTTTCACTAAACAAAACTATTGTATTTTCAGCTGGGAAGCTGGTGTACAAAACTAAAATTAAGACACAAATATGAAACTTAACTGGAAGCATAGAAATAGTGCACATAGAACAGATTTACCCCTTCTTAGACTTGCTTTCATTGCGAATGACAGATCTATGACACATGTCTATGCTAATTTGGTCAGGTTGCCCAAAAAGTTAAATATTACAGATTTAATTTAAGTTGGCCAAAGCAGTAATGTTTTACATTCTGACCCAAATACGTCAGTCTGCCTTTGGGAAGTGCAGAATCATTGCTGCTATGAAATTGCACCATCTCCGCATTCCATTAATTTCCACAGGCAACTTTCCCTCTCCCAACTGTCCTTTTCGGTCACCCCTATGAACTTCAGAGGCCTGTACAAGCAGCTGAGAGCTCTCCATCTGCTTGTCGTTCTGTTAGGCATGTGGCTGATCCTCAGAAACCCAGATCCTCTTCAGTGCATGTGAGAACCAAGCAGGGCCCTAAAGAAGGATCTTTGTATGCAGGGGGGGACCCTTGAGAGGATGTGAAGTAAGATCAACGTTTGCTCAGCTGGGGTCCCTAACCCCAACACCCCAGAAATATTGTCTCAAATTAAGCCCCTGATTTACTAAACACTCAACTTCAAACCATGTCATCAGTGTATGTGCTCCTAAATTACATGAGTGCTGTTACAATGTTGGAGCTCACAACTGTAATGATAATATGGTCATTTTCCTAAGCCTCTCATATTAGGCTTATATGGCCCATGTGAAAATCAAACCCACAATCCCAGTGTTGCAAGAACCAACCCAAACTGAGCCACTAGAAAACATGAAGATTCTAGAACTGACCCTTGCTACAGTTGGGTTTTAGGCATGTTTTTCAGTTGGTGAGAATATTTAGGCTCAAACCTTGGTGGGGCTTTTGAGGCCTCTGAGTCGTCCCTCTAAATAATGCATTAACATTTTTTAGATTACTATGACTGTGTCTATGTACTTCAGAGAGAGACATCACCACTGTGTTGTGTGAAACATGATTCTGGCACAGTGTCCGTTCTGCGGTATACCGATAGTGGCTTGTCTTATCAGGTTCAGATTTCTCAGAACGTGAACCTTGTTCGTCAATTCATTTAGCTGTATTTTTGTTTTTCCCCCGGGGAATCCTACACGTGTCTACATAGTACTGTCAGATGTGGGGGTGTGGGCAAACCCAACCTCTTCTATTGAACAGCTATTCGGGTAGCACATGTTAAATGGACAATAGACACTGGCTCACACCCCACCCCCAAGCAGCACTGCACTGCTAACACAAGTTAGTATGTGTATCTTTCCACATTATTGTGACAGACAGCACTGGTAGCTTGCTGAATTGAATTGGGGGGAAATGTGTTTGTTTAAGGGGCTCACTAAATTTACCCACTGACCCCCACTGGGAACTATATACTTTCTGTTTAAACCAGTTACTTAGGACACCAGCCACAAATAAGGGAGCCCAGAGGGCAATTCATCTGTGGGATATTGTTGTGAATGTTTGTCTTGAGCATGTGTTGTAAGATGAGGCAAAATGCAGTGCACAAACTTTCACGACCCAACTACCTTCACCTTCAGAACTGATCAACCCACAATTTACTTGGTGTAGTACTACACACTGATTTGATCAATGATTATTTTAAGGGATTATCAAAAAGTCAGTGAAATTGTGTGTCTTTGTGTGTCTTAATCTTTTAATACCTCGGTCGAAGGAGGAATGCCGCTAATGAGGGGCAAAAGCTTAACATAAGTTTGCACAATGGAGTGGTCAAGCACTAGTTGCTAGGTGACAGCAGCCACAAGAATGCCCAGACTCCTGGGTCTGAAAGGCTTAATTTCATTATATTTAATCTCCACAACAGCTGCAACTTTTAAATTCTTCAAAAAAATTTTTTTTACAAGAGGTTATTCCTTCTTGCTGATTGGAGCTGGAGAGCAGAGAGGTACTGTAGATGGACGCAATGTTCATTGGCAGGCAGTGCAGAGCACACTGAAACTTGGCCTCTTGCCAGCCCTCATAACACTTTAATTTTGTAGTTTCGGGCACAGAGATGCAAAGGTTAAAGAATGTCAAGAATCTCGCTCCAGAATGGAGGTAACAATAGTGCCCTGTTGGAGTGCACACAGTGTTATTTTGTGTATCCAAGTCATGGCTATTTTTGCGTCTAGCGCTCAAGTTTACTCCCTAACCTATAAAATTGTTACTGTAAATATATATGCCCTTACAGAGGAGGGTTTAAGTAAGCTAAGCATTACTATAGATTGCAAGGAAACTTTCTTCTTTTTTTTTTTTACTTCCCTGCAATTAACCACAATAATGAGTAGTTCGCTTACTGTAGTTTTTTTCTGAAAGGAGAACTGGAAAAGCTTTGAGTGTTTTTTTAAATTATTGCCGCCAAAGAACTGCCTATTATCCGGCATCTTGAATAGCCCAACAGCTGGAGAAAACCTGACTGACTCAACCCAGTGTTCTGTCTACAAATTATCACCTTCAGCTGGTACCTTTTAAGGCTAACTCTTTTGTTTATATAGTGTGGTAGAAACACAAGGGAAATGGTCTGAAAAAGAACAGGGGGAAAGACATTTTTCTCAGTGCCACCCAGGCCTACGCCCAAATAGACCAACTATAGGTCTAGTCTATGTTAGAAATAATCAACAAATTGGTTTTTAAAGATGGTCTAGTCCTTTAGGCTGTGGTTTGCTCCCCTCCCTGCTACTGAATCATGTTAATTACTATGGCAGAGCTCAGGTTCCGACATCCACATCTGAGGAAACTCCTTTAAAGGCCTGAAATGTGCCATGGGCGTCTCACTGAAATACAGCCTATGTCAACCCGACTTGTATTCAGAGGTTTGGACCAGCATTCAGGGTAAGGTTAGCATTAGTATATCATGTAATCAGGGAGGCTGTTATCAATGAACATATCACTTTTCTGTATCCTGTTCGGGAAAAATATAGAGTTATGTCGGGTAACTAGCCTAATCAGAATTTATAGAATCATGAACAATGAGATGAAACCGCTGTATTTTATAGGCTCTCATTAAGCTAGAAAAACCTGTTTTGAAATGGAATACCAAATGTCACATTTAGGAATAGGCCTAGTTTCTTCCTATAAGCCTACTTGAATATTGTGCCACTCTAAGGAACATATTTAAATCTAAATGAAGGTTGTTGCTATGTCAGTTACAGTATATTTATCTTCTACAAATAACACACAAATAAGGACAAAAATAATCTTACACTGCCATAGCTCTCCACAATATTGTTGCTATCCTTGTCCACTGATTTTGTTACATTACCCTCCAGATGTAGCCTATGTTGTGTGCTTTGTCACCCTCTCATTTGGCAAGTCAGTGACTGTGAGCTGGCAGTAGAGTCAAGGTCTCTTCTGGCTGTCCTTATCTACTTTATGCTCTATTCTGGAGTAGATTATTATTAACATTCCGGGCATGGGAAAGTTAAAAGTGTTCCCTTGTAAAATTAAATATGTGTTGTAGTTTTTAGATAATGGTGTTTTGTTAGCTTGGCCAAGTTTGATATGGTATTGATATGGAGGAGTCAAGGACAGAATGAGCTGATATCTGACATTCAGGCAACCACCCCCAGTCTTAGAGACTGTTACACATTCTCTTTAATCAACAGGTGTCCAAACCTGGGGTGAATGCCAATGTTAATAGGTTCTTAATAAGTAGAAGGTGGCACACCTGCCAAAGTAAACAATGGCCTCCCTTCTTTAGCTAGGCCTATAGTTTGGGTACAGTATGTAATATCCATATTGTCTATATGTCCATGAGGAAGAATGTCTTCTAAATGAGGAGTAGTAATCTGGTTTCACTGCATATTTATATTGTTTGAATCGCACAAAGTGCTTTATATTCTTCTTTAAATAAAGCAAAAACTGCAGTCCTCAGAACACTTCATACTGTTTCTAGCCTATTCATTCAGTTAAAGGGTGGTGTGTTCGGTTTTGCCTTACAGACAGGTTCTGTATGTATCAGTATAAAGAATGTTTAAGACCTGGGGACAGATCTATTATAATGCTGTCATCTTGAAAAAGCCGAACACACGACCATGAAGAAGCGGATTTTTAAAATTTGTTTTTACACCTAGAAGATATCCCATTGTGTGTCGCCAAACCAACCCTCTCCTCTGTCCTCTACTTTTTTACCTAGTTTTGTTGCTTGAAAAAATTGAGAACGATGACATTGGAAGGAAGACTTTGAAGATCACAGACTTTGGCCTAGCCAGAGAGTGGCACAACACCACCAAGATGAGTGCTGCTGGCACGTACTCATGGATGGCCCCCGAAGTCATCAAGTCCTCCCTCTTCTCCAAAGGCAGCGATGTCTGGAGGTAAAAAAAATAACAGCACGCTCCTTCTACTCTCTGTTCCAAACACAGTCAGACTGGAATCAATAGGGTTTTTAGGAAATTATGATTTGGAAAGGTGGCACCATGATACTCCTTTAATTTTAAGACATTTAGAAACATTTGTCCTGGCATATTTCTGATAAGTGCTCTCCCGTGTTTCTACACCTGCATTGCTTGCTGTTTGGGGTTTTAGGCTGGGTTTCTGTACAGCACTTTGAGATATCAGCTGATGTAATATATATATATATATATATATATAAAAAATACATTTGATTTGTTATTTTGTTTAAACCAAAACTGTTTTATCAGGTAACTTTCTGTTCTACTACTATGTGCAGTATAGCCTACAGTGGCCCTGAACACCCTCCATTGGTAGCTACAATCTGATGCATCAGGAGCTAACATTAATTTCATGAAAGGTGATTACTGTAGGCTTGGTGCTTAATCTCAACAGGATCATTTGTGTTTGCACTGTACAGGTAAAAAAAACATTTTACTGCCATTATTTAGTATTCAACATGTCCATTATTCAAGAACAAGTTCCTCTAAACAGCAGGTTTAAGCACCATAAGAAAGGTTTAGGCAATGTGAATTTGAGTGTTAAAATAGTGTTATAATATTAGGACATTGTGCTCACTGTATCTGTGTTCTCTCTACTAGTTATGGGGTCCTGTTATGGGAGTTGCTGACAGGAGAGGTACCTTATCGTGGGATTGATGGGCTGGCTGTGGCCTATGGTGTGGCTGTCAACAAGTTAACCCTCCCTATTCCATCCACCTGCCCAGAACCCTTCGCCAAGCTCATGGAAGGTGCACTCACCAAGTCCGACCATCCATCTGTTCCCATTTTTTAAGAACTCATGTTGCCTGAAGTACATTCGTAGGATAATACATTCTCATTCCAGGACATTTGTGTGTGTATTTGGTCGCTGGTTCAAATATCCAAACCGACACTGGTGAAAAATCTGCAGATGGGCCCTTGAGCAAGGCACTTAACCCTAATTTGCTCCAGGGTGCCGTACTACTATGTCTGACCCTGTAAAACAACCCATTTCACTGCACCAATATGGTGTATGTGACAATAAATCATATATACTTCAAAATAATTATAATAATTACATCACACAACTAGATATTGGTATTGATTTAGTTCCAGAACATTGATCCCAATCTTGGTTCCACATTGTTGTTTATCTCAGAGTGCTGGGAGCAGGACCCCCACATCCGGCCGTCGTTTGCCTCTATCCTGGAGCAGCTGACAGCCATAGAGGAGGCGGTGATGGCCACTATGCCCCAAGACTCCTTCCACTCCATGCAGGAGGACTGGAGGGTGGAGATCCAGGAGATGTTTGACGAGCTCAGGACAAAGGAGAAGGTACAGGTTTAGGAGCTTAATTTGATCACTCTTTTGTTGCTGTGACAATGTAGGTCAAATTAAGACCATACATCTGTAATAACAGCAAGTGTCACATCCCTCCCCATATGCCTTCGTTCATTTGATCAGTGTAGGGGCATGTAATCTCAAACATAATGCCGTGATGTGAATCGTGAGAGGCACTATGTCAGCACTCGGGAAACAGTGCGAGATGTTGTGCAATGTATTTAGAATTTTCACTAAGTACATTTGACCTGTTTTATAATTTACTCATCCTTTGTTGCTTCATTAAGTAGGTAAGGTGTATAGCTCAAGTATAAACTGAGAAGTATAAGGTTAGAAGCGGTTGGAAGGCAGCTGTGCAATAAACCTGTAGTTAAGGAAATGCTATAATTTGAATGGTTAATTTCTGGGAGCGAGCTAATCTTGTCTAACAAAATAAGGTATTAGTGTTAATGGTTTAAAGTATTTCCCCTTGTTAATATGACAAGCTGCTTCCTTTAGTCCCTCCTCTTATATCAAATGGGATTTGTAATTGCTGTATCAAATGCGCTTTCATGTAAATTCAGCTGAATTGTTAAGCAGCAAACTTGGCAAATTACGAAATATGTCAAACCTCTCCCAGGGATTGTCTAGAATTGACATTCTTCATGTTATTTCCCCATACGACACCGGTTCATTTCATTACCTCCTAAAAGGTAACAGAAGCACATTGGAGAACAAGTTATTGTACTGAAACTTGACCACAAGAAATGTACAGAGGTACAATTGTGTGTGTGTTTGTGTGTTATTGTTCCTCCAGTGTGAGTTTCTACATTCCATTGTTAAAGGTTGCATATGATCTAAAACGCTTATCCATCTATATTTCTGAGGGACCATAAGTCTAAACCTACTGTAGGTATAATGAGGTTCAGCTTTCTTCTAAAACTTCAGTGACGTTTTTTGCCGGACGTATATAGGGCTATTGTTTCAGTTGTTGTTTCAGTTATTGTTTCAGTTATTTTTAACACAAATTATTATATAGTTTTTCAACATTACAAGTTGCAACGTTGTTACACAACATAAATCTAATTTTCACTTCAGTGAGTTTGTAAAGCTGCTTTGCAGAAGTAATTCATTAAGGATTATTCAGTTTTATGAGAGGAACCTAAACAAAATCAAGAACATAAAATGCAAATGCTGCCCTGTAGAGGAGATCAACAGATTTTGTTAACCCTAATCATTTGCAATCTAGTTGACAATCAAGCATTGGCAGCCTCTTAGCCAGGCAGTCCAATGCCTCTCTACCACTCTGTAGCTGTGCCTCAGCAACTGAGGGGCCCCCTTTAGCTTGTGGTCTTTGGCTATGTCATCGCTTCCCCACACACCACAAGGTCTCTGCAAAGCTCCATGAAGCCAGTTGGGATTTACAACCTGTGAGTGCTGGCCAGCCTCTCTTAAAAGAGCTCTCCTTCACTCAGGGCTCTGCTCCAGGGCACTGATCACTGCTATGCTGCAGATTTACCGTTGTTATTTGCAAAGGTAAATCTGTAAACAAGGAAGGTATTTGTGAATTATTTTTAGCAAAAATGATAGAAGGGATAAGGAAATAATGCCCTGTCTAGAACCTGTCGATGTGGATATTTTTCCAGTGTTTCCCCTATCAGTGTATTGCAGAGGTGGGCACACCTGCCTATCGCTGTCCCTCCCTCCCTCCTCCTCCTTGGCTTCGATTGGTCTCAATTTATAATTTTGTTACTTTGGGCGAGTCGTGCACCCCACTGAATGAAACATGTAGGGGGAAAAACTATATTATACAGAGTTGTCTGTCATGTGACCCTCCTACATGTGCTCCTTCCTTCCTGTAGGAGCTGCGTTCGCGTGAGGAGGAGCTGACGCGTGCGGCGCTGCAGCAGAAGTCCCACGAGGAGCTGCTGAAGAGGAGGGAGCAGCAGCTGGCGGAGCGGGAGATCAACGTGCTGGAGAGGGAACTCAACATCCTCATCTTCCAGCTCAACAAGGACAAGCCCAACGTCAAGAAGAGGAAGGGCAAGTTCAAACGCAGCCGCCTCAAACTCAAGGACGGCAACCGCATCAGCCTGCCGTCAGGTGGGTGTTTCTGACCGTCTTTCTGTCTTGTCGAGATAGTCTGTCTTTAAGTCAATGTTATCTTCGAGTTGAGAAAAAAAGTTCAACAAATTTTACATCAATGGTAATCTCGGACACCCAGAACAAAAATGTTGTGTTATTTGTTCAAATGCTCAATTAGGTTCTGTCTTTCTCATAGATGTATGAGGTAAGATATTAACGAGACTAAAAAAGTCTCCACCCCCCTAAACGGAAACTCTCAGCCAAAAAAGTGTTCCACTTAAAATCAAAGCTTGAAATCCCGCCCCACCTCACCCAAATCATCTCAAAATATCAGTGATGGAAAACCAAAGCACCGGAACTACTGTTGTTCGTTAGTCATCGCATCCCAGTCTTTTGACAGACATTACGATACCATTTATGTTGCGTAGTCTGTCCACTAGAGATTACACGAATGGTAAAAGCTAAACAAGTGACCAACCACCCTTGCCTGTGTCTCTGTTTTCTAGATTTCCAGCACAAGATCACGGTTCAGGCGTCACCCTCCATGGACAAGAGGAGGAGTCTGAACAGCTCCAGCCCGCCCAGCAGCCCCACACTCATACCCCGCCTCCGGGCTATCCAGTGTAAGTGCACCTTAGACAATCAATCCACATACTGCATTAACACAGGAACACGACAGACCTGGGTTAAAAGCATAACAAAACAATGTAACTATCAAATAAAGTATTTTTTTGTGTGCTTCATTGTGGCATAGCTGTTATGACTGGGTAAGCTTCCCTCTCCAAATGCTGATGTGGTTCTGCGTGAATGTTTTCTCCCTCTAGTGTGTGCCCGCATTGACAGTATTCGAAGGGGCAGTATGTATGTGTATCACCAGGATGTGGATATCACCAGCGAGTGCCAGCCCTCTACTGGGTTTAGGAAGAAAGGCAAGCAACTGTGGCATTGTTGGGATGTGGCCGCTGTGTGTGCACCGGCTAACGTGTTTCTCAACTGCTAAAGTTCTAACAACGGGCTACCAGCTGCTGCCTGTGTGCTTCTGGCTACTAAGACAACTTGATGGACTATCATCATCGCTGATTTTTCCTCTGAAAAGCCCAGGGTGTTTCAGGGTTTTTACTACTACTAATAATAATATGGGTTTGCTTTGAAATGAAGAACACGTTGGGATGCGTCAGAGGCTGTTTGTAACCTGTAATGTTTATCACAGAAGGTGTTTTTTTTTGTTTGCAACCCAACCTGTTCTTGAAATATCACCATCAAAATACTGGGTCTTTTTGATTTCCTAACCAGTGTTCAGCTGCAGGGATTATATTTCTTATTGCGGTGGAGGTTGTCTTCTCAAATAATCCAGTCCTCTAATTGCTTAGCTACTCAGGTGTTTGAAGACTAATATATCTGCTGTTGGCCTGGACTCTCACAGAGATTTGTCACTGGGGCATTGGAGTACTCTGCCAGTTGTTGACTGATGTTCGCTCCTTCATCACAGTGACTCTGGACGAGAGCAACAGGACATGGGGACGAAGCACCATCTACAAGCCGGAGGAGTTTGATGACGTCAAGAAGGGGATTAAGAAGAAGGGGCGAACGTGGGGACCGAGCTCCGTTCAGACCAAGGAGCGGGGAAACTGTGCTGAAAGGTACAGGACATTAGTGTTTCTTTCCATCTCCGTTCAGTATTTCTTCTGTCATCTTCATGGTGTCTGTGTGGGTTGTTTGATGAAACTGACTTGTCCTGGCAGAGTGAGGCCACTGTCTGATGGAAACAACCCCTGGTCCACCAGTCTGGTGAAGTCCCAGAAGTCCGTTCCATTGGCTGCATTGTTTGCAGAGCAGCAAGGTGAGAGAAATCTGTTTTCTAATATAATCAAATGCAACAATACCATTTCTTAGTCCCTGTCAAAAGCTTATCAATGACTATTTGTCTCTGTCCTTCATGTTTAGGGACCAATAAAGATGAGATATGCTCACCAGATAGCTCGGACAACAGCAAACCAAAGCAACTGAAGTTCCCCAATCAGGTCTACATCGATCTACCTCTGTGGAAGGATGAGCAGCAGCAGGGGGGTGAGGGGACGGCAGGAGGCTGCCCTGGGGAAGGCCTGGAGGACCCCAGCACCACCTCAGCCAGCTCCACCAGCACCACCCCCCAGCACACCCCCACCAACAGTCTGAAGAGGGCCTCAGCTCGCCGCCGGACAGATACCGTGCTTTACGTCTGTGCCTCAATGCTGGCCTCGGTGGGGCTGGGCTTCGACCTGCGTGACACACTCAAGGCCCCACCGGGAGACGACCCTGAGCCCCAGCCCAGCGTGGAGAAGAAGAAGAAAGAGGGTCTGTTTCAGCGCGCCACACGCTTCCGCCGCAGCACCAGCCCCCCTTGTGGACGTTCCTCTCGCAAGGAGGAAGCAGCCTTATCCTTGTCGGCGGGCTCCCAAGGCCCTGTCAACCTCATCTCCATGTCCTCCATCTCAGAGTGCAACTCCACCAAGTGCCTCCTGCAGTCGGACGTGGAGGGGCCTGAGCCCATCCCTGTGAAGGAGGTAGACCCCAGAGCACAGCCCAAAAGCGGCTCCCAGCCACAGGGTCCGGGCAGCAGGACTCAAGCTGAGGTCGAGCACCTCCCCCAGCCTGCAGCCCCAGAGCAGACTCCGCCTCAGAGCATGGGCTCCATCCTCCGAAGGAAGAACTCGTCTGTCGTTCAGGACAGTGAGTGAAAGTGACAGTCAGGACTGTATAATGCAGTAATGTTGTTTAATGCTGTGAGGTGACACCACTGTACAACTGCGCCCAGAACTGTTGCAATGAAACTGACTGTTAATTTATTTCCACAGCTAATGGTACATCTGGCTGTCACACGACCTTGTCGGGACAATCTTCCACCACGACCTCTCAGAAGAAGTCTGACAGGGAGGAGACCCCTGAGAGAGCAGCCAGTGGGGAGACTGTTGCTTCCAGACCCCGGCCTTTGTCCCTCCGTGGCAAACCCCACTCCTGGGGTCTCTTGAGGGGCCAAAACAAGAGCTACTCCCTGGGCCACTACTCTGGCGAGAAGAGCGCCAGGAGCCTCAACATCGTCCTCTCTTCCGCTGAGGTTAAGATGGACTGCTCTCTGCTTGACATGGACACGGAGGGGCAGAAACGTGACTGCACCGTGCCCCTCTGCCGAATTCAGAGCAGCCCCAGTCGCCCCTCCGTCTTCGAACTAGAGAAAAAGTTCTTGTCATAGCAGAAATAAGCTGCCTTATTACCAGGGTACCAGAGCAGAATCTTTAACGTTTGAGTTGGATCAACAACTCTTATTTGACATTCCAGGGCATTCCACTGCCCTCATGTTTTTTTTTTTTAACCTGAATGTGGGCCACTGCTGCTTGATGTTACCTGTGCTTTTTTATTTATATCTGTAATATTTTGATAGGTAATTTAATATTGGGGGAAAAAAACATATTTCAATAGCATCAGGTTGATTGAACACATTCCATTTTTTGTTGCAAAAATGGTGCCATTTCTGCACACACATTGGTTTGGAACGTGGCATCTCAAGTTAGAAAATGATGCGTACTTTAAAATGTCAAACCATGTTCATTTGCTTTTGTCTATAAATATATTTTTCTCCAATTTGATTTAATGCTGGTTATTATTTTGTTTTCTATTGATTTTGTTCATCGATTCTATTTTATAGATGCCACAGTGTTTATTTTAGGACAAGTTCTGTCCAATGTCAGAGGTAATATTGAATGTCTTTGGCTCATCTTTGACTTCTGTCTGGAAGTCAACATGTGGCTCAACTGACAGATGTAGAGTAACAGTGCAACCAACAACACTGGAGATGCTAGTCTCAACACTGAAACACTAAGCAAGGCCTGGTCAGCCACTACCTTACCACTATACGACTACACAAGCGTTACAAACAACTGAACCAGTACCACTACTGTACAGACTATTCAGCATTATTCGCTGCTATGTTTTTTGTGGAATATGACCATTTGGCTCGAAACCAATTCACATGGGGGCTTAGTCTACCTAGCTTCCTGTGCAAACACTATTTTGAAGAACAAAGAAATGGTGATTGGATGGGGGGAAAGTATGAAGGTGTTTTATTTGGCTCATCATAAATGTATATTCTGTATGAATGGTTATCATTACAGTATTGATTATTTCACACCTTTGTTCCTAAAGATGGAATGACATTTTGAAAAAACATATTCCAATAGTTGTTTGAGTATCAGATGCAGTATTCCTTAGCTTTTTGTTAATATGAAAATGATTGTTGACAGGAACCGCCTTTTTGATGCACCTAGACTATTCAAGTTGTTATCGTCTAAATATTTAGTCCCATGCAAGTCATCAGTACCGAGCAACATGTAAAACTGTCCTGTAAATATCCAACGTACAGTATTTTTGTTTGTCCCGTTTATACAGTTTTCAAAAAATATTGAAAGTTAATCTTCTTTTGTAGTACTGTTTTAAATCTGGAGTACTTCTCTTTATTTAAATCAACATTCCTAACAGTACATCCCAGTCAGCTGTTGAAGTCAGTACAACTGGAAGAATATCTTATTTTTTTAAAAATGAAACACTGCCTTTGAGATCACATTGTCATAGCTAGATCATTTATGGGATCCTTGCTATATCCTGACATGTTATGCCTGCCATTAATACAACAACTTTGATAAGGCTTTCTTTTTCATACTTTTTATTAGCATTGTGTTTGCTGTGCTTGGGAGAAGAACAGTGCAAGAGATAGAGACAGACATTTACAGATCTTTAGTTATTTATTTTTTTGAAACTTGTTTTATCACATTTTGTTCACACCGCAGAATCCCAGTGCTGTTTTATCCCCATATTAACAATCACAGGCTTTAAGTAATACATCAGTTGACCTCAACCTTCTTTTATACTTGAACCACTTCAAGAATGGCTGATTAGCATGATAGGTCTTTCAACCAGCATGAATCCTCAGAAACCCCCCACGTTCTTTCTGGAACTGTAAATCAACTCAAGACGACCATACTAAACAAATCTGAATGCATACCTTCAGAAAGTATTTACACCCCTTGACTTTTTCAAAAATGTTTAGTCAATTTAAAATGGGTTCAATTGAAATTGTGTCACTGGCCTACACCCAATACCATGTTTTTTTAGAAATGTTTACAAATGAATTAAATATGAAAAGCTGAAATATCTTGATTCAACAACCCCTTTTATGGCAAGCCTAAATAAGTTGCATGTGTGCAATAGTATTTAACAAGATTTTTGAATGACTACCTCATCTCTGTACCCCATACATACAGATAATTGTAAGGTCCCTCAGTCGAGCAGTGAATTTCAAACACAGATTCAACCACGAAGACCAGAGGTTTTCCAATGCCTCGCAAAGGGCACTTATTGGTAGACGGGTAAAAACATTTATTCTTAAAAACAGACATTGAATATCTGTTTGCACATTGGTGAAGTTATTAATTACACACAATCACTACAAAGATACAGGCGTCCTTCCTAACTCAAGTTGCTGGTGAGGAAAAAACTGAGGATGGATCAACATTGTAGTTAATCCACATTAGTAACCTAAATGACAAAGTGAAAAGAAAGCCTGTACAGAAAAGACAAATCCAAAACATGCATCCTGTTTGCAATAAGGCACTAAAGTCAAACTGAAAAAAATGTGGCAATGGAATTAAACTTTGTCCTGAATACAAAGCATTATTTGGGGGGGAAAATCCAACAATCGCCGAGTACCACTCTTCATATTTTCAAACGGTGGTGGCTGCATCATGTTATGAGTATGCTTGGCAAAACTTGAACATGACCATCAAGCAATGATCAACAATCAACTTGACAAGAGCTTGAAGAATTGTTTTTAATAATAATAATGTGCAAATATTGTACAATCCAGGTGTGAAAAGCGCTTAGAGAGACTTACCCAGAAAGACTCACAGATGTAATCTCTGCCAAAGGTGATTCTAACATGTATTAAGTCAGGGGTGTGAATACTTATGTAAATCAGATATTTCTGTATAGGGTATTGTGTGTAGAGATGTGTGACTGTTATCAAAACGTCACGCCAGGGTAAGCCTACACAGCACTTATTTGAAGTGTTTCTAAAATCCCCTATGGGAAAAATGAATGGTGGAAAAACGATTGAAACCATTTCCCTGTTTAACAGCTAGGTTCTATGGGTATCGATGACTCATACTGTGGTACTCTATAGCAGGGTTTCCCAAACTTGGTCCTGAGGATCAGCTGTGTAGTGCTGGGGGGGGGGGGGGAACCCTGAGATAGACGTGAATGAGCTCTGCTGTTGATCTGCAGACTCTCTGTGTTGACGAGGGAGAAAACAACCTGTCTCCTATGTTCCCAACACTTTCACCAAAGCTCAAATTCACTCACATTCCATGAGACAGATTTTTGATACTGTATTTTTAATCAGCCGTTTGGTTTGTGAAATTATGTAAAAGTAAAATTGACAAATATATTTTATTAAAAAAGAAAGTTGATTTGTTATGTAGTATCCATGTACATACTTTTATTTGTGACCTAGTGTATGTATTCTAGTTATTTCCTGAATGAATCATCTGTATTGTGTTTATCCCAAGAAATTGAATACATTGTAATAGATTTTTTTCCTTCATAGATGAGGTTAAACCTGTAAAACATGAAAATGTATGATTTGTAAAAACAAAAAATCCTATTATACATGTATTATACACACATTTGATGGTTATATGGTTATCAAAAACCATAGTCTGAAAACATATTGCCATTCTGTTACAATTCAAAACAAATCTAAGTCAGCATAATAGTGAGAGTAATTTTATTCAGGGTTAAAATTGTTGCTGCATGCGTAAGACTGAATAATGAAATGTGAAATATATGATTCTGTCCCGTGTCATGCTCCATACAGGTTGGTGGAAACAGAACAAATCTATAGTGATATGATGTTAAAGATACAGTATGAGGTAGGATGCATTCATAAAGAGCGATCAAATGGACTGTCGATCTTACACAAAAGGATTTGTTGTACGATTTGAATTGTTGTCTGAGATGACTGTAGTATAAGATAACAAATATGAACAATAATTGTTTTTGAATTATTAGTGTCCCTTCTGTAAATCAACCTCAATAAAGATATCCGCAAGGATATGTTTGTCAAAGCAAAATGAGTAGGTTTTATTTGCATTTGAATACAGTGTAATGAGTAATTTAGCAGACACTTATCCAGAGCAACTTAGAGTCAGTGCATTCAAGTAAGGTAGGTAAGACAACCACATATCAGTCATTGCAAATAAAAAAAGCAGCTTTCTGCAAAACCAGTGCTAGTAAAACTGATTCATTATTTGAATGATTGATTCATTACATTCATTGATTACATGTCAATGTAATCAGGACCCAGGAGACTAATTTACTGGGATTCTATGGCTGTGTGTACACAGGCAGCCAAATTCTGATCTTTGTTCCCCATTATTGGTCTTTTGACCAATCACGTCAAGTATTTTTCGGAGCTGATCTGATTGGTCAAAAGACCAATTAGTGAAAAAAATATCAGAATTGGGCTGCCTGTGTAAAAGCAACCTTAGCAATTATATAGGAGACGGTAGGTTGTTTTGTCCCTCGTCAACACAGACTGCAGAGAACAGCAGAGCTCCTTCACATCTATCTTACAGTGCAACCCCACCCCAACTACACAAGCACCAACTACACAAGGATAGGAATGATTGTGCTTTATCAATATCTACCTATTAGCATAGTGAGGCGGCAAGTAGCCTCGCGGTTAAGAGCGTTGGGCCAGGTTGCTGATTCAAATCCCAGAGCCAGCAAGGTGGACAAATCTGCCATTCTGCCCTTGAGCAAGGCAATTAACCCCCAACAACAACTGCTCCCATGGACATTGATTAAGGCAGCCCCCGCACCTCTCTGATTCAGAGGGGTTGGGTTAAATGCGTAAGACACATTTTGGCAGAATGCATTCAGTACCTGAGGTAATAGTGGATAAATCAGTGTATACTTCAAGTGAGGTTTGATTGTCACAGTATCATGTTGAGTTTCCGGTTTGGCAGAGAAATCCAGGGCTACATTTTCCCCTGCAGGGGGAAATAAAAAGAGGATAGAAACTTAAGTGTCTCAAAGCTAAAACCAAAAACAAATCTGGATGACTTTGCACATGTCAATAATCTAAAAATACAGAACAAGGAAGTGTTTTACTCAAAGGGAAGATTTGACAAAGCAAATGTAATCCCAAGGCACTACTCGCCCCATATGAATATCTCTCTAGGGAGAGATCTCTCTCTCCCAGATGACGGTAATACTTATCCCCTCAATTTGTAATCTTTTGTCCTGGCCGACAGCCTGTTTTGAACAGCCTTTCTCCCCTGACTCCCTGAAAGTGTACAACCGGTCTACACTTTAGTCTACCGACAAAGGCCAGACTCTGATGCTAGCCTCAGCTGGCTGTCTCAGGTGTTGCCTGCTCCCGAGGCGCAAAGTGCTGGGTAACGTAAGGCATACCTGGGGGAAGACATTAGATCCTGGCCCTCACAGTGTGGTGATGCAGGCCCTAGGGCTCTGGGTGCTTCTACGGCCCAGCAGGTGCAAGCGACTCTCGGCCGTCAGGCAGTAGGTGGTCCCGGGGCTCAGATCTGAGATCAGGAGCTGTTTGGCACAGCCCTCCATTTCAAATGTTTCCTTCACAAGGATTAGTCAGAGAATAGGCTTAGACAGAAGTGCTAGAGATATTTTGAGTTGTTAATCATAACTCTGAAGACTTCTGAATCACTTGGCAGCACTCATCAAGTAAAAAGCTTGAAGGATTCTGTGAACCTCAACTATTTCAGTAGTTTATAACTATTCTGTGACCATTTTGTCTCAAGTCTTAAGCTCCCTTTATACCTGATGTTAACATGCAACCTTTGTCTGTGTGTGTAATTTGCATGCACAGAGTGACAAGGACATCTGGTTACAATGCAGACACAGTGGACAGATAAGACACCTTTTAATTACCAAGTGTAGATGCAACAAACCTTGATAAGAAGTGATTGGATCATCACAATCAGATCCCCAAAAACACGTTAGCGCAAGGTATAAACGGGGCATTTGAGTTCAAGTTGGAAAATTCCATTGTTGAGGACAATTGACTAATTATAAAAAATAGAAGCTAGTTACCTCCTCAACATCACTCTGCATGAGGTGTATAGTAAATGACATTCTTTGCAGCCTCCTCACACTGATCCAGCTGCCATTAGGTCTCCTGTGGGGAGAACGTGGAGGCTTGAGCCGGACCACAATGCCTTTCTCCGTCACATGAAGTTTCATAGCCGGTGGGCTGACAGAGGCTGCAAGATACAGAGGCCAAACCACGTTGTCTAGTAACGACAGCTCTGAAATTGTAAATCCTTGTTTACATAAAACACTTCTGATTACCCATTTACCATGGATAGTAATGAGAAGCACTTACTCTCCCACTTAGGGTTGAATCTGGCGGATATGACCCATGGTGATTGAGTCCCTGAGTGGGCTGCATGGACCCTGGCGTAATACCATTCTCTGGAGTCGGATGTCTCCTTGCTCAGGTCACAGAGCAGCCGGCTGATGCCATGACACTCCTTTGCATTGGTCCACTGCTTCTCCCCATATCTGAGGTGGGGAGAAATTTAAGGAATAATCTGAGCCTGTATTCATAAAGCGTCTCAGAGTAGCAACCCCCCGGTCTATATAATCTTATTCGTCATGAAACATAAAACAAAACGTATCCTAGATCAGCACCCCTACTGACACGCTTTACGAATACAGGCCCAGAAATATAAATTGAAACGAAGTAGGAGAGGTGCATGTCACGTCTTGATACATGTACATTTTTTCACCTGTGTTTTACTTGTTGTAAAATGTACAGTTTTTATAAGAAAACATACTGATAAGCATTTCTCATTTGTTTGAACAGAAAATGAAACAACTCCTGAATTGCAATCAGCACATGCCTAGCTCATTGTCCTACATGATTTTGAGCTATAGGACGATATAGTAAACATATGTGTGTTCATATAGTAGCCTATGACAGATTCACAAAGCTTTGACTCAAACAGTTTTGATACGCACACTTTCCACTGGACAAAGTATTGTTGGTCGTTGGTAGAGTTGGCATGTTGCTTCCAATGCAAGACATTTCTGTAGTCTAGGGAGTGGAATTTCACCTCCTGTGGGGCGAAGACATCTAGAGGATATTCTTTGCCTGAAATGGAGACCAGTGTCATAAAGCAAGACATTTTCCCCTAAACTGGAAGAGAGATACACATTGCAGGCATTCGATATTATAACCATGCACCATGTTGAATATTAAGACGGGACTTACTCTCTGAGCAGCGACTGAGCGAGCTGTAGCACAGCAGTAGAGTGGGGATCAGGAGGGATGCCATGTTAGCTGTAGCGCGGTATTATGACATACAGACCTGGTTCAGCTCTGTGCCCTTTTAAACCAACCATAGTTCCCTTTTTTAACTTCCATGAGAGGCATAGTTATCTTGTTTGTGACGTTTTCTCCATAATATAGATGATATGAAGATATTATGACAGATTTAGCTCAACTCAGTGCCACTTTTAACTATGGAAGTTAAAAGAGGGAACAAAAGGTTTGTGACGACACGGCACATATGGTAATATAGATAAACAAGCAGAAAATTGTAAAGGCAACAATCGTACGTTTACTTTGTAGATAATATTTTGGTTTAACCCTTGTGAAGATGGATAGAGAAAAAACTTAGTGCCAATATTAACATCTGTACCGGCTACTGCACTATATATACAGTGGGGCAAAACAAGTATTTAGTCAACCACCAATTGTGCAAGTTCTCCCACTTAAAAAGATGAGAGGCCTGTAATTTTCATCATAGGTACACTTCAACTGTGACAGACAAAATGAGAAAAAAAAAATCCAGAAAATCACATTGTAGGATTTTTAATGAATTTATTTGCAAATTATGGTGGAAAATAAGTATTTGGTCACCTACAAACAAGCAAGATTTCTGGCTCTCACAGACCTGTAACTTCTTCGTTAAGAGGCTCCTCTGTCCTCCACTCATTACCTGTATTAATGGCACCTGTTTGAACTTGTTATCAGTATAAAAGACACCTGTCCACAACCCCAAACAGTCACACTCCGAACTCCACTATGGCCTGCACTATGGCCGAGACCAAAGAGCTGTTAAAGGACACCAGAAACAACATTGTAGACCTGCACCAGGCTGGGAAGACTGAATCTGCAATAGGTAAGCAGCTTGGTTTGAAGAAATCAACTGTGGGAGCAATTATTAGGAAATGGAAGACATACAAGACCACTGATAATCTCCCTCGATCTGGGGCTCCACGCAAGATCTCACCCCATGGGGTCAAAATGATCACAAGAACGGTGAGCAAAAATCCCAAACCACATGGGGGATGTAGTGAATGACTTGCAGAGAGCTGGGACCAAAGTAACAAAGCCTACCATCAGTAACACACTACGCCGCCAGGGACTCAAATCCTGCAGTGCCAGAACTCCATGTAAGCCAGTACATGTCCAGGCCCGTCTGAAGTTTGCTAGAGAGCATTTGGATGATCCAGAAGAAGATTGGGAGAATGCTGAGTTGCATCCAAAGAACACCATACCTACTGTGAAGCATGGGGGTGGAAACATCATGCTTTGGGGCTGTTTTTCTGCAAAGGGACCAGGACGACTGATCCGTGTAAAGGAAAGAATGAATGGGGCCATGTATCGTGAGATTTTGAGTGAAAACCTCCTTCCATCAGCAAGGGCATTGAAGATGAAACGTGGCTGGGTCTTTCAGCATGACAATGATCCCAAACACACCGCCCAGGCAACGAAGGAGTGGCTTTCTAAGAAGCATTTCAAGGTCCTGGAGTGGCCTAGCCAGTCTCCAGATCTCAACCCCATAGAAAATCTTTGGAGGGAGTTGAAAGTCCGTGTTGCCCAGCAACAGCCCCCAAACATCACTGCTCTAGAGGAGATCTGAATGGAGGAATGGGCCAAAATACCAGCAACAGTGTGTGAAAACCTTGTGAAGACTTACAGAAAACAAAGCCTACCAGACCTCTGTCATTGCCAACAAAGGGTATATAACAAAGTATTGAGAAACTTTTGTTATTGACCAAATACTTATTTTCCACCACAATTTGCAAATAAATTCATTAAAAAATCCTATAATGTGATTTTCTGGATTTTTTTTTCTCATTTTGTCTGTCATAATTGAAGTGTGCCTATGATGAAAATTACAGGCCTCTCTAAATACTTTTTTGCCCCACTGTATGTATATATATATATATATACATACACACACACACACACAACTGCACTGTCTGATAAATTAATTGAATTATGCAACTGGTGCCATAGAGTTGTGTGAAGTTTGTTAGAATATTTTTTAGGATCAATGTGTGTGGGCAAATCACACCTTCACACGAATACAAGATAATATTATGCTGGCATGAATACTAACGTGCTAGTGTAGAGGCGTAAAGCAGTGTCATGGGTTCAGATGTGTGGGTGGATGTTGGCTTGAGGTGTGTGTGGGTGTTGTATGAATAGGCATCTGGAACACAGGGGCTGGAACAGATAAAAAGCTGACCTTTACCATACTTCCTCAATTCAAACTTACTTCAACTTTGTAGTAATTGCCATTTATGGCAATTTGTCCATACCTGTGACAAAGCATAAATGAATAAACCCCAATGACCTTGAGTCAAATTAGGCTTTGCAGTTGATCAAAACATACTACCTATTGCATTTAGAAAGTGCATTATGGTAAGAAAAACAAATGATCCTACGATTCACTTCATATAAATAAAAGTATATTCTATGCCATTTTATTCTATACTAAACAAAAATCAGACAGTTTGTGTAAAAATTATTTGGTTGTGCAAACCCAGCTTCATCAGCTGTCCAGGAGGTTGGTCTCAGACAATCCCGCAGGTGAAGAAGTCGGATGTGGATGTCCTGGGCTGGCGTAGTTACACATGGTCTGCGGTTGTCAGGCCGGTTGGACATAGTGCCAAATTCTCTAAAATGACAGCGGCTTATGGTAGAGAAATGGACATTCAATTTTCTAGCAAGAGCTTGGACATTCCTGCAGTCAGCATGCCAATTGCATGCCCCCTCAAACTTGAGACATCAGTGGCATTGTGTTGTGTGACAAAACTACACATTTTAGACTGACCTTTTATTGTCTCCAGTACAAGGTGCACCTGTGTAATGATCATGCAATTTAATCAGCTTCTTGATAAGCCACACAGATGGATGGATTATGTTGGCAAAGGAGAAATGCTCACTAACAGGGACGTAAACAGATTTGTGCACAACATATGGAACATTTCTGGGATATTTTATTTAAGCTCATGAAACCAACACTTTACATTTATATTTTTGTTCAGTATATTTTATGAATATCCTTGTGTGACATCAACGGTAATGTAGAAGTTTTCTCAAGAAGAAGCAAATCATGTGCAGGCATACAAAGAGTGTTTTTGTGAAAGTATCCTGACAACCTTTGACGTGGTTGCCTTGGAGCCATTTTGGGGCATCCCCAGCTGTTCTATCCCATCACTGTTTCACTGCGGCCCTCCTTTCTCCTCCTGTTGATTTACACCTGCTCCCCGTGAGAGCCAGGCTTTTGTAATGGCCCTGAGGCTCCCACATACATTCTCAGAACTAGAACAATGGGAATATCTGATTTACTTTTCACTGGTAGTAATTAAAGGCAGAGGAATTGTCTCCTCTTACTGGAAACTAGTCTAGGGGCCGCTTCCTGATGCACAGTCTGCCCATGCCATTTAGAGGAACGAGCAGGTAGTGATTACTTAAAATGTCAAATGAAAACAAACAGACATCCGGCGTTTCTTCCTTATTTAGTAGTAGTAGTAGTACCTTTGTGAGGTAGAATTTCAATAAAAGCAGTTGAGGTCTTTCCTGTTAAGATCTGCTCCACTCTTCATTCAATACTATTTGTTTGGCTTTGCTGAAATACCTACTTTCCTTCCTCTATGGTAGAATTTCATTGACATGAAAATGTCCTTCAGACATCCCTGAAAGCATAACAATTTGTTTGCTCTTTCAAATCTGTATTTAATATCATAGTAATTACAATAATCAATTTAATTTGCTTATAATAGATATAAATAGTATACAGTGCATTCAGAAACTATTCAGACCCCTTTAATTTTCTTCACATTTTGTTACGGTACAGCCTTTTTCTGAAATGGATTCAATTATTTTCTCCCCTCATCAATCTACACACAATACCCTATAATGATTGTGTTGAGGCACAGATCTGGGGAAGGGTACAAAAAAAAACAATTCTGTAGCATTGAAGATCCAAGAACACAAATGGCCTCCATCATTCTTAAATGGAAGAAGTTTGGAACCACCAAAGACTCTTCCTAGAGCTGGCCGCCTGGCCAAACTGAGTAACTGGGGAAGAAGGGCCTTGGTCAGGGAGGTGACCAAGAACCCGATGGTCACTCTGACAGAGCTTCAGAGTTCCTCTGTGGAGACAAGAGAACCTTCCAGAAGGACAACCATCTCTGAAGCACTCCCCCAATCAGGCCTTTATGGTAGAGTGGCCAGACAGAAGCTTCTCCTCAGTATAAGGCACATGACAGCCCGCTTGGAGTTTGCCAAAAGGCACCTAAAGTAATATCAGACCATGAGAAACAACTCTCTGCTCTGATGAAACCCAGATTGAACTCTTTGGCCTGAATGCCAAGCGTCACATCTGGAGGAAACCTGGCACCATCATACCGTGGGGATGTTTTTCAGCGGCAGGGACTGGGAAACTAGTCAGGATCAAAGGGAAGATGAACGGAGCAAAGTACAAGGAGATCCTTGAGGAAAACCTGCTCCAGAGCACTCAGGACCTCAGACTGGGGAGAAGGTTTACCTTCCAACAGGACAACGACCATAAGCACAGTCAACACAGGAATGGATTAGGGACAAGTCTTTGAATGCCAGAGCCCAAACTTGAACCCCATCGAACATCACCATTGAGACCTGAAAATAGCAGCAGCAACGCTCCCCATCCAACCTGACAGAGCTTGGGAGGATCTGCAAAGAAGAAAGGGAGAAACTCCCCAAATACAGGTGTTCCAAGCTTGTAGCGTCATACCCAAGAAGACTCAAGGCTGTAATCGCTGCCAAAGGTGCTTCAACAAAGTACTGAGTACTTATGCAAATGTGTTACTTCATTATTTTATTTTGAATAAAATTGCAAAAATGTCTAAAACTTGTTTTTCCTTGGTCATTATGGGGTATTGTGTGTAGATTGATGAGGGGGGGAACTATTTAATCCATTTTAGAGTAAGGCTGTAACGTAACAAAATAATGTGAGAAAAAAAATCAAGTGGTCTGAATACTTTCCGAATGCACTGTATATTTATTGTTAACTCAGCAAAAAAAGAAACATCCTCTCACTGTCAACTGCGTTTATTTTCAGCAAATATGCGTAACTATTTGTATGAACATAACAAGAGTCAACAACTGAGACATAAACTGAACAAGTTCCACAGACATGTGACTAACAGATATGGAATAATGTGTCCCTGAACAAAGGTCAAAGGGGGGGGGGGGTCAAAATCAAAAGTAACAGTATCTGGGGTGGTCACCAGCTGCATTAAGTACTGCAGTGCATCTCCTCCTCATGGAATACACCAGATTTGCCAGTCCCAGCTATGAGATGTTACCCCACTCTTCCACCAAGGCACCTGGACATTTGGGGTGGAATGGTCCTAGCCCTCACCCTCCGATCCAACAGGTCCCAGACCTGAGATCCAGGCTCTTCGCTGGCCATGGCAGAACACTGACATTCCTGTCTTGCGGGAAATCATGCATAGAACAAGCAGTATGGCTGGTGGTATTGTCATGGTGGAGGGTCATGTCAGGATGAGCCTGCAGGAAGGGAACCACATTAGGGAGGAAGATGTCCTCCCGGTAACGCACAGCATTGAGATTGCCTGCAATGACAACAAGCACAGTCCGATGATGCTGTGACACACCGCCCCAGACCATGACGGACCCTCCACCTCCAAATCGATCCCCAGAGTACAGGCCTCGGTGTAACGCTCATTCCTTCAATGATAAATGCGAAACCGACCATCACCCCTGGTGAGACATAACCGCAACTCGTCAGTGAAGAGCACTTTTTGCCAGTCCTGTCTGGTCCAGCGACGGTAGGTTTGTGCCCATTGGCGACGTTGTTGCCGGTGATGTCTGGCGAGTACCTGCCTTACAAAAAGCACTCAGTCCAGCCTCACTCAGCCTATTGCAGACAGTCTGAGCACTGGAGGGATTGTGCGTTCCTGGTGTAGCTCGGGCAGTTGTTGCCATCCTGTACCTGTCCCGCAGGTGTGATGTTCATATGTACTGATCCTGTGCAGGTGTTACACGCGGTCTGCCACTGCGAGGACGATCAGCTGTCCATCCCGTTCCCCTGTAGCGCAGTCTTAGGCGTGTCACAGTACGAACTAGAGGTCGACCGATAATGATTTTTCAACGCCGATACCGATTATTGGAGGACCAAAAAAAGCCGATACAGATTAATCAGACGATTATTTTTTACATTTATTTATTTGTAATAATGACAATTACAACAATACTGAATGAACACTTATTTTAACTTAATACATCAATAAAATCAATTTAGCCTCAAATAATTAATGAAACCTGTTCAATTTGGTTTAAATAAGGCAAAAACAAAGTGTTGGAGAAGAAAGTAAAAGTGCAATATGTGCCATGTAAAAAAGCTTACGTTTAAGTTCCTTGCTCAGAACATATGAAAGCTGGTGGTTCCTTTTAACATGAGTCTTCAATATTCCCAGGTAAGAAGTTTTAGGTTGTAGTTATTATTGGACTATTTCTCTCTATACCATTTGTATTTCATATACCTTTGACTATTGGATGTTCTTATAGGCACTATAGTATTGCCATTGTAACAGTATAGCTTCCGTCCCTCTCCTCGCCCCTACCTGGGCTCGAACCAGGTACACGTCGACAACACCCACCCTCAAAGCATCGTTACCCATTGCTCCACAAAAGCTGTGGCCCTTGCAGAGCAAGGTGAACAACTACTTCAAGGTCTCAGAGTGAGTGACGTCACCGATTGAAATGCTATTAGTGCGCACCCCGCTAACTCGCTAGCAATTTGACATCGGTTACACCAGCCTGATCGCGGGAGTTGATAGGCTTGAAGTCATAAACAGCTCAATGCTTGAAGCACAGTGAAGAGCTGCTGGCAAATGCACGAAAGTGATGTTTGAATGAATGCTTACGAGCATGCTGCTGCCTACCACCGCTCAGTCAGACTGCTCTATCAAATCAGACTTAATTATAACACAACACACAGATATACGAGCCTTATGTCATTAATATGGTTAAATCCGGAAACGATCATTTCAAAAACAAAACGTTTATTCTTTCAGTGAAATACAGAACCGCTCCGTATTTTATCTAACGTGTGGCATCCCTAAGTCACGATCAATATGGTGATTTACACAAATACTTCCCATAGAGTCCCATGGTTCTAGACTGCCAAGGGGTGAATGACCCCAATTGATCTACACAAAATTCTACTGAGAGATCCTTGCCCAATTCCACCCTCACTTCCTTACTATTTTGTTTCAGTGACCTTCTGAGAATCTTAGGTAACATCCCATTTCCCTCATCTAGCACATGAGTCAAATTATCCTCTTTGGCACTTTCCGGGTGATCATGGTGAATCAGGAATATGGCCCCCACAATAAAACAGCTCAGGACGGTCAGTGCGCACGTGAAGCCCCACCCTCTCCCCGAGAACATATCAACAGCCAGAGGCCAAGCCATCACTTCACTTCTATGAACGCTCACAGCTGGGGAAAGGTCGGGTATAGGGAATCTTCAGAAGGAGTTTGACCCCCGTTCCATATGGGTCACGGTTCCTCTCCTACTCCTGTGATCGTCCGACAGTGCTAGTGTGACTTGCCCTCTTACAATGTGTGATATGTACCCAGGTAGCTCTTTCGGCTAATCTCACAGCTAAGGCAGTCACCAGTAGTACTTGGAATGGTCCCTCCCACCGAGGCTGTTTCCAGTTTTTTCTCTTTAGCGATTGGACCCAGATCCAGTATCCTGGTTGAATCTCGTGTGCCACCTCCCTCTGTAGTTCTCCTGCTGGGCATAAAACTTTTGACCATACAGGTTTGGTTAATAAAACAGTTTCTTATTCGTTAAACCAATTAACAATTTTTATTTTTTATTAGTTAATTATCCCGTAAGTCACATCCTATTCTAGAACACTATTTACCCATCCCCCTTTTGTTACCTGGCTCTGCCCAGGTAACAACCTTGCCTTATTCTTATACAATGACTTAGATAAGATTTAGTGAATTATCCTTATGTCTGAAATTCCATTTAGGATGTTATCTTTTCTCTTCCTGGCCCCCCCTCTAACTTCTCTGCTCTCCAACCTTCAAGGTCCCTGCAGTGCAGGGGAGGGCTCCTCTGTATGTTTCTCATGTTTTCCAAATTTGAACTACATGGGAACTACAAACCCATGGACCCTCTTTTAGAAAAAAAACCCATGTCTATGAGCGGCTTTTCTCCAAATTCCTTAATCAATCTATCTTAATCCTAACAATAATCCTAACTCCTCATAGATGTCCTATATTCCTGTTAAATATAATACTATTTAAAAACTTATAATCTAATAAATGCTAACCATATTAAAAGTCCTTCCTACACTAACAAGCCCTCTCCTTGGGGACCCTCAGTATTCTATCTGACAATAACATGGATTTAATGTGTTGCAAAGTGTGGAATAAAACTTTGGTCCTGTAAAACAGAGTAAAGCAGAACAAAGCATTCTTATAACCCATCTGGTCCTCTCAGCTATTCTTATCCAGCACCAGGTGGGCACCATGCCACCCTTCACGACAGGGAGAACAAACATACATGGGTCATCCTCAGTCAGTCTTATCCTCCCCTCAACGCATGCTTCACCTCAGCCTCTCCAACTGGAGCATCAAGCAAAGGCATCATGCCTGAAGCTTTCATCACATCTGTAACAGACTTCTTAAAACACGGTATGATGCAAGCAGCACATCACATTAATAACAAATAATAAAGTTAAACAGTACTCCCAGGTTTCCCCCATATCATGGAAAACCTATCCACCTTTGTGGGATTCCCTATGCCATAAGGATATCCTCTTCTCCAGTCCCAGAACTGTCCCAAGTTGGTTATCATGTAATCCCCATACGGACACCCTCCCCCATTACACAGGTAATGTCCACCGTCTTTTGACACTCCTGTACACGGGTGTTAAAATCAAATAAAAATACCTCAATTTCTTCCCTGCCCTGTTGGCTCAAAATATGTTATCTTCCCCTATTTATTCTCAATGATGAACATGACTTTCTCTCTGTTACAATACAGACTTCCTAATAGCCCATTCAAAAAAACCTCACAGCTAATGTTATAAGACAGAATCCTGAACCACTTTCTCATTTGCGGTTCAAACAGTAATTCTAAACCCTCAACCAGAACTGCTTCATTTCTAATGAATTTACCTTAAAACTAGTAACTCAATATGACCCCATTCATTATACAAATGACTCTCCCCTGGGGCTGATCAGACCCCAGAAGCCAGTCATGATAAGGTCAAAAGGTCATACCATATTAGGCATAAAGAACCCTTTATCTTTTGAATAGAAATAGTCACCTGTATAATTCAAACCCATAAAAAAACATCTCATAAGGTTCCATATGGGAGCCTGCCTCTTTAAAATACCCTTGCACTAAACAAACAGTTCTAACAGTTGTTCCATGTGTATAATTTGCAGGTCGTTTAAAGCTTATCTCTCCCCAAAGTTATAATCCCAGGAGGCCTCTAAAGTGAGCCACCACACCCCTAACTATCATTCCCTAATGCTATTTCGAATCAGAAACTCAATAAGTGAACTATAACTAAACCTAATGATAATTCCCCTTTGACTCAAATCACTAATCATAAGTTTTAAACATCGTCTACGGATATGTTTACTTAAATGACCATGCTACCTTTAGATACAATTAATCCGATAACATTATTATCCAATGCATTACTTTTTCTCTCTGCCGCAAATGTCACATTTCACAGTGTAAGGAATCCGTAATTTAATCCCCGATATTTAATAAATATGCATTCGCATTCTCTCATGGCTCCTTTAATTTACTTATCTTGGGTAACTCTCATCCGTTCCGGAACAAAGAGTTCTATCTAAAACCGCCAGAACACACTGTTCCAGTTTTATCAACCCCTAAAATTGGCCATAACCATTAAACAAATAACCAAAACATTTTTATATCACTTCTGGAAACCTAGATACGATTTGCTCCGTTATCCCCAGTCCCTGGTGACAAAAGTGTCTCGCTAGTGACGTCATCAACAAGCGTTCAACCTTGACTCATATCGCAACGATTTTCAACTCATTGTAAATAATGGTTGGCTGTCTGTAACAACAGTATTTCGGGTTCGATAAACCAAACCTAATTTATCACCTCTGTTGAACCCTGAATTAGACTACAACATCAATCAACATCTCTCAATTCGCTAATTTTATAAAAGCTTTTTGATGGGCATAAATCATAATTGTCTCTTTGTTATCATTTAGAATCCATTTTGCTCTAAATACCTGTCTCGTTTTTGACTTAGTATTTTAATTACAACTCTATTCCCAATACGTTATTCACTTGTCTAATTACAACTCAGACCAGCATTAGCGAGTGCTCACCCTAAAAATGCCTTGTCTCTGGGAACAGGGAAATCCCCTTAACCCAAACATTTACTCCTACAACGACACCCAATAATTCTTATGATCCCTTCACGTCGTTCGTTTTAAATCTCTTGATGTTTCATGTAACTTATTTTTCTCTCTTTGAATTGTCGTCCCACAATATTTTTTCCACTGTCATACACTCAAACCACTGTGATTACCGTGCACTGTCCCTTTAAGATAAGACTTTTCATTTGGAGAACGGAAATCAGATCATTTTTAGAATACGTTACTTTTTGTTCAAATTCACTGGTGTTACCTTAACCAAAGATCAATAATCAGAAAAACAATCACAACTTCTTACGATTAAACTATTCTTACCTAATTTATAGTCCAAAGCGTTGCACTATATAGCCCCATTGAGTGTCTAGCAATTCCTTTGCTTGGCTGTAGGCACAAATCTGCCCGCCTTTGTAAAATATATATTCCCTATTCAGATTGAGTTCAGTTTTAAATTCTAATCATCAGAGTAAACTCAACCGAATTTCTCAATTTACTATACCCTAACATTAAACGTACCATGTTTTTGTGTTAAACTTCTCATGTCAATTGATTCATAATTAGCCGTAACGTCCAGGCAGGCTGGAATTGTATCTCTCCGGTAATCCCCTCAATTTAACTTTAGGTAACTCTCTTCTATGATACATCTATTTAATTACGACTCTCATCTCAATACATTATTCCACCAGATCATTTTGGGCGAAATAGCGTTTTACATTGACATTGCCTCGCCATTATTTTTAATGACTTCTTTTATCAATTCTATCTAGAACACATAATATCCGTTCCGTTATATCTTTTGCAAACACTGGCGATCGTATTTTTCAGGCAAAACATGCAAATAGGTCAATTACGATCTAAAATCAATTTTAGTTAAACGGGAACCGAACCGTGGATTACCGTAGGTGAGACTGCCGCGCTCACCATTCCCCTACCAGCACAATGGAATTTGACTGAGACTCTCCGCAAATATACCCATTTTCACAGTTATCTGAAATTGTTACTCCGACATCTAGACAACAGAAAATAACCCAAATTCAAACGCCCAACGTTTTCTCTCAGTTTAGGATTCTCATTAATCTAAAGTCTGACATTTAACTCACCCGTATACAGTAATCACCTGTTCCGTTTCTTCCCACGGAACCTCAACCACACGATCACTTTTCACTATCAAGAACACTGACTACCAAGAACCGGGAAAGACCCCCCATACATACATCGCTCGATCTCCCGTCAGTTCTGGGGCTTCTTTCGAGGCCTTTCTCCCCATTCTTAATCCTTACCGTTACTAGTAGCTATGGTCTTTAAACACTTATCTATGCCTTTCTATATAATTTTAAATTCTATGTGCGTGCAGTTCTATACATTTGTAATTTACCGTTACTTAGTTACTTCTAGTTACTATTCTGCTTGCCATGTGTGTGTCCCTTTAAAAATAATCAGTATGTATTTTCCATCCTGTGAACCGCGTCCATAGAAGACTTTTGATCGGACAATAACATTTCACCCAAAGGATATTCCTTTTGGGACTTTCCAAATGGATATTCCTTTTGGGACTTTAGAAGACTTTTGATCAGACAATAACATTTCACCCAAAGGATATTCTTTTTGGGACTTTCAACGTAAAATGTCTCAAATCTCACTACTCTAGACTAAGTTGACCTCTCCTGTGAACCACGTCTATAGAAGACTTTTGATCAGACAATAACATTTCACCCAAAGGATATTCTTTTTGGGACTTTCAATCATTAATGTCTCGAATCTCACTAATCTAGACTAATCACTTATCATTTGATATTAATTTCTTTCAGCATTGTACAGGTTCATTTATTCTGTTCGCCTAGAATTACCCTGCCTTCTCACCAAGCCTAATTTATCCTCACCTGTTTTAACATATCTATCCACTACTTTCCGCAGTCAGCTTCCCATATACAGATAGACTATTAGGTAAAGACTTTATTTAGGTATGTTTATTGAATTATTGGCCATCCTATTTGTACGGAACAAGGGTCCTAATTCTCCAATGCGTACTATATCACTCCTTAATAATCATTGGCTTGCAAAACCAGGCCGTATTAAGCTCTAGTTTATTTGGTGGTAGTGCACCTTTACCTCAGGGTCAATTTCGGACCCTGCTTCCTTTTTATCGATATCCTGGTTAATACCCCCGGTAGAAACCCATTTTATTTGTTCGGAATATTCAAGCACCTATTATTGATCAAATTCAACTCCTTTATAACATTTTAATCAATAAATATCCTAAATAATCCCTCCCAAATTCGAGAATAAAGGCTACTTTACCTGCTGCCGACTGGGAAAAGCACTGTTCGTTGTATCTAGTCACCCTTCCTGTCCTCCGTGATAATACGCAGGCCTGTTTTAATTTTGAACCTCAATTCAGAGGTCAGGTCTTTAGTAAAACGAGTCAAAAACTCGTCCGTGCACGATTTCCAGCGTATTAACTTCAGATAACAGGGAGAGGTTTTTAGATCCGGCTCAAAGGACCAAATTGATAGAGGAATTCTAAATTCCTTTAATGTTTTAATTGCCAAAACCAATTAGCACTCATTTCTAATTCATTTAATGAGTTGTAAGTTCATTAATTATGCATGAAGTAGATCGAGACCAGTCTTAAAAGCCAGGTTAAAGAGCGTTTAATTCTAGAGAGTACTGACCCAAAATACAAAGAACATTACATTTTAAAGAAAGAAGACATAAAATGACGTCATCAGTTTCACACCCTCTCCCAGCCTTACAATGGCGTAGTATTCGGACCTGGAGATAGTTTCACTCCCCTCATAAACTACATTCCAACCTGTCTAAAGGATAACTTATCTCCCCTAATGGAATCCAACCAAAACATTCTTATCTGTTTGAAAAACTATCTTATCCCTCCTTCTTAAACTTTCCCAGGAGACACAGACACAATTCATTTCTGCTTACATTTTCAGTAACAGTACAATTAAGAACCCATACTTTTCAAATCATAACATAATAGTATTAGCATAAATGGTTCTAATCATTAATGTAAACAATTGATCATCTAAACTGTATGTTTGTCTTCATTTATTTGGTCAGGCCAGGGTGTGACATGGGTTTTTGTGGTGCGTTTTTGTCTTGGGGTTTTGTGGGGTGTCTAGCATAGTCTATGGCTGCCTGAGGCGGTTCTCAATCAGTCAGGTGATTATCGTTGTATCGAACTAACCACGCTGCATTTTGGTCCGACTCTCCTTCGACGGAAAAAAAACGTAACAGCAGGCAATATTAACTAAATATGCAGGTTTAAAAAAATATACTTGTGTATCGATTTTACAGAAAGGCATTGATGTTTATGGTTAGGTACACATTAGTGCAATGACAGTGCTTTTTTCGCGAATGCGCTTGTTAAATCAGCCGTTTGGCGAAGCAGGCTGTGATCTGATAAATTAACAGGCACCCCATCGATTATATGCAACGCAGGACAAGCTAGATAAACTAGTAAGATCATCAACCATGTGTAGTTAACTAGTGATTACGTTAAGATTGATTGTTTTTTTATAAGATAAATTTAATGCTAGCTAGCAACTTACCGTGGCTTCTTGCTGCACTCACGTAACAGGTAGTGAGCCTGCCATGCAGTCTCCTCGTGGGGTGCAATGTAATTGGCCACATTTGGTGTCCAAAAATGATGTTTACCGATTGTTATGAAAACTTGAAATCGGCCCTAATTAAAATCAGCCATTCCGATTAAAATCGGTCGACCTCTAGTACAGACATTGCAATTTATTGCCCTGGCCACATCTGCAGTCCTCATGCCTCCTTGCAGCATGCCTAAGGCACGTTCACGCAAATGAGCAGGGACCCTGGGCATCTTTCTTTTGTTGTTTTTCAGAGTCAGTAGAAAGGCCACTTTAGTGTCCTAAGTTTTCATAACTGTGACCTTAATTGCCTACAGTCTAAGTTGTTAATGTCTTAACGACCGTTCCACAGGTGCATGTTCATTAATTGTGTATGGTTCATTGAACAAGCATGGGAAACCGTGTTTAAACCCTCTACAATGAAGATCTGTGAAGTTTTTGGGATTTTTACAAAATATCTTTGAAAGACAGGGTCCTGAAACGGGGACGTTTCTTTTTTTGCAGAGTTTATTTATTGTATATTGGGAAATGATAGGGGAAAATAATATTTTAAAAACAGCCTTATTTATAAAAAAAGATAATTGCAGCTATTTGAAAAATACAATATACAGATGTGCACAATAAAAACCAAAATGATTAGGTATGAGGTAACCTAAAGACCGCAGATGGCGATATTGAGTTAATCTTACCGTCCAAATGCAGCTAGCAATATACTTGTATCCCCTGTGGACAGGTTCGTACCTAAAACGTTCTCCATTCAGGCTGCAAAGGCTTCGATTTCCTCTTTAATTTATTGGCGAGAAGGCGGATAAAAACAGGAAAACTATGCATGTTTTCCTCATTAAACAATTTTCCACCACCATGATAGTCCCGGATGTTGCGTATCACATTCAGCCAATCAGGTTGCAGCAGTCTGTTGTTTACCCTAGGCTGAACGCGGGGTGCAACATCAGGAAGTAGCATTCCTAGGCATTTGCCACTCGATCATGGAGGTGGAAAATGGTGTTTCATGAAGAAAGTATGCATATTGTCCACGTTTTCTTCAGCTTTCTCGTCGTTAAATGGGATACAAATGTAGAGGGAAGGGGGGGGGGATACCTAGTCAATAGTACAACTGAATGCATTCATCTGAAATGTGTCTAAAGCATTTAACCCAAACCCTCTGAATCAGGGAGGTGCAGAGGACTGCCATAATCGACATCCATGTCTTTGGCACCCGGGGAAAGGTGGGTTAACTGCCTTACTCAGGGGCAGAACAACAGATTTTTCATCTTGTCAGCTCGGATATTCGATCCAGTAACCTTTCGATTACCAGCCCAACTCTCTAACCATGGCTGCATACAATGCATTTGGATAGTAAGATGAATTCAATATCGTAATCTAAGCAAGGCATCAGAAATTACAGCAACAACAGAAATCATCACCACCATAGCAATCCCCTTGCATTGGTATAACGTGTTCATCGGAATATAATAGGACATGTTCCTAATAATATTTTAGAATATTGTACATGCATGAGAGCCATGTAAAAGTGCAAATAGAACAAATATACACAGCACAAGACAAAAAAGACAATAACCTAATGAATATATTCATTCTGCTCTCCCAACCCTTATATTCCCTTGCTACCTTAGAAAACATTAATGGCACAGTAAAATAATATCTGGATAAAAGGAACTTGCTTTTTTTGTACAAAGATGCTATAGGAACTGTCTTAAATTTGGCCTAATGAAATTCAACATGACAATAGGGCATGCAGGTCAGGAATGAGGACATTTAAAAAAAAAAACTTGTTGTGAGCATGCAATACCACTACGTACCACTTGGGTTTCACATGGTCTATCCCTGGTTCCCCTGATTAGGCAACAGTCCCAAGTGATGAATTGGAAAAACCATAATGAAGGCCATCCCTTTGATTACCCTCTTTATCTCCACCATAGACTACCTAAATAGTGAGAGGAACAGGGAAATTATTGGTAGCTGAGCATGTGCAAAGACAAATGTGTTTGTTTTTCATGATTGTGTTTTGTATGTTACTGCCCTTGTAAAATTGCACAATGGTCTCAAATGGGATTTCCCTGTTTAAATACATTCATAAAATATTATCATCCTTTTTCTTGAGAAACTCAGATTTTGTATCCTGTAACAGTGTCCCCAGGACTCATCTCCTCTATCACAGGAATAATCACAGGTCTATGGGGGCAGTCATAGTCCGACAGCTCAGATAAGTCACTCTTCACCTCCAGTCCCAACTCTCTCATTACCTGCAGTGAAGAGCCTGACCCCTCGTTAGGCAACATGACCTCCCCACCGCTCCACTCCTGGTCTTTCAGTCCAATGGGGAGGCGGAGGACCTCTTCCTGGGGGGTACTGAAGACTGTGAGGGTCTCATCTGGCAAAGATTCCATGGGGGTCTGCAGCAGGGGGGAGCCACCTGTTTGTACCTCACTCAGGATGGCTCTCTCAGGGAGCATAAGTGACCTAACTGAACCCATATGTGACAGTATGGAAGCCTACCAGAGGAGAATAGACATTATTCAGTCAAACATTCTGTGGGTGAAATATGTTTTTCATGTGCTATTGTTGAGACAGTGTTTGCAGAAAGTAGCATATCAATAGTTTGATAACTCCAACAGGAACATGACACACAGTTTCAGGAGAGCACATGTTGGTACCTTGTAGAAATTCTCTGTATTACTATAATCTAGTCTACAGTCATGGCCAAAAGTTTTGAGAATTGAACCAAATATTAATACATTTTCAAAGTCTGCTGCCAAAGTTTGTATGATGGCAATTTGCATATACTCCAGAATGTTATGAAGAGTGATCAGATGAAATGCAATTAATTGCAAAGTCCCTCTTTGCCATGCAAATGAACTGAATCCACAAAACTTTTCAACTGCATTTCAGCCCTGCCACAAAAGGACCAGCTGACATCATATCAGTGATTCTCTCGTTAACACAGGTGTGAGTGTTGACGAGGACAAGGCTGGGAATCACTCTGTCATGCTGATTGAGTTCGAATAACAGACTGGAAGCTTCAAAAGGAGGGTGGTGCTCAGAATCATTGTTCATCCTCTGTCAAACATGGTTACCTGCAAGGAAACAAGTGCCATTATTGCTTTGCACAATAAGGGCTTCACAGGCAAGGATATTGCTGCCAGTAAGATTGCACCTAAATCAACCATTTATCAGATCATGAAGAACTTCAAGGAGAGTGGTTCAATTGTTGTGAAGAAGGCTTCAGGGCACCCAAGAAAGTCTAGCAAGCGCCAGGACCGTCTCCTAAATTTGATTCAGCTGCAGGATCGGGACACCACCAGTACAGAGCTTGATCAGGAATGGCAGCAGGCAGGTGTGAGTCCATCTGTACACACAGTGAGGCGAAGACTTGAGGATGGTCTGGTGTCAAGAAGGGCAGCAAAGAAGCCATTTCTCTCCAGGAAAAACATCAGGGACAGACTGATATTCTGCAAAGGTACAGGGATTGGACCGCTGAGGACTGGGGTAAAGTCATTTTCTCTGATGAATCCCCTTTCCAATTGTTTGGGGCATGTGGAAAAAAGCTTGTCCGGAGAAGACAAGGTGAGCGATACCATCAGTCCTGTGTCATGCCAACAGTAGAGCATCCCGAGACCATCCTGTGTGGGGTTGCTTCTCGGCCAAGGGAGTGGGCTCACTCACAATTTTGCCTAAGAACACAGCCATGAATAAAGAATGGTACCAACACATCCTCCCAGAGCAACTTCTCCCAACCATCCAGGAACAGTTTGCTGACAAACAATGCCTTTTCCAGCATGATGGAGCACCTTGACATAAGGCAAGTAATAACTAAGTGGCTTGGGGAACAAAACATCGATATTTTGGGTTCATGGACAGGAAACTCCCCAGACCTTAATCCCATTGAGAACTTGTGGTCAATCCTCAAGAGGCGGTGGACAAACAAAAACCCACAAATTCTGAAACTCCAAGCATTGGTTATGCAAGAATGGGCTGCATCAGTCAGGATGTGGCCCAGAAGTTAATTGACAGCATGCCAGGGCGGATTGCAGAAGTTTTGAAAAAGAAGGGTCAACACTGCAACTATTGACTCTTTGCATCAACTTCATGTAATTGTCAATAAAAGCCTTTGACACTTATGAAATGCTTGTAATTATACTTCAGTATTCCATAGTAACATCAGACAAAAATATCTACAGACACTGAAGCAGCAAACTTTGGAAATTAATATTTGTGTCATTCTCAAAACTTTTGGCCAGGACTGTATATGTAGTAGCTTTATGACTAAATCCACTGCAGTGCAGGCCAAACAGTTGAAAGGCTGAACACACCAAAATCTTTGGTTGAGGGAATGAGCCGCTTGTCAGTTTACTGTATATCAGCCACACGATGAACGCAATCACCACTATGGCAACGATAGGGATCACAATGTAGAGGGCAGTGTAGCTAGGACCTACAGGGAACAAGTCCAGCAGTTAGACTGACAGTCAAACTGATTTCACATTCAAAACTGTACAGCGTTCTAATTGAGCATTTGCTGATAAAATCAGCCATAATATGACAATACAGACAAATACAACTTTCAAAGGACGTATCAGATATTAGCAGATGTGGTTTAGAGCTAATATGACTTTGACGTATCCATCATGTGAGAAATTAAGAGTCTTACCGGAATCCCCATGCTTCCCCTCAATGCATATGTTCTGGTGAGCTGAGACATGAACATTGTTCATTTTTCCTTTCATCTTGATGCAGTGCCTATCCATCTTTCCATCGACTGGTATTTCAGCCTCACACACATGGTGTTGCTTGTAAGAGCAGGCAAAGCTGTGTTGTTTCTGGGAAAAAGAAGAGAAAAAAAGGAATATATTTAGGCTATACTACAACAATGTTAATAAAAATAAATATGCAAACGTTTATATTTGAAGGATATAAATGTGTTTCCTTTTGAAAAATAAGGCTGCTTTGCTTGCAAGTGAAAACAATTCGCAGCAGGTAGATACAGTTGAAGTTTATGTCATGACGTTGGCCTGGGGCTAGGTTTATGACAGTCATAAATACCTCTTCCCCCCTTTTTCCTCTCTCTACCCTACTGATGTTACATTTGGAAAACCCTTGGTTAACATAGAGATTCTGGGAACATCAGAAGGTGGGGGGAAATGAACTATATTCTGGTAATCCGAACAATTGAACATATGCGGTGGTACTTAATGAATATGATGTCAGTTCGGGTGTCATCTGAGACGTTCTCATCAAAGATAAGATGACATAGCCCTGTGTAGACTTTCCACTGTAGAGTTTATCAGCTTCACATGGAATTGTTGTTCAATTTAAATGTTTGAAAATGAAATTATTTGTGATGGGATGAAATGTGATTTTAGCTTCTAAAATGTGAGATTTGGGTTTTCATAAGATAGGGCTCTGCTCAATCAGAGGCCCGCCCCTGTGAAAGGACATGGGCTATAAAACTTTTCAAACACGCCCTCCTCTCCCTTCCTATAGAAGCCCTTGACGACAATATAACCTCCTGTTCCGAGGACGACGGTCCGATGTCAGAATGGTTCAGATAATAACTACAGAACGAAGCCAACATCAGCGTGAGCTTTGGTTGCGAATTGGATGAACTTTGAACTCTTATTCACTACAGAAGTGATACCTCCTAGCCGTTGAGTTAGCAACAGCTGCTGCAAACGAGGGTTAGGAAGGAACAGACAGAGTATCCCGTCTACCACACAATGACGTTACTACAACGTATTCAATTTACCAGCAGAGACATTCTTCAAAAGGACTCGGTTGGGCAACACGGCCTTCCATCTACCAACCTACCGAAGCGCAGCTCAGAGTAAATATTTATTGCATTTTCCAAATGGGCGGTAATTTGGAATGCATAAGATACTGTATTTACGATAGCACAGCTTCGCCCTTTGTTCCTCAGTCTTCCCGCTCTTTCACTCAAACGCAGACCCTTTTCTTTTGTGTAACAAGCTGTCATATCGTCATAAAAGCTGTCATAAAATATTACTAGGTCTTTAAGAGTTTATTCAGGAGATAACAGCTCTATAAATATTATTTTGTGGTGCCCGACTCTAGTTAATTACATTTACATGATTAGCTCAATCAGGTAATATTAATTATGGAGAAATTATTTTATAGAATAGCATGTCATATCACTTAATCCGGCATAGCCAAAGACACGACATTTACACACACCTTAACCAAACAAATTTAAACTCAGTTTCACAATTCCTGACATTTAATCCTAGTAAAAATTCCCTGTCTTAGGTCAGGTAGGATCACCACCTATTTTAAGAATGTGAAATGTCAGAATTATAGAGAATTATTTATTTCAGCTTTCATTTCTTTCATCACATTCCTAGTGGGTCAGAAGTTTATATACACTCAATTAGTATTTGGTAGCATTGCCTTTAAATTGTTTAACTTGGGTCAAACGTTTTGGGTAGCCTTCCACAAGCTTCCCACAATAAGTTGGGTGAATTTTGGCCCATTCCTACCGACAGAGCTGGTGTAACCGAGTCAGGTTTGTAGGCCTCCTTGCTCGCACACGCTTTTTCAGTTCTGCCCACACATTTTCTATAGGATTGAGGTCAGGGCGTTGTGATGGCCACTCCAATACCTTGACTTTGTTGTCCTTCAGCCATTTTTTCCACAACTTTGGAAGTATGCTTGGGATCATTGTCCATTTGAAAGACCCATTTGTGACCAAGCTTTAACTTCCTGACTGATGTCTTGAGCTGTTGCTTCAATATATCCACATCATTTTCCTCCCTCATGATGCCATCTATTTTGTGAAGTGCACCAGTCCCTCCTGCAGCAAAGCACCCCCACAACATTATGCTGCCACCCCCCCCCATATGCTTCATGGTTGAGATGGTGTTCTTCGGCTTGCAAGACTCCCCCTTTTTCCTCCAAACATAACAATGGTCATTATGGCCAAACAGTTCCATTTTTGTTTCATCAGACCAGAGGACATTTCTCCAAAAAGTACAATCTCTGTCCCCATGTGCAGTTGCAAACCGTAGTCTGGCTTTTGTATGTCAGTTTTGGAGAATTGGATTCTTCCTTGCTGAGCGGCCTCTCAGGTTATGTAGATATAGGACTCGTTTTACTGTGGATATAGATATTTGTGTACCCGTTTCCTCCTGCATCTTCACAAGGTCCTTTACTGTTATTCTGGGATTGACTTGCACTTTTCGCACCAAAGTACGTTAATCTCTAGGAGACAGAACGTGTCTCCTTCCTGAGCGGTCTGACGGCTGCGTGGTCTCATGGTGTTGCCAAAACTATAGTTTAACAAGAAATTTGTGGAGTGGTTGAAAAACAAATTTTAATGACTCCAACCTAAATTTAAGTCAACTTCTGACTTCAACTGTACATGTGGAAAATCTCAGCAGTTCTCACCAAGTGATCTTCTGCGACAACCATGTAATCAAATTCCTTATGATCCGGTCTTTCATTTTTGATGATGGCATATTTGTAGATGTGAAATGGGTGAATGAATTGAACTTTGATAATTTGATCAGATACAGCAGAGATGCTGACAGGTGGGAAATCCAATGAGCCTAAAAAAACACACAAAAGACCATTACTTTGAAAAAATCTGAGGTCAGAAAATATGTTCAAAATCTCCCGGCTCGGAGCATTGTGTGGTCAGATCAACAAAGAAATGCTACATGTGCTGCAGTGCATACAGTGTACTTACAACCCCTTTCAAGATACTACCCCAATTCAATCACTACATACTGTATAACATTGTTCCCATAATTCACCTTTTGGTTAGCTCAGTGTGAGAACTTACACTGTACATCCACCAGGTCTGGATACATTGTATCATCGTAGGTGAATGAAATTTCGGAGTAATTGGTATTCTGTCCAACAGCAGTCAATATGAAACGGTAGCCCTCTTCTATTACTTTGGTAAATGAGGAGACATCGCAGTGGTAGAGGGAAGTGTTTGAACAAACCAAGGCAGCACTGAAAGATAGAGGAAAACAATTGTTGTGGGTTAGTGGCAACCTCTGATTTGGACTGAAATGTTAGTTCACAATTACAATGGAAAAGCTGACAAAGAACTGTTGACAGGACTTTACATTTGTATGGGTCTGACAGTGCATGTCAATTTTCCAATTTCTACTTGAAATTGTGGCAAGAAAGACTTAATTAATATTCCCTAGCTATATAACCTACATTGGATAACATAGGCCCTATTTGGTGAGAGATTAAACAACCTCTTAGGTGCTGCAGCACCTACCCAGAGTATTTTCGTGTCATTTTCACATTGAACTGTGGCTGCAGAGATGGTTCACTGTAGTTCCAATAGATCACATTGTGAAAATTGTGGCAGATGAGGCTCACGTTGACAGGAGGAGGAACTGTAGGATAAAATAGTAGAAAGTCAGTCCGAATCAACAAGCTCAGTCCAGACAGAGTTGTATAATTACCATATAATGACTGCGTTTCTAAAAATAAATAAAAAAACTGTGCTATATCTATAAACAGCATAACATACTAGCAATTAAATCTATCCAAGTGATGTTGCAACAATAACCTGTATACCAGGGGTCCCCAATTACAGTCAGTTGTGGGCCAATGTTTTCTTGAGCGAATATTAAGGGGACCAAAACATAGTTATAAATCATTTGTGCACTTCAAAATGACCACAAGAATCCAAAAAACAGATATAGCACTTGACAAAAACAGAACCATGATTTAAACCTTGACTACATATGCCTCTCTATTTATATGTGGGAATACCTGGGAACAGAATTTCTAAATTGGAGATTTTACAGTCTTGTCCAACAACAAAACATTTATTAATTATTTATTTATTTTAGCTCAGAAAACTTGGGGTGCGGGGCAAATAAAAACATTTAGTTCAAATTATATTTCATCTCAGAAATTAAGCTTATTGATTGCACCCAAATTGGCCATTTTAATTTATAGGATTCATATAAAATCTTCAATAAATGTAGTACCTAACATCCTATTTGGGCCATACGTTATACCAACAATGAGTAAGACATGAATAATCCAATAAACTGATCAAAAGCCACCCACGTACCCTCCACACCCCACCCAAACAGCCAGTATCGGTTTTCTATGTTTGACAAGTAGTATGGAGCTGCTGCTTAGAGTATTACTTCTTCATTCGGTGATGTTTTTTCCCAGTTCAGAGAAATTAGCCATTGAAGTTGCTTACATTGTTTACTATAAATTAGTGTGGAAGTACCAAGTTTTGCCCACTAGATGCTGCTGTTCTTGCTACTACCACCACACATTTTTTAATGTGGCTGGTCTCTTGTTTATTAAATCACAACCTTTTCTTTGCAAATTTGGGTAGAAAACCAATAGTTTTTGCTCATGATGGAAATAGATTGTATGGTCATCCTCACAATTGAAGCCAGTCCTCCATGAAAGCAATTTAGTTTGTCATGTTGTTAGGCTTTTTTGTGTGTCCAGGAAACAGCCTTGTGTGTGCTTTAATCTCCCCCGAAAAGGTATGGATTAGTTAGACCATTTCTGGTGAACAAGCAAACCATTTGGCTACAGCAGATCCAAATGGTTCAATGTTATGGTCACTAATGTTCTTCTATGGTAAAAGTCCCAAACACACACTGTATAGTGTTTTGCAATGGTAATAATGGTATTGGGTTGGGTTTTATGGTAAATGTCACTAATCACAGAAATACATTTTCTAATATTTGTATTAAAAAACACATGACTGCCATGCAGTGGTTTACAATTGTATTATTTTATTAGGGTTTTCACAACATTTTAGTCACTCGTCCATTTCTCCATCATAGTTTTGGGCAAAATCTTCATATGTGAATTGCACCATACAGCCCTCAGAGAGCTGCCATTTGTTGGGCTATTCAATGTCAGTTGGGTTGAAGCATTAGGTCGCAAAGAGAAGGACAAACTGAATTCCTTTCATGAAGGACTGGCTTGAACACACAATTCACTTTCATCATGAGCAAAAGCTACTGGTTTTCTACCCAAAATTGCAAAGAAAATGTTGTGATTAATTGAATAAACCAGCTAAATGGATATAAGCATGTGGTGGCAGAACCAGGAACAGAAACATCTAGTAGGCAAAACCTGGTACTTTCACACTCATTTATTTCCAAAGTACTTAGATGGCTAATTTCTCTAAAATGGGGGGGGGGGCAATCAACAAATTCACGGGGAATACATTGCAAATGGTGAAGAAGCAATACTCCAAGCTGCAGCTCCATACTACTTGTCAAACATAGAGAACTGATACTGTATACTGGTTGTTGGGTTGGAGTGAGGTGTGGAGGGTCCGTGAATGGGTTTTGACAATTTTGTTTGATTCCTTATGTCTTCGTCAATTGCAAGAATACGTTTGGTCCAAATCGGATGTTGGGTACTATAAGTTGTTCAATATTATGTGAATCCTATCATTTAAAGTTGACAATTTGCGTGCAATCAATTAGCTTAATTTCTCAGAGACCAAATTAAATTTCAACAAAATAATGTTTCTGGGATGCTAATCTTAGTGGTTTCTAACAGCAAAAACAATTTCAGAATAATTTGAGATGGGAAGTGTCATGGCTTGCTGAAATGACCCAGATGCCATGTTTTCTGGTGTTTTCCTGATTGTTTTGTCCCGAAGCAATGTATTTTGAGAGTTTGGCCCATAGAATTAGGCATTAAAATACTAGAATGGATATGAACCATTCAACTAATAATATGCATATCTTATATTCTTAGCATGAGTAGCAGGAAGTTGAAATTGGGCACGCTACTTATCCAAAAGTGAAAATGCTGCCCCCTATACCTTAAGTTAACTACACATGGATGATGATATTACTAGGTTAACTAGCTTGTTCTGCGTTGCCTGTTAGTTTATCATCGAATCAGAGCCTACTTCAACTTCGCCAAATGATGATTTAACAAAAGCGCATTTGCGAAAAGCACAATCGTTGCAATAATGTACCTAACCATAAACATCAATGCCTTTCTTAAAATCAATACACAAGTATATTTTTTTAAACCTTAAACATAGTTAAAATAAATTAATGTTAGCAGGCAATATTATCTAGGGAAATTGTGTCACTTCTCTTGTGTTCCGTGCAAGCAGAGTCAGTGTATATGCAACAGTTTGGGCCGCCTGGCTCGTTGCGAACTGTTGAAAGGCTATTTATTCCTAACAAAGACCGTAATTAATTTGACAGAATTAAACAATATTATGACATCATATTGAAGGATGTGCAATGTAACAGTAATATTTAGACTTAGGGTTGCCACCCGTTCTATAAAGGTCAGCCATTTTGGGCAGGGAGTTGGTCAAACATGGTTTGCCAGTGCTGTGATAAGATAGTGTAAAATAAGGAATTTGAATCATTTATCTGCACTATGCTTGTTAGCTAGCCAGTTTTAGTTTTATTCCATTAATAATTTAAATATTTTGTCTTGCCCATTCACCCTCTGAATGGCACAATTGTTTCAAGGCTTAAAAAGCCTTCTTTAACCTGTCTCCTACCCTTCATCTACATTGATTGAAGTGGATTTAACAAGTGACATTAAATCTATGATCCCTTATTGATCTGGATTCACCTGGTCATTCTGTCTTTTGTATATTTAGTTTATACCTCCACAGTTTACTGGGCCTGTATATTGTATGTAAGCCTATAATCATGGTTGTTCTTAACTGACTTGCCTAGTTAAATAAAGGTTCAATTAAATTGAAATAAAAACATCTCAATTGCAGTAGAAGCCTGGCACTATAAGCTAAAGAAGGGGAAAATATCAGCCTGTGAAGTCAGAAAGGAAATTACCTTAATGTCAAGGGAAATAATTGGAATTGGACATAAAAAATAAAAAAGATTACAGAATAATTACTCATGTCCAGTGGGCCATTGTGTGTGGTATGTAGTGGACATACAGAGGTGGTATTACAAACGATTGGACATTTCTAGTGGTGGAAAAAGTACCCAATTGTCATACTTGAGTACAAGTAAAGATAACTTAATAGGAAATGACTCAAGTAAAAGTCACCCAGTAAAACACTAATTCAGTAAAAGTATAAACTATTCGGTTTTAAATATACTAAAGTATCAAAAGTAAATAATATTATTTTAAGCAAACCAGATGGTACGATTGTTCATATTTTTTTTAATTTACAGATAGCCAGAGGCACACTCCAACACTTAGAAACAAAGCGTGTGTTTAGTGAGTCCTCCAGATCAGAGGCAGTAGAGATGACCAGGGATGTGCATGAATTGAACCATTTCTGTCCTGCTAAGTATTCAAAGTACTTTTGGGTGTCAGGGAAAATGTATGGCGTAAAAAGTACATCATTTTCTTTAGAAACGTAGTGAAGTAAAAGTAAAAGTTGTCAATAATAGAAATAGTAAAATACTTTGAAGTATTTTTAATTAAGTACTTTACACCACTAAACATTTCATCACACAGCATCTGCGCCGTTTTGGGGAAATACACTTCTGGATTTAGTTCCACAACATTAATGTTACTTTAGAGTGGGGGAAAGGCAATGTCCTCTGTTCTGTGGAGCACAAACACACTAGAATAGAGGTTGACCGATTCATTTGCATGGCCGATTAATTAGGGCCGATTTCAAGTTTTCATAATCAGTAATCTGCCTTTTTGGACGCCGATTACGTTGCAATCCACGAGGAGACTGTGTGGCAGGCTGACCACCTGTTACGCGAGTGCAGCATCAAAGGGACCTTGTGGCTGCAAGGAGCCACGGTAAGTTGCTAGCTAGCATTAACTTTTTATGGCTGCAGGGGTAGTATTGAGTAGCTTGGATGAAAAGGTGCCCATTGTAAACAGCCAGCTCCTCAGTCTCAGTTGCTAATATACGCATATTATTATTAGTATTGGATAGAAAACACTAAAGTTTCCAAAACTGTCAAAATATTGTCTGTGAGTATAACAGAACTGATATTGCAGGTGAAACCCTGAGGAAAATCAAAACAGGAAGTGGCTTCTATTTTGAAAACTTCATGTTCCATAGCCTCCCTTCGCTGGGTTTAAAGGGATATGAACCAGATTTTCCTATCGCTTCCTCAAGGTGTCAGTCTTCAGACATAGTTTCAGGCTTTTATTTTTTTTACATGAGCCAGAACGATAACATCGCGTCAAGTGGTCACATAAGTTTTGCTCGCACAACTAAATTTGGATAGGTATTGCTTTTCCCTCTCCCACTGTGAAAGACGTTTGCGGTTGATATATTATCGATTATAGATTTTTAAAACAACCCTGAGGATTGATTATAAAAAACGGACATGTTTCTGTGGACATTATGGAAACTATTTGGAATTTTCATCTGCGTTGTCGTGACCGCTCTTTCCTGTGGATTTCTGAACATAACGCGACAAACAAGCGGAGGTATTTTGGATATAAAAATCATCTTTATGGAACATTTGTTGTGTAACTGGGAGTCTCGTGAGTGAAAACATCCAAAGATCAAAGGTAAACGATTAATTTGATTGCTTTTCTGATTTTCGTGACCAAGCTTCCTAATGCTAAGTGTACTTAATATTTTGTAGTGGGATCGATAAATTTACACAAACGCTTGGATTGCTTTCGCTGAAAAGCATAATTTCAAAATCTGACACGACAGGTGGATTAGCAAAAGGCTAAACTGTGTTTTCCTATATTGCACTTGTGATTTCATGAATATTTGTAGTAATATTTATTGAATGTAGCGCTATGCTATTCAGCGGTTGTTGATGACACTTATCCCGATATATCGGGATTGCAGCCATAACAAGTTAAACGTATCTTTAAAAAAATAAAAAATGTTTAAACCTTCCCATAATCACTAGTTAACCTCTCTAGGATAGGGGACGCTAGCGTCCCACTTGGCCAAAAGCCAGGGAAAATGCAGCGCGGCAAATTAAAATAAAATGATATAAAAATCAAACTTTCATTAAATCACACATGTAAGACACTAAATTAAAGCTACACTCGTTGTGAATACAGCCAATGTCAGATTTTTAAAAGGCTTTTCGGCAAAAGTATAAGAAGCTATTATCTGATGATAGCACAACAGTAAACAAAGAGAGTAGCATATTTCAACCCTGCAGGCGCTACACAAAACGCAGAAATAAAGTATAAATCATGCCTTGCCTTTGACGAGCTTCTTTTGTTGACACTCCAATATGTCCCATAAACATCACAATTGGTCCTTTTGTTCGATTAATTCTGTCCATATATATCCAAAATGCCAATTTATTTGGCACGTTTGATCCAGAAAAAAAACAGCTTACAATTTGTGCAATGTCACTACAAAATATCTCAAAAGTTACCTGTAAACTTTGACAAAGCATTTCAAACTACTTTTGTAATACAACTTTAGGTGTTTTTAAATGTTATTAATCGATCAAATTGAAGACGGGTCTATCTGTGTTCAATACAGGAAGACAACAACCCAACGCTACTTTTCAAGTCTTGTGCAACTCTCAAAAGTGTTACCCAGTTCCAAGATGGCCGTACTTCTTCCTTGCACAAAGGAATAACCACAACCAAATTCCAAAGACTGGTGACATCCAATGGAATCGGTAGGAACTGCAAACAAGTGCCTAAGAAATATTGTTTCCCAATGAGAACTCACTGAACAGACAGACCTCAAAAACAAAACAAATCTGAATGGCAAGTCCTCTGGGGTTTTGCCTGCTACATATGTTCTGTTATACTCACAGACATGATTCAAACAGTTTTAGAAACTTCAGAGTGTTTTCTATCCAAATCAACTAATAATATGCATATCTTATATTCTTAGCATGAGTAGCAGGAAGTTGAAATTGGGCACGCTATTTATCCAAAAGTGAAAATGCTGCCCCCTATACCTTAAGTTAACTACACATGGATGATGATATTACTAGGTTAACTAGCTTGTTCTGCGTTGCCTGTTAGTTTATCATCGAATCAGAGCCTACTCCAACTTCGCCAAATGATGATTTTACAAAAGCGCATTTGCGAAAAGCACAATCGTTGCAATAATGTACCTAACCATAAACATCAATGCCTTTCTTAAAAGGGTTGCCACCCGTTCTATAAAATACGGAACGGTTCAGTATTTCACTGAAAGAATAAATGTTTTGTTTTCAAAATGATTGTTTCCGGATTTGACCATAGGCTCGTATTTCTGTGTGTTTATTATAATTAAGTATATAGCTTGATATTTGATAGAGCAATCTGATTGAGCGGTGGTAGGCAGCAGCAGCTCTTAGCAATGCTTGAAGCACAGCGCTGTTTATGACTTCAAGCCTATCAACTCCCAAGATTAGGCTGGCAATACTAAAGTGCCTATAAGAACATCCAATAGTCAAAGGTATATTCCTATAATAGCTACAACCTAAAACTTCTTAACTGGGAATATTGAAGGCTCGTGTTAAAAGGAACCACCAGCTTTCATATGCACTCATGTTCTGAGCAAGGAACTTAAACTTGAGCTTTTTTACATGGCACTTATTGCACTTTTACTTTCTTCTTGAACACCGTTTTTGCATTATTTAAACCAAATTGAACAGGTTTCATTAATTATTTTGAGACTAAATTGATTTTTATTTATGTATGATATTAAGTTAAAATAAAAGTGTTCATTCAGTATTGTTGTAATTGTCATTTATATACAAATCTGCAGATTAAATAAATAAAAGAAAACACATGGACTAACAATATTGTAGCGAAATCAGGAGTTAGTCCTGACTCAAACCCGGGTCCAGTAACTGTCAACCCAACATCTCAGCCGTTACGCCAAGAGATCCAAACCTCTTCTTGAGGTCACTAGGTGTTGGATTATGGTCGCTACACTACCCCCATACTCCGGGAGAGCATGTCCCTTCTCTACACCAAGCCACATGTACAGCCAGTGCTTAATCTGTAAATTGGGAGATGCAGAAACAAAAAGTGAGTGCAAGAGGGGGTGATAATCAAGCATTGCATGCATATCATCGCATTAGAGTGGCATAGAGCAGTAGAGTAGAGGCACATACAGAAGTTGCAAACAAGGGGAGCATTTTTAGTAGCCAAGGGCCCTGGAAAATGTTGGCTTTATATAAACGCATGTCATGCAATTCTGTCATTTTACATGACTGCGGTATTCATATTTTTTTTATACCGCACAAATGAGTGAAATGGCAGGCTACTTTCACATCGACAAACTCAGAAAGATATCAATAAAAAGGACCTTGTCTTAAATCTATCAATATCCTAGCCCTAATGCTCACTGACAGGGATGTAAAAACATTTTCCATATGCACAAAAAGCTTATTTCTCTCAAATTCTGTGCACAAATTTGTTTACATCCCTGTTAACGAGCATTTCTCCTTTACCAAGATAATCAAGCCACCTGACAGGTGTGGCATATCAAGAAGCTGATTAAACAGAATAATCATCCCACGTTGTTTTAGAGAATTTGGCAGTATGTCCAACCGGCCTCACAACCGGCAACCACATGTAACCACGCTAGCCCAGGACCCCCACATCCGGCGTATTCACCTGCTGATCGTCTGAGACCAGCAACCTGGACAGCTGATGAAACTGATGAGTATTTCTGTCTGTATTAAAACCCTTTTGTGGGGAAAAACTCCTGATTGGCTGGGCCTGGCTCCTCAGTGGGTGGGCCTATGCCCTCCCAGGTTCACCCATGGCTGCACCCCTGCCCAGTCATGTGAAATCCATAGATTAGGGCCTAATTAAATGATTTCAATTCACTGATTCCTTATATATGAACTGTATATCAGTAAAATTGTTGAAATTGTTGCAGTACATTTCAATTTATCAGGGGTGCTGCAGTTCATTTAGAATCCCTCACATGGCTATGATTTTATAGGAAATGAAAGTGAAACACTGGAGAGATAAGAGTTGCAGGCTCATGCCTATCAGAGCAGATGTTGGTTCTCAAACATAGGTTACAATGTTGCGTAAACCATAAACCTGGGCAGGCCCAACCTAAATCAACTCTTATAATATTAGGTACAGTCTGAAAATCTACCTTTTCACATTAAGTTTTTTTTGTAGGGGCAGGAAAATTAACAAAGAGGCAACACGAATTAACTTTGACCGCTTTTATATTGCAAAAACTGAAGAAAAAAAATGTAACGCCAGGATCTCTGAACAAATAGGTTCGGGAAAGAAAACTTTCCAAAAGTGAGAGGTTTCGGTGTTGTGCCCAAAAATCTCCCCCCTGCTAGAATTCTCCCCCTTCGCGTTCTTCATTACTACGACTTCCTTGCTAGTTCAAATTTCTGCTATTCACTCCGTTGTCAGTTTAGCCTACATTTCACTGATCTTAGTAGCAGAAAGCATTTTTGTCTGCAATTTTCGGTTTGGCTATTTGTTTCAAGTGTATGTAGCGGTTCTAGTTTATATGGCGCCCTGGGCGACGCCCCTTCAGCGCCCGCCCGCCGCCAAGATGCCGCCAGTACCTAAATCCCCTAATGATTTTTATTAGTCTATAAATACATCTCTTTGCCAAAATTCGTAATCTCTCCCAGGTCTTATTCGACGATTATTTTTTAGAGTGTAAGGATTCAGCCATAGTTGTTCTGAAATGTTTCTTGCTTGTCAAAATTTTACTCCCTCCTCTGTTTAATATAATACACATACATGCATTATTAATTGAAGTATGTTCTATAGAAAGTATGACTCAAAATTAAGGAAATTAGAAGATGTGGGGGGAATTTTGGCTGGGGGAAAATTTTCGGCACACCTGTTTTTGTTAGGCAAGTCAGTTAAGAACAAATTCGTATTTACAATGACAGCCTACCAGAAGGCAAAATGCCTCCTGCGGGTACTGGGGCTAGGATAAAAAAGAAATACAATAAAAATATAGGACAAAACACACATCACGACACTACATAAAGAGATACCGAAGACAACAACATATGGCAGTGACACATGAAAACACAGCATGGTAGCAACACAACATGACAACAACATTATGGCAGCAGCACAACATGGTAACGTTAAACATTATTGGCCACAGACAACAGCACAAAGGGCAAGAAGGTAGAGACAACAATACATCACGCGAAGCAGCCACAACTGTTAGGCCAAGAAATCTACAATATATTTATATATCGAGTATACTTTTGGAATAGCTATATCATTTCCAAGAACATTAGCATATTGTACAGTGGCCTATAGCCTGCATTATGTTGTTGAAAGAATTAAGCAGGAATACTGTACTAAATACTTACAGTAACATCAGCTCCAATTGATTAATCAATGCGTCATTTAAAGCAAACTATTTTAGGGCAAAAATGACTTACCGTAAGAGACGACCTGTTGGCTTAAAACCAAAATCAGGGAAATGCGGACTATCCTTACCCAGGCCATTTTCAAATGTTGTTGTGTCTATGTAAAACTATATGAAGTGTATCTGAATGTCCATATGAATAGGCTATACCTATTTGAGAGCCTTTTGTCTGTCTAACTAAAAAAATACAGACAAAATGCATTTCCAGCACAGCCAAACCCCAGGATATTGCTCAAAACGACAGGCTACACAGTTAACAAATTCCAATGAACTGTTCCTGTCGCAACTACCAGAACCCGCCTACTACACATTTTTACAGGAATAGGAAAAGTCACGTGCGGCGAAATGATGCCGCAGTGCGTCGTGATTAAGTTTCAAATAGCTACGCATCGAGGATCAAAGGTGAAATGTCAATCTTTGTGTAAGTACACATTTCGAATACAATCTTGGTACCAATAATTACTTATATTACACCAGATGTATGTCTCTGAACCGATTATTTTAAAATTGCACACAGTCAGGGATGGCCCGAGCCTTTTGGGGGCCCTAATAACATTTTAAAGCACGTTTTCTACAATTTTACACATTTTACCATGGGGAAGAAAGAACATTTAGCCATTTTACAGCACATTTTCTGCAATTCCATCCATTTTGCCATGGGGTGGCGAGAAAATGTTTGCAGTTTTGAAACAAATTTTCTTATGCACAACCAAATTTCGAAATTGAACTTTGTGTATTCTACTATTCTAACAGTTGAAACCCCTACGGAGTCGTTGTCCCCCCCTCCCCCATGAAAAAAGTTAGTTTTTGTCACTTATGCCCAGGGCCGGTCCTGGAAGGATAACTTTGTAGCTAATGACTGCCTGCAGCATCTTGCTCGGCCTTCAACTTGAGATGTTTAATAGAAGGGGCAGCATTTAGCTAACCTGCAAAGTCCATTTCCTGGAGTAGCTCAAATTGTGCATTTATGTCACATAAATCTCACAGAGGAACTTTTGTTCTCAACAGTACCTTGAAGGCAGCTAATTGTGGCACACCCTCTTCTGCTATGAGCCAATTGGGAACGCTGTGCAGATTTCACCCCAATCAACGAGGCACATTTTCACATCTTGTTAGGCTTCATTTGACTGGCAGATTTTCAATAGTATAACTTTTTTTTGTATTTATAGCTAGCATCTTAATTAAGGTAACTTTATACCTCCACCCTACCTGACACTCTAGAGTCTAGACCCACTCCAATTTGCTTACCGCCCAAATAGGTCCACAGACGATGCAATCTCAACCACACTGCACACTGCCCTAACCCATCTGGACAAGAGGAATACCTATGTGAGAATGCTGTTCATCGACTACAGCTCGGCATTTAACACCATAGTGCCCTCCAAGCTCGAGACCCTGGGTCTCGACCCCGCCCTGTGCAACTGGGTACTGGACTTCCTGACGGGCCGCCCCCAGGTGGTGAGGGTAGGCAACAACATCTCCACCCCGCTGATCCTCAACACTGGGGCCCCACAAGGGTGCGTTCTGAGCCCTCTCCTGTACTCCCTGTTCACCCACGACTGCGTGGCCACGCACGCCTCCAACTCAATCATCAAGTTTGCGGACGACACAACAGTGGTAGGCTTGATTACCAACAACGACGAGACGGCCTACAGGGAGGAGGTGAGGGCCCTCGGAGTGTGTTGTCGGGAAAATAACCTCACACTCAACGTCAACAAAACTAAGGAGATGATTGTGGACTTCAGGAAACAGCAGAGGGAACACCCCCCTATCCAGATTGATGGAACAGTAGTGGAGAGGGTAGCAAGTTTTAAGTTCCTCGGCGTACACATCACAGACAAACTGAATTGGTCCACCCACACAGACAGCATCGTGAAGAAGGCGCAGCAGCGCCTCTTCAACCTCAGGAGGCTGAAGAAATTCGGCTTGTCACCAAAAGCACTCACAAACTTCTACAGATGCACAATCGAGAGCATCCTGTCGGGCTGTATCACCGCCTGGTACGGCAACTGCTCCGCCCACAACCGTAAGGCTCTCCAGAGGGTAGTGAGGTCTGCACAACGCATCACCGGGGGCAAACTACCTGCCCTCCAGGACACCTACACCACCCGATGTCACAGGAAGGCCATAAAGATCATCAAGGACAACAACCACCCGAGCCACTGCCTGTTCACCCCGCTATCATCCAGAAGGCGAGGTCAGTACAGGTGCATCAAAGCTGGGACCGAGAGACTGAAAAACAGCTTCTATCTCAAGGCCATCAGACTGTTAAACAGCCACCACTAACATTGAGTGGCTGCTGCCAACACACTGACTCAACTCCAACCTCTTTAATAATGGGAATTGATGGGAAATTATGTCAAATATATCACTAGCCACTTTAAACAATGCTACCTAATATAATGTTTACATACCCTACATTATTCATCTCATATGTATACGTATATACTGTACTCTATATCATCTACTGCATCTTTATGTAATACATCTATCACTAGCCACTTTAACTATGCCACTTTGTTTACATACTCATCTCATATGTATATACTGTACTCAATACCATCTACTGTATCTTGCCTATGCCGCTCTGTACCATCACTCATTCATATATCTTTATGTACATATTCTTTATCCCCTTACACTTGTGTCTATAAGGTAGTAGTTTTGGAATTGTTAGCTAGATTACTTGTTGGTTATTACTGCATTGTCGGAACTAGAAGCACAAGCATTTCACTACACTCGCATTAACATCTGCTAACCATGTGTATGTGACAAATAAAATTTGATTTGATTTACTGGTATAACACTGATATTATATCAGACTGATTTGTGGTAGATTAGCAATATTTTTGTGTTTGTTAGATAGCTTGCTAGTCGGGCTAGCTAGTCTTGTGAGCTAGTTAACTAGGTGGCCCTTGATTATGACTCTTACTACCGTTACATTACACGTAAGAGTCATTGGACAAAGGCGTCTTCTGTAGGGGGAAAAATATATATTTTTGTTAAGAGTTGCAACACTCCATCTGAACATTAACATGCATCGCTTGTGGTGTGGTTTTTGAAGTATAAGGACCTTATCTTTCATATCTGCGAGAATTTCTTATAAAAAAAACTAAAGGTTAAATTGATACACACTTTTCTAGGGTTAGGGATCACACAACCAGATGTCCATGTTACAGCGCTTGTTATGGAGGACAGTGGACTACCTGTGCTAATTAGTTATCTGCGTCTTCTAACACCTGTATGTAAATGCAAGACAGATGCCACAAACATGTTGTCATTGAAAAATACTGTTGGCTGCAACTGTTACAACCGGTTAAAATAGTGTAAAATAAGTATATATTTGTGAAATTATTTTAACGTGAGGGATTTATGTTTTTAGAACCGAACTGCAATTGAGAATCAATATACGTTTAGATGGAGTATTTGTCTTCCAGAGGCAATTTGCCCTTTAAACAGAAAATATAAGGTCATTGGACTAACATTATGCTCCTTTAGTCCAATATTGGGCTAGTTAGCTAGGTAGTGTTCTTAAAGACCTAGGTATCTATGCTGGTTGTTAGCTTTTGTGGACTATATATTTATAGTCAGTGAGATTAATTTCTGACAGAATTATCAAATTCGCTTTAAGCCTCACAGCTTGAGGCTGCCATGTAAATGTTTTTTGGGGGGATGGGGGCAAGTCAGTTAAGAACAAATTCTTATTTTCAATGACGGCCTAGGAACAGTGGAACACTGCCTTGTTCAGGGGTAGAACAACATATTTTTACCTTGTCAGCTCAGGGATTCGATCTTGCAACCTGTAGGTTACTAGTCCAACACTCTAACCACTAGGCTACCTGCCACCTCATGCTAATTAGGCATGCCTTATAGGCTGATACATAATATATTAAGTAAACTTTTTTTTTTACAATATTGATAGATATATGAATATTGCTATTAGATATTACATTTTGATGAATGGATATAATATTTATAAAAAGGTATGCTATCAAAATGACTGATGCTGAATCGCTTCTCATCTTTTCAAGTTAACATGGAGGATTTTGGGGAAAACACTGAAGGACAACCTATAGAAAGAAAATGATCCACGCATGCAATGAAGTGTCGAAGTGAAGCTAGTGGATACAGTATGTTTTTTTTTTAATAACCAGGGTGCCTAACTGTTTCAGCGTTTAATTATACCACTTAGCTACTTAATAATCTCCAGCTTTCTTTCATTCTCCTGTACTTAAACTGGAAACAAGTTATTTGATATATGGAAAACAATTCATTTGTACTTTGTAAGTATTTTTGTACTTGTTTTAATGAACCATACCATCAGATAGTAAATCAGTCTTACACACAAGATGAACCTAAAGAGACCCTCATTTCATTCATGATTATCATGCACTAAATATCTGCTCGGAGCACATGGATTATACCAGCCCTTTTAAATAAAACTCACCATTGTCTTTGGGACCAGATTCAGACAATTGTCAGTAATAAAAACATGGCGACGTCCTGCGCATGTGCTACACAAAAACAAACAGAATGTTATGTTAATGGACACCCCTCCCTAGATGTTTATACTTTCATACTATTGTTTGTACAGATGAACGTGGTACCTTCAGGCATTTGGAAATTGCTCCAGACTTGTGGAGGTCTACAATTGTTTTGGCTGATTTCTTTTGATTTGCCCATGTTGTCAAGCAAAGAGGCACTGAGTTTGAAGGTAGGCCTTGAAATACATCCACAGGTACACCTCTAATTGATTCCAATTATGTCAGCCCACCCAATTTACCTACCTCATCCCCATACTGTTTTTATTTATTTACTTCTCTGCTCTTTTGCACACCAGTATCTCTACCTGCACATGACCATCTGATCATTTATCACTCCAGTGTTAATCTGCTAAATTGTAATTATTCGCCTACCTCCTCATGCCTTTTGCACACAATGTATATAGATTTTTTTTATATATATAAAACAAATAAATAATTCTACTGTGTTATTGACTTGTTTATTGTTTACTCCATGTGTAACTCTGTGTTGCTGTCTGTTCACACTGCTATGCTTTATCTTGGCCAGGTCGCAGTTGTAAATGAGAACTTGTTCTCAACTAGCCTACTTGGTAAATAAAGGTGAAATAAAAATAAAATAAAATAAGCCTATCAGAAGCTTCTAAAGCCATGACATAATTTTCTGGAATTGTCCAAGCTGTTTAAAGGCAAAATCAACTTAGTGTATGTAAACTTCTGACCCACTGGAATTGTGATACAGTGAATTATAAGTGAAATAATCTGTAAACAATTGTTGGATAAATTACTTGTGTAGATGTCCTAACCGACTTCCCAAAACTATAGTTTGTTAACAAGAAATTTGTGGAGTGGTTGAAAAACTAGTTTTAATGACTCCAACCTAAGTGTATGTAAACTTCCCACTTCAACTGTATGTACATAAGTGGTGATTTATTTCATGCTTCAAGAAACAGGTTTCTTCACCTCACACAATTGTACATTTATCGTTGTCTTGTAATTGTTGTTATTGTCTTGTCTGTATTTCGTTCAATAACACTTTGTTTTATTATTACTTTCTTCTTCTTCTTCTTTTTTTTTTTACATTTGCCAGCCATGTTCACATAAAAATAAAACTGCTCTGAACTGTGATGAATGGGACGGATATGATACACATATTACCACCACTAAAAATTGAATTATACACCTGTTGCACTGTACATCTTCCCAGTATCAATCAATGTTATTACCCCCAAAAGTTGTTCAGTTGTGGTGTGTGCTGTACTCACTGGTTCCCCCACATATATTTTGTGTGTGTGTGTGTGTGTGTGTGTGTGTGTGTGTGTGTGTGTGAGAGAGAGACTCACTGATTCTCCACCTCCATCTCCACAGGCTGTTGGGCGTCTTTAGGTGGGATGCCTACTGCATCAGGCATCACGCCCATCCCTACATCACTACAGAGGGGACAGCAACCATTCTAAACCATCTATCACAGCACTAGCATTTATGAAAAATCATAAAACTGTTATGTTTACTTTTGTCACTAATCTCCATATGGTGCTAACCTCACCCCATGCCCATAGGGTCTTAAACAGAGCTAAAGTTTGAGGGCCCACGGCCTCCTCTCTTCTCCTCAGGGGAGATGCCTGTGAAAGACAGGAAAACAACTTTACATTTACCATGTGGTAAACAATGACGACACATGATCTCATTTGCTAGATTAATAAGCAATCACGTTCCACTGTGGCGTTAGTATTCTCTCTTAACCCTCAGGTTGAAGCTACCGGTAGTATCTATGTTTCTGTGTCCTCCTCTTCTCCCTCTGCCCTGTCGGACCTGGCCGTCAGAGTCTGCGTAATAGGCTGGCCTGGTGGCCTCCCGGGTGGTGCAGTGGTCTAAGGCACTGCATCGCAGTGCTAGTTGTGCCACCAGAGATTCTGGGTTTGAGCCCAGACTCTGTCGCAGCTGGCCGCGACCTGGAGGTCCATGGGGCGACGCACATTTGTCCGGGTTAGGGAGGGTTTGGCCGGCTTGGATATCCTTGTCTCATCACGCACTAGCGACTCCTGTGGCGGGCTGGGCACAGTGCACACTGACCAAATCGAATCAAATTTTATTTGTCACATACACATGGTTAGCAGATGTTAATGCGAGTGTAGCGAAATGCATGTGCATCTAGTTCCGACGATGCAGTAATAACCAACGAGTAATCTAACCTAACAATTTCACAACAACTACCTTATACACACAAGTGTAAAGGAATGAAGAATATGTACATAAAAATATATGAATGAGTGATGGTACAGAACGGCATAAGCAAGATGCAGTAGATGGTATCGAGTACAGTATATACATACGAGATGAGTAATGTAGGGTATGTAAACATATGAAGTGGCATTGTTTAAAGTGGCTAGTGATACATATATTACATCAAGATGGCAAGATGCAGTAGATGGTATAGTGTACAGTATATACATATGAGATGAGTAATGTAGGATATGTAAACATTATATGAAGTGGCATTGTTTAAAATGGCTAGTGATACATTTTTCATACATTTTTAGGTCGCCAGGTGTACGGTGTTTCCTCTGACACATTGGTGTGGCTGGCTTCCAGGTTGGATGTGCGTTGTGTCAAGAAGCAGTGTGGCTAGTTTGGGTTGTGTTTCAGAGGACGCATGGCTCTCAACCTTTGCCTCTCCCGAGTCCGTACAGGAGTTGCAGCGATGAGACAAGACTGTAACTACTACCAATTGGATACCACAAAAAAGGGGTAAAAAATAAATAAATAGGCTGGCCTGGGGAGAACATCAGTGAGGGAATACAGTTAATCAATAGAGTTAATAAAACATTTTCACAAGGCAATACACAATAAAACATTTGGTACGTACATACCACAACCAGAAGCCATGGATTACAGGCAACATTCGCACTGAGCTAAAGGGTAGAGCTGCTGCTTTCAAGGAGCGGCACTCTAACCCGGAAGCTTATAAGAAATCCGGCTATGCCCGCCGATGAACATCAAACAGGAAAAGCGTCAATACAGGACTAAGATCGAATCATACTACACCAGCTCTGACGCTCATCAGATGTGGCAGGGCTTGCAAACTATTACAGACTACAAAGGGAAGCATAGTCGAGAGCTGCCGAGTGACACAAGCCTACCAGATGAGCTAAATAACCTATATGCTCGCTCCTAGGCAAGTAACACTGAAATATGCATGAGAGCATCAGGACGTGCATTCCGAGCACGCGCTGACCAACTGGCAAGTATCTTCACTGACATTTTCAACCTCTCCCTGTCTGAGTCTGTAATACCAACATGTTTCAAGCAGACCACCATAGTCCCTGTGCCCAAGAACACTAAAATAACCTGCCTAAATGACTACCGACCCGTAGCAGTCGCATCTGTAGCCATGAAATGCTTTGAAAGGCTGGTCATGGCTCGCATCAACACCATTATCCCAGAAACCCTAGACCCACTCCAATTTGCATACCGCACCAACAGATCCACAGATAATGCTATCTCTATTGCACTCCACACTGCCCTTTCCCACCTAGACAAAAGGAGCACCTATGTGAAAATGCTATTCATTGACTACAGCTCAGCATTCAACACCATAGTGCCCTCAAAGCTGATCATTAAGCTAAGGATCCTGTGACTAAACACCTCCCTCTGTAACTAGATCCTGGACTTCCTGACGGGCCTCCCCCAGGTGATAAGGGCAGGTAACAACACATCCGGCACGCTGATAATCAACACGGTGGCCCCTCAGGTGTGCGTGCTCAGCCCCCTCCTGTTCTCCCTGTTCACTCATGACTGCACGGCCAGGCACGACTCCAACACCATCACTAAGTTTGCTGATGACACAACAGTGGTAGGCTTGATCACCGACAACGATGAGACAGCCTATAGGGAGGAGGTCAGAGACCTGACCGTGTGGTGCAAGGACAACAACCTCTCCCTCAATGTGATCAAGACAAAGGAGATGATTGTGGACTACAGGAAAAGGAGGACCAAGCACGCCCCATTCTCATCGACGGGGCTGTAGTGGAGCAGGTTGAGAGCTTCAAGTTCCTTGGTGTCCACATCACCAATAAACGAACATGGTCCAAACACACCAAGACAGTCGTGAAGAGGGCATGGAAAAACCTATTCCCCCTCAGGAGACTGAAAAGATTTGGAATTGATCCTCAGATCCTCAAAAGATTTTACAGCTGCACCGTTGAGGGCATCCTGATGGGTTGTATCACTGCCTGGTAAGGCAACTGCTCGGCCCCCAACCGCAAGGCACTACAGAGGGTAGTGCGTACGGTCCAGTCCATCACCGGGGCCAAGCATCCTGCCATCCAGAACCTCTATACACCTTAGTCATAGACTGTTCTCTCTGCTGCTGCACGGCAAGCAGTAGCGGAGCACCAAGTATAGGTCCAAGAGGCTCCTAAATAGCTTCTACCCCCAAACCATAAGACTAACACCCCCCCCCCCTCTGGAACACTGCTACTACTCTCTGTTATTATCTAAGCATAGTCACTTGACTAATTGCCTCGATACCGGTACCCCCGCACATTGACATTGACTCTGTATCGGTACCCCCTGTATATAGCCCCGCTATTGTTATTTACTGCTGTTCTCTTATTTGTTATTCTGGTCACTTACTGTTTTTTTTGTTGGTATTTTCTTAAAACTGCATTGTTGGTTCAGGGGTTGAAAGTAAGCATTTCACTGTAAGGTCTACTACACCTGTTGTATTCGGCCCATGTGACAAATAAAATTATATTTGATTTTAAGTAAACTTGGAGTCATGCAATGAGATGTTGTGTGGTCCTCCCGCTATGACTTGTCGGGAAAGCATTACATTTTTTAGGCTACAGATTAAATCAATTATGATTAACTTCACAGGGTGGTGAAAGTGCAAGGTGATGAGCTTGCTGCTCCTTTCCAATACATATTGAGGGTCATATTCTGGTGACATGATGATCAATGCTTGGCTGCCATTTGACAAATAAGAATAATCTCATTCTTTTCTCCATAATAATCTCATCATGTAAGCTATACCTGCGAGCTGTTGGCTAGAGCGCATGTACCAGAGTGGGCACACTCGCTATACACTGAGCGTGTGTACGTAAATCTGAGAAACTCCATTTAGTATTATATGTTAAGTTTCAAATGGTTACATGAGACAGATGGTTTCTTAAGGCAAAAATGAAAGGTGGGTGATTGGTCTGGGTTGATGGGTGCGTGTATGATGTGCTCGTCTAGCAACCCAAAGGTTGCGAGTTCACGTCATGGAAAATTTTAGCAAATTAGTAAATCTTCAACTAATTACTACTTTTTAGCTATTTTGCAACTACTTAGCATGTTAGCTAACCTTCCCCTAACCCTTTAACCTAACTCCTAAACTTAACCATAACCCCTAGTCTAGCTAACATTAGCAAGATAGCTAACGTTAGCCACCTAGCTAGAATTCGTAATTTATCATGCGAAATGGGTGATGGACATCCACAAATGAATACATACCATACGAAAGGTAACATATCATAATAAATGGAGCGTCTCGGATTTAAGTACAAAATAATACGAAATGCTGTGAGACCAGGTTGCACAATCACATCTGTATCTATTTCCTCAACTAAGAATCAAACACACACAAACGTCTCCATGACAGATAAATCTTTTATGGCTTCAAAATCCCAATGGGATGGCCATCCTATGCCGTTTAGACCTATGACTATAGCTTCATAATACCATCTTAAAATCTCATGAGCTTCAACTGTTCTAATCCATTTGAAATCGCGAGTGAAACAGAGTGGAAGCTTGCGAGTTCAGGATGGTCGTGCAGGGCTACTATGATTATGAATTTGAGAGAGGAGTATCTCCTCCCAACAGCAGTATCTCCTCCCCACCAGATGTTCATGATCACAGAAGTGAACTTAAATGACCTGACGGATCTGGCCACTGTTTCAACCTTAATTGGGGATCCAGATTGCCCTATTGGAAATGACCCCGATCCCTATGACCCTCCCCTTTTCCCAGATTATTATTACAGTTACCTTTCAGGAGTTCCATTCAGACCACCTCTTTCTGTGTAAAATGAAAATTTCCCAAAAACCAGACGGTTTTATGTTCTGTCTGACAACAGCTCAGATATATCATGTATGGTGATGCTTATGGTTTCCATAGCATCAAAGGTTGTGGCAGAATTGGGGTGAGCTGTTGTAACTTCTCTAGCGTTATGTTATTGTTCTGTGTTTGACTGTAAAATGCATTTCATAGAATCCTGTTATCACTACACCTTAACACAAGGCCATTGTGTTCTTGAACTGTTGCGTGTGTTAAAGGACTGTTGTGTAAACAATATGATAGTATTATCACCTCCCACTATACAGTGGCAAGAAAAAGTACGTGAACCCTTTGGTATTACCTGGATTTCTGCATTAATTGGTCATCAAATTTGATCTGATCTTCATCTAAGTCACAATAATAGACAAACATAGTGTGCTTAAACTAATAACACAAATGATTGTATTTTCTTGTCTATATTGAATACATAATTTAAATATGCACAGTGTAGGTCATCTGTATTAAAGATTCACTATTATAATGATAAATTCGTCTCTGGATTGAGTTTTTCACAACAAGGCCTGTTTATGAACCCTTTTAGACCATATTTTTCAACTATTACTTGTGAATTTCTGAGGCCTATAAGATTCCCACTGATCAGCGTGACATTTTTTCCCCGTGGATTTTGAAGAACATGGCTAAAACGTGAAATAGCTTAGTTGGCTACTACGTTCTTATCTAAGAGCCTAATATAAAATCCATTGCAGGAATGTCAAGTAGTTATATGTTAGTGTTTTTTAACCACAAAATGGCCAATTATGAATAGAGCCTAGAGCTAGGCTTTACACAGCAAGCTAACACAGGCTTGTGGCACACATACCTGGACTTGAACACAGTCATTCATACATACAAATGGATTCAAAACAGCATAGGCTACATAAAAGTATATCTTGTAGGCATATCTCATGGGATTTTATTATTTTACTTTATATAAGTGCACAAAACATTAGGAACACCTGCTCATTCCATGACATAGACTGACCAGGTTTCCAGGTGAAACCTATGATCCCTTATTGTTGTCACTTGTTAAATCCACTTCAAATCAGTGTAGATGAAGGGGAGGAGAAATGTTAAAGGAGGATTTTTAAGCCTTGAGACATGGATTGTGTATGTGTGCCATTTCGAGGGTGAATGGGTAAGACAAAATATTTAAGTGCCTTTAAACAGGGTATGGTAGTAGGTGCCAGGTGCGCCGGTTTGAGTGTGTAAAGAACTGCAATGCTGCTGGGTTTTCCACACTCAACAGTTTCCTGTGTGTATCAAGAATGGTCCACCACCCTAAGGACATCCAGCCAACAATTGTAGGAAGCATTGGAGTCAACATGGGCCAGCATCAGTGGTGGAAAAAGGACTCAATTGTCATACTTGAGTAAAAGTAAAGTTACCTTAATAGAAAATGTATTCAAGTAAAGGTGAAAGTCACCCAGTAAAATACTAATTGAGTAAGTCTAAAAGTATTTGGTTTTGAATATACTTAAGTATAAAAAATTATTGCTAAAATATACTTAAGTATCAAAAGTAACAGTACAAATTAAGCAAACCAGATGGCACCATTTTTTTTTTTTTTACAGATGGCTAGGGGCACACTCCAACATTTTACATTTACATTTAAGTCATTTAGCAGACGCTCTTATCCAGAGCGACTTACAAATTGGTGCGTTCACCTTAAGACATCCAGTGGAACAGCCACTTTACAATAGTGCATCTAAATATTTTAAGGGGGTGAGAAGGATTACTTTATCCTATCCTAGGTATTCCTGAAAGAGGTGGGGTTTCAGGTGTCTCCGGAAGGTGGTGATTGACTCCACTGTCCTGGCGTCGTGAGGGAGTTTGTTCCACCATTGGGGGGCCAGAGCAGCGAACACTTTTGACTGGGCTGCGCGGGAACTGTACTTCCTCAGTGGTAGGGAGGCGAGCAGGCCAGAGGTGGATGAACGCAGTGCCCTTGTTTGGGTGTAGGGCCTGATCAGAGCCTGGAGGTACTGAGGTGCCGTTCCCCTCACAGCTCCGTAGGCAAGCACCATGGTCTTGTAGCGGATGCGAGCTTCAACTGGAAGCCAGTGGAGAGAGCGGAGGAGCGGGGTGACGTGAGAGAACTTGGGAAGGTTGAACACCAGGCGGGCTGCGGCGTTCTGGATGAGTTGTAGGGGTTTAATGGCACAGGCAGGGAGCCCAGCCAACAGCGAGTTGCAGTAATCCAGACGGGAGATGACAAGTGCCTGGATTAGGACCTGCGCTGCTTCCTGTGTGAGGCAGGGTCGTACTCTGCGGATGTTGTAGAGCATGAACCTACAAGAACGGGCCACCGCCTTGATGTTAGTTGAGAACGACAGGGTGTTGTCCAGGATCACGCCAAGGTTCTTAGCGCTCTGGGAGGAGGACACAATGGAGTTGTCAACCGTGATGGCGAGATCATGGAACGGGCAGTCCTTCCCCGGGAGGAAGAGCAGCTCCGTCTTGCCGAGGTTCAGCTTGAGGTGGTGATCCGTCATCCACACTGATATGTCTGCCAGACATGCAGAGATGCGATTCGCCACCTGGTCATCAGAAGGGGGAAAGGAGAAGATTAATTGTGTGTCGTCTGCATAGCAATGATAGGAGAGACCATGTGAGGTTATGACAGAGCCAAGTGACTTGGTGTATAGCGAGAATAGGAGAGGGCCTAGAACAGAGCCCTGGGGGACGCCAGTGGTGAGAGCGCGTGGTGAGGAGACAGATTCTCGCCACGCCACCTGGTAGGAGCGACCTGTCAGGTAGGACGCAACCAGCGTGGGCCGCGCCGGAGATGCCCAACTCGGAGAGGGTGGAGAGGAGGATCTGATGGTTCACAGTATCGAAGGCAGCCGATAGGTCTAGAAGGATGAGAGCAGAGGCGAGAGAGTTAGCTTTAGCAGTGCGGAGGGCCTCCGTGATACAGAGAAGAGCAGTCTCAGTTGAATGACTAGTCTTGAAACCTGACTGATTTGGATCAAGAAGGTCATTCTGAGAGAGATAGCGGGAGAGCTGGCCAAGGACGGCACGTTCAAGAGTTTTGGAGAGAAAAGAAAGAAGGGATACTGGTCTGTAGTTGTTGACATCGGAGGGATCGAGTGTAGGTTTTTTCAGAAGGGGTGCAACTCTCGCTCTCTTGAAGACAGAAGGGACGTAGCCAGCGGTCAGGGATGAGTTGATGAGCGAGGTGAGGTAAGGGAGAAGGTCTCCGGAAATGGTCTGGAGAAGAGAGGAGGGAATAGGGTCAAGCGGGCAGGTTGTTGGGCGGCCGGCCGTCACAAGACGCGAGATTTCATCTGGAGAAAGAGGGGAGAAAGAGATCAGAGCACAGGGTAGGGCCGTGTGAGCAGAACCAGCGGTGTCGTTTGACTTAGCAAACGAGGATCGGATGTCGTCGACCTTCTTTTCAAAATGGTTGATGAAGTCATCTGCAGAAAGGGAGGAGGGGGAGGGGGAGGAGGATTCAGGAGGGAGGAGAAGGTGGCAAAGAGCTTCCTAGGGTTAGAGGCAGATGCTTGGACTTTAGAGTGGTAGAAAGTGGCTTTAGCAGCAGAGACAGAAGAGGAAAATGTAGAGAGGAGGGAGTGAAAGGATGCCAGGTCCGCAGGGAGGCGAGTTTTCCTCCATTTCCGCTCGGCTGCCCGGAGCCCTGTTCTGTGAGCTCGCAATGAGTCGTCGAGCCACGGAGCAGGAGGGAGGACCGAGCCGGCCTGGAGGATAGGGGACATAGAGAATCAAGGGATGCAGAAAGGGAGGAGAGGAGGGTTGAGGAGGCAGAATCAGGAGATAGATTGGAGAAGGTTTGAGCAGAGGGAAGAGATGATAGGATGGAAGAGGAGAGAGTAGCGGGGGAGAGAGAGCGAAGATTGGGACGGCGCGATACCATCCGAGTAGGGGCAGTGTGGGAAGTGTTGGATGAGAGCAAGAGGGAAAAGGATACAAGGTAGTGGTCGGAGACTTGGAGGGGAGTTGCAGTGAGGTTAGTGGAAGAACAGCATCTAGTAAAGATGAGGTTGAGCGTATTGCCTGCCTTGTGAGTAGAGGGGAAGGTGAGAGGGTGAGGTCAAAAGAGGAGAGGAGTGGAAAGAAGGAGGCAGAGAGGAATGAGTCAAAGGTAGACGTGGGGAGGTTAAAGTCGCCCAGAACTGTGAGAGGTGAGCCGTCCTCAGGAAAGGAGCTTATCAAGGCATCAAGCTCATTGATGTACTCTCCGAGGAACCTGGAGGGCGATAAATGATAAGGATGTTAAGCTTGAAAGGGCTGGTAACTGTGACAGCATGGAATTCAAAGGAGGCGATAGACAGATGGGTAAGGGAGAAAGAGAGAATGACCACTTGGGAGAGATGAGGATCCCGGTGCCACCACCCCGCTGACCAGAAGCTCTCGGGGTGTGCGAGAACACGTGGGCGGACGAAGAGAGAGCAGTAGGAGTAGCAGTGTTATCTGTGGTGATCCATGTTTCCGTCAGTGCCAAGAAGTCGAGGGACTGGAGGGAGGCATAGGCTGAGATGAACTCTGCCTTGTTGGCCGCAGATCGGCAGTTCCAGAGGCTACCGGAGACCTGGAACTCCACGTGGGTCGTGCGCGCTGGGACCACCAGATTAGAGTGGCCGCGGCCACGCGGTGTGGAGCGTTTGTATGGTCTGTGCAGAGAGGAGAGAACAGGGATAGACAGACACATAGTTGACAGGCTACAGAAGAGGCTACGCTAATGCAAAGGAGATTGGAATGACAAATGGACTACACGTCTCGAATGTTCAGAAAGTTAAGCTTACGTAGCAGGAATCTTATTGACTAAAATAATTCAAATGATACAGTACTGCTGAAGTAGGCTAGCTGGCAGTGGCTGCGTTGTTGTTGTTCTATCTCTCTATAGTGCTGTTTCAACATGCAGACTTAATTTACAAAACTAAGCATGTGTGTTTAGTGAGTCCACCAGATCATCAGTAGGGATGACCAGGGATGTTCTCTTGATAAGTGTGTGAATTGGACCATTTATTTTAAACTACTTCTTAAAAAACAGTTACTATTTAGTATCAGTAACGTAACTTTTGTATTACCCAAACTCAGTAATGTAATCTGATTACATTCAGTTACTTTCTGATTACTTTTCCCTTAAGAGGCATTCGAAGAAGATAAAAATGTATGGTACCAATTGAACCACATCTATTGCAGGATAAATCAATGTTAAAGATTACATAGCTGGCCATATATGGATGTTAAATTCTACTTTATTGGTTGGTTATGTAGACTTCTTCTAAACCATCGCTTTCAACTACATATAATAATATGATTAAAATTATATCTTTCCATTAAAAACCAAAGTCTATCAGCATTCCAGTCATTCCAATAAATGTTATACCCCTTGATCTTCAAGAATAGGACTTGGAAATATGGATATATGTATAGATTAGCCTAATTGTTTTACCTGAGCATAACCCCAAAACTAAGGCCTTTACAGTGCCTTGCAAAAGTATTCGGCCCCCTTGAACTTTGCAACCTTTTGCCACATTTCAGGCTTCAAACATAAAGATATAAAACTGTATTTTTTTGTGAGGAATCAACAACAAGTGGGACACAATCATGAAGTGGAACGACATTTATTGGATATTTCAAACTTTTTTAACAAATCAAAAACTGAAAAATTGGGCGTGCAAAATTATTCAGCCCCCAAAGTTAATACTTTGTAGCGCCACCTTTTGCTGCGATTACAGCTGTAAGTCGCTTGGGGTATGTCTCTATCAGTTTTGCACATCGAGAGACTGAAACATTTTCCCATTCCTCCTTGCAAAACAGCTCGAGCTCAGTGAGGTTGGATGGAGAGCATTTGTGAACAGCAGTTTTCAGTTCTTTCCACAGATTCTCGATTGGATTCAGGTCTGGACTTTGACTTGGCCATTTTAACACCTGGATATGTTTATTTTTGAACCATTCCATTGTAGATTTTGCTTTATGTTTTGGATCATTGTCTTGTTGGAAGACAAATCTCCGTCCCAGTCTCAGGTCTTTTGCAGACTCCATCCGGTTTTCTTCCAGAATGGTCCTGTATTTGGCTCCATCCATCTTCCCATCAATTTTAACCATCTTCCCTGTCCCTGCTGAAGAAAAGCAGGCCCAAACCATGATGCTGCCACCACCATGTTTGACAGTGGGGATGGTGTGTTCAGGGTGATGAGCTGTGTTGCTTTTACGCCAAACATAACGTTTTGCATTGTTGCCAAAAAGTTCACTTTTGGTTTCATCTGACCAGAGCACCTTCTTCCACATGTTTGGTGTGTCTCCCAGGTGGCTTGTGGCAAACTTTAAACGACACTTTTTATGGATATCTTTAAGAAATGGCTTTCTTCTTGCCACTCTTCCATAAAGGCCAGATTTGTGCAATATACGACTGATTGTTGTCCTATGGACAGAGTCTCCCACCTCAGCTGTAGATCTCTGCAGTTCATCCAGAGTGATCATGGGCCTCTTGGCTGCATCTCTGATCAGTCTTCTCCTTGTATGAGCTGAAAGTTTAGAGGGACGGCCAGGTCTTGGTAGATTTGCAGTGGTCTGATACTCCTTCCATTTCAATATTATCGCTTGCACAGTGCTCCTTGGGATGTTTAAAGCTTGGGAAATCTTTTTGTATCCAAATCCGGCTTTAAACTTCTTCACAACAGTATCTCGGACCTGCCTGGTGTGTTCCTTGTTCTTCATGATGCTCTCTGCGCTTTTAACGGACCTCTGAGACTATCACAGTGCAGGTGCATTTACACGGAGACTTGATTACACACAGGTGGATTGTATTTATCATCATTAGTCATTTAGGTCAACATTGGATCATTCAGAGATCCTCACTGAACTTTTGGAGAGAGTTTGCTGCACTGAAAGTAAAGGGGCTGAATAATTTTGCACGCCCAATTTTTCAGTTGTTGATTTGTTAAAAAAGTTTGAAATATCCAATAAATGTCGTTCCACTTCATGATTGTGTCCCACTGGTTGTTGATTCTTCACAAAAAAATACAGTTTTATATCTTTATGTTTGAAGCCTGAAATGTGGCAAAAGGTCGCAAAGTTCAAGGGGGCCGAATACTTTCGCAAGGCACTGTATTAGGCAACCCTACTCTGTTGTTTATGATTTTGTTGTCATGGAGGACTGATTGGGCTTATTGATTCGAGTTGAAAAATAAATGCTGCGCTCATGAAATGGCATGCTTTGAGAACTACTGAAAAGTGCTATTTACATGTGAAAAATGAATGCCATGTGCTGCATTTGCTATAGGCCTATTGATAAACTTTTTGTTGGTGACAATTTGGTATCTTGATAATCCAAAAATTAAATTAAGGGATGGGCTTGGAGGAATGTAACCACTCTCAGATTAGCCTGACCATCCATGATATCAAAATTATTGTTTTAACCATGTTATGAGGCTACACAGTGTTTATTTACATTTACAATGTTACAAACATTGGAGAAAAACAAGCTTGTATTTTGGGTTCTCATGGAGTGTGACAGTTGAACTAAGCTCCTGAGGCATTTATAAGTTATATTCTTCAAAAATCAATGGATATATATATAATTTATATGTCCAAAAATGGATGTAGCAACAGATTGCCCCTTTAAGTCTATCAAAAATGGATGAGTTTGAACATTTGTCCATTAGGCCTATGGATTAAATATTTTTATCAGCATGCAATAGCTGAGCAATAAAAGCCCCACTTTTATTCCATAGGCTGGGATTCTGTAGCTGTTGCAAGAGCACATTGTCACTGGGTTTCCACTGGTTTCAAAAACAATGATTGACAGGCAGCTTAAACTTTTTGAATACTATCATTATTGGGTGCATGGGCATCTTGGCCCTCACAGTTAACATCCATTTGAAGAGCATAACCTGAGGTCTTTTTGAGTCGTTAATTCAGAGTTTCCTCTTGATTGCTAGCAATAGCATAAATTCTTAATTTAAGCTATTTTGCTTGGCAATGGGAGCACTCTCTATACATGCACTCTTTCTTCGGGTTCACACAGCACAAGGACTCAAAAACTTTCTCAGTTTTGCTGCAGCTGATCACTTTGTGATACTGTAGTTTGTCCGCCATGAACTGGAGGTTGGCGTGGGTTTTGCAGAGACATGTGTCCCTATCCTGAACTGTTGGCTTGACATCCCAAAAAGGACATCTTTTGCAGAATTCACAGTAGGAAATTTGAATTTCTAAATATTCCTTCTTAAACTTCTGATAAAGGTTCTGAATTGTGCCATTCAAGAAGCGCTTCTGCTTTTTCTTCTTGTTCCTCGTTAGTTGGTCCTTTTTCCCTGTTGTTGTTTTGATGTCATCACATTCATAGAATCTAATGATTTTCTCTTCTGTGGCTGTGCTAATTCTGTTACACTGATTTTTCCTGGAGTATTGAAGAATTGATGGCCTGTTTTCATTTGCCCTCATTGCTTTTGCTGAAAATCCAAATTCTGTTTGTAGCTTTGACCAGCCCATACTTTCTCAGGATGTTTCCTCTGAGCATTTTTTAAGCCACTTGTTTGTCCTTGGCACTGCACATTTTTTTTATACTTTTGTTTTAACTCTGCAATGATGGCATTTTGAAACAATAAAATCCTTCTCAAATTCTTTGGAGTTCCCTTCATTTGCCGTTTTGTCTTTGGGGAATCTTGTCTCTTCATTTTGTTAATCAGTCGATCATACCTTTTTTTGTATTTCTCAGCTTTCCGTAAAGCATTATCAAGTTTGACATTTGTCATATTAAGATCTCTGTAGGCTTTTGAGCGACCTCTTCCAACCTTTTTCCTTCCAGCAAGTATTCGACTTCTCATTCATGTTGCAGACGATGAGGAGGGGGTATCAGGGTGTGCATCGGGGGCAGGTATGTTGGCCTCATGTTCTGGCTGCAAGTCATCTGGTGACTGAGGTGGTGTGTTGGCTGATAAGTAGGTCTCCATTGCAACTGTTCTCTTTAAAGTCTGTCTTCTATTCCGTTGGTTACATTTCCATCTCTTGTTTCTTTGTTCTCGCTTTGTAAGCTCAGAGATAGATTTCACTTCTCCCTTCTCTTTTTCCATCCAGTATCTCTCCCTGTCTTTTTGCAGATGTTCATGGTATCGTATATGATCATTTTTGATATTGTTTCTATATGTCTGTAACCTCTGAGCTGTTTTATGTGGAATCTTCTAAAAATAAAGACAAAAACTACTTAGTTTTTTGTGCACACCATGGAGCATTTTCTAGATTAAATTAATTTAAACCATGATTAAATAAGCCTAAAGTACAAATATATATATTTTTTAAAGTACAATAAAAACGAATAAGGTAATGAATGTGTCATTTCCACCACACTTAACTTTGTGATGGCAATGACTGTGATGGAAATGACATTTCTACAGTTTCAGGAGAAAATTGACAGTTTAGCATGCTTTGATTAGTATTACAGCTAGCACATCGTTCACACTAAACACATAAAATATTTTTTTTAATTCAAAAGTTGTACCACAAATTAAAGAAATGATAGCCTGCTCGGAAATATTCTGTACACAAGCAATATTTACCTCGATTTTTCTTCAACTTCTGGACATCACATCTGGAACAACTGTCCACTGCAGCCATGTGCTTCAGTGTCACAATGTTTCCATGGTAACTAAATGAACATTCTCTTGAAAAAACTTTATTAATGAGGAATTTGTCCTCAGTGGTGGAAATGACACCACTCCCAAAGGACAGGTATATTGTGTGTAAAAAACAATGTAAAGGGCATACTCACAATAAATATTGATATAGATTTATTTCATTGACTCTTTCTGTAGTACATAACATTATATAATGTGCAATTATTAATGTTGTTTTCTCATAGAAAAACATAAAGCTTAAAAGTCTGGGTCAGGGACAAGGGAAAAATAGTGAAATTGAGTTATAAAAAAAGTAGCTAAAATACTTGATAGGGAGGTGTTTAAAAAAGTAGCTAGAATACTTGATAGGGAGGTGTTTAAAAAAGTATGGGGTGATTCCAGTGTGAACTTAACATACAAATATTTGTATTTGTTTTATTTTTTATAAAATCCCCCAAATTGACCCGAGGACATGGAGGTGCCCGTAGTTGCAGAATCACCCTAATATCAAAGTCTCTGTAAGAGTGTCTGGTTTCATAGCGTAGCTTGCCACTGACGAAGAGAGGTAGCGGAGCAGAAGATCCGGGAGATGGGGTTCATCTAGCCATCCAACAACCCTTTGCGGCCTCTGTAGTCCTAGTCAAGAAGGACAGCTCAAGGCACTTCTGTGACCACCCAGAAACAGTTTTGCATCTTTTTTGGCATTGTATGCATGTAGGAAAACTGTGGCAAGACATCAGTAGGTTTATCATTGAACACATTTATGAAGATTTTACACTATTGTGGAGAGATGTACTGTTTGGATTCTTTACATACAATAGAAATAAGCGGAAATATTTGTATGTAATTAATTTCATTATTCTTTTGGCCAAATTTCATATACACAAATGTAAATTTACAAAAATAAATTGAACTGTATTTTAAGATGGTTAAATGCTCTACTAACAAAAAAAGTTGTTAGAATTATAAGTATACGCATGTCCCTTAAGGTCCTTGTGTAATTGTAATGTGATATTGTACCCCCTAGCTCGATTGTCTATAATCTATGAATGCTTGTGTTCCCTCATATGCTTTATGTATTGATTTGTTGTGAATAAAAAATAAAATAAAAAAGGCACTTCTGTGCAGACTACAGGCAGCTGAACTATGTGACCATGAAGGATTCCTATCCCTCAAGTACATAGATAATGCACTGGACTAGTAGAATACACAAGGCGCAATTTCGAAAATTGCCAATTATTCCTTTTGATGTGTCAGTCACTCAATTGGCCATGTCAACTAACAATTGCAGGAAATGTGGTTCAAAACAGCAAACATTTCTCTCCACCCCATGGCAAAATGTTTATAATTGCAGGAAGTGTTATAAACTTGCAAAATGTTCTCTCTGCCCAATGACAAAATGGTATAATAGTAGAAAACGTGCTTTAAAACGGCAACATTTCCTCTACGCCACATGGCAAAATGTGTAGAACTGCAGGAAATATTTTCTCTCCCGAGAGAGTAGTGCAACCAAATCACGCTGAGGGCCCCAAAAAATAGATTCAATAACATACATCTGGTGTAATATAAGTAATTATTGGTGCCATGATTGTATTCGAAATGTGTAAGTATTTACACGAAGATTGACCACGAAGTTCGCCATTTCCCCCTTCACCAAAATGGGGGATCCTGTTAACTGCAAACAATGCCTGTAGTACCGCGGGTCGGCCTGGAACTTCGTCTGCAATGAGAGGGTGCAGTCGTCCTGCGCTGGTTCCCTGAGTTAAGGTTAGGTTTCGGGGAGAGGAAGCTGATCCGAGATGTGGAAACTTCACTACGGCGCAAGGCGACATAGTATCACTGCACGGGAGTTTTCCTACTGCCAGTAAACGTTTGTAGCAGGCGGGTCTAATGGCTGTTACAGGAACAATTTCATTGGAAGTTGTGTACGGTGTAGCCTGCCGATTGGAGCAACGTCCCGAGGTTTGGCTGTACCGGAAATGCCTCAATATATTTAGACAGACAAAAGGCTCTCAAGTCATCTAAAATAACAATAGCTTATTCATGTGTAGACATTCAAATACACTTCATAAAGTTTTACATAGGCCTATAGACTCGACAAAATAAAACATGGTCGGGATAGGATTAGCCCACATTTCCCTGATATTCGTTTTATGTCAACGTCATGTCGACTCTTACGGTAAGTAATTCTTGCCCTAAAATAGTTGGCTATAAATGTTGCTTTGTGATTAATCACTTGGAGCTGATGTTACTGTAATTATTTAGTACAGTATTCCTGCTTAGTTTTTTCGACAACATAATGCAGGATATAGGTCACTGTACAATATGCTAATGTTCTTGGAATTTATATTGCTATTCCAAAAGTATACTTAGTATGAAAATATGTTCGAGGATCTCTTGGCGTAAGGTGTTGGGTTGACAGTCGCTGGATCTGTGCTCGAGTCCCGGTCGAACCTACCCCCTGAATTCGCTACAATATTGTCAGTCCATGTGTTTTCTTTTATTCAGGCAGTGGACTGATACACAAAGTTGTCCTTAAAGTAGTCAGTTGTTGCAATAAATAAGGTGCTAGTTCGCAATAAGTGGTGAGCACTGTTTATTGTCAGTTGGTTTTGCATTCTGTTTGTATGCCAGTAGCCTAAGTCAAGTTTTTTGTTCCTTCAACCTCAGTGGGAAATTCACTGTAGATTTCACACTTACACCACAGAGAAAAACATACAGTTACAGTAGACCTCTCTGTGGTCTGACACCTCTGTGATCTGACACATGTCTAACTTCATGTGTGGGTTATTACTGTACCCTCAGTGTTTTTTATGGAGTAGTCTAGTCTAGTGTGTTGTGCTCCACAGAACAGAGGATATTGCCTTTCTCCACTCTAAAGTAACATTTATGTTGTGAAACTAAATCCGGAAGTGTATTTCCCCAAAACAGCACAGATGCTATGTGAGGAAATGTTCAATCGTTTGTACGTGCACTACATACCATACATAATGGCCCACTGAAACATGAGTAATTCTTCTGTAATTAATGAATTAAAAACATTTTGTTATATCCAACATCCAATTATCCCCTGACAATGAGACCAGTTCCTTTCTGACTTCATACAGGCTGATATTTTCACCTTCCTCAGCTAATAGTGCCAGGCTTCTACTGCAAGTGAGATGTTATCTTCCCTACAATCACTTACTATACCATATGTTGTGCTGGAGATTTATCAGGTTGTTTAACTTGCACACAATGCAGCCCATATCTTGAATATATCCCAGTGAACTTAAAGCTGCACGTAGACATGTGAGTTATAGAAAGCATATGGGGGCGGCAGGTAGCCTAGTGGTTAGAGCATTGGGCCAGTAACCTGAAAGGTTTCTAGTTTGAATCCTCGAGCTGACAAGGTAAAAATCTGTCATTCTGCCCCTGAACAAGGCAGTTAATTAACCCACTGTTCCTAGGCTGTCATTGTAAATAAGAATTTGTTCTTAACGGACTTTCCTAGTTAAATTAAGGTAAAATACATATCTAAAAAGTGGTAGATGTGCTCTATTTCTTTGTTTCCCGTTCTTACATTTATTTTTTACGTCTTTTTCTTCTGGTTTTGTACACAGTTTCAAACAGCTGAAAATACAATATTTTTGGTTATTGAAAATATATTTCACAGAAATTTAGATGGTACAATATTCTCTACACTATTCATTGCTTGTTTATTCACATAAACAGACATTCAAATCAAACTTTATTTGTCACATACACCGAATACAAGTGTAGACCTTATCGTGAAATACTTACTTACAAGCCCTTAACCAACAGAAGAGTTAAGAAAATATTTTCCAAATAAACTAAAGCAAAGAATTATAAAAAGTAACACAATAGCATAACAACAACGAGGCTATATACAGGGGATACTGGTACCGAGTCAGTGTGCGGAGGTACAGGTTAGAGGTCATTTGTACATGTAGCAGCAGTATACAAAACAAATGGAAGGGAGGGGGGGTCAATGTAATAGTCCGGTGGCCATTTGATTAATTGTTCAACAGCCTTATGGCTTGGAGGTAGAAGCTGTTAAGGAGCCTTAGCAGTAAATGTCAGTTGGCTTTTCGTAGCCGATCACATTCAGAGTATCTCTACCGCTCCTGCTGTCTCTAGAGAGTTGACAGCAAGGAGTCATCAGGCCAGGTAGTCCTGAGGCATGGTCCTAGGGCTCAGGTCCAGAGAGAGAGAGACAGACACAGAGAATACTTAAATTCACACAGGACACCGGATAAGACAGGAGAAATACTCCAGATATAACAGACTGACAGACTTATTGCTTAATTATAGCACAGTTTTAGAAACTGGTTCTGACTGACTTTACTATTTTGTCCTACAGTTCCTCCTCCTGTCAACATGAGCCTCATCTGCCACAATTTTCACAATGTGATCTATTGGAACTACAGTGAACCATCTCTGCAGCCACAGTTCAATGTGGAAATGACAAGAAAATATTCTGGGTAGGTGCTGCAGCACCTAAGAGGTTGTTTAATCTCTCACCAAATAGGGCCTATGTTATCCAATGTAGGTTAAATAGCCAGTGAATATTATTTAAGTCTTTCTTGCCACAATTTCAAGTAGAAATGGGAAAATTGACATGCACTGTCAGACCCATACAAATGTAAAGTCCTGTCAACAGTTCTTTGTCAGCTTCTCCATTGTAATTGTGAACTAATATTTTAGTCCAAATCAGAGGTTGCCACTAACCCACAACAATTGTTTTCCTCTATCTTTCAGTGCTGCCTTGGTTTGTTCAAACACTTCCCTCTACCACTGCGATGTCTCCTCATTTACCAAAGTAATAGAAGAGGGCTACCGTTTCATATTGACTGCTGTTGGACAGAATACCAATTCCTCCGAAATTTCATTCACCTACGATGATACAGTGTATTCAGACGTGGTGGTACAGTGTAAGTTCTCACACTAATAGCCTCGGTTTTTCTAATGACTGCCTTGCCTGGTTCACCAACTACTTTGCAGACAGAGTTCAGTGTGTCAAATCGGAGGGCATGTTGTCTGGTCCTCTGGCAGTCTCTATGGGGGTGCCACAGGGTTAAATTCTCGGGCCGACTCTTTTCTCTGTATATATCAATGATGTTGCTCTTGCTGCGGGCGATTCTGTATACTTCTGGCCCTTCCTTGGACACTGTGCTATCTAACCTCCAAACGAGCTTCAATGCCATACAACACTCCTTCCGTGGCCTCCAACTGCTCTTAAACGCTAGTAAAATCAAATGCATGCTTTTCAACCGTTCGCTGCCTGCACCCACACGCCCGACTAGCATCACCACCCTGGATGGTTCCGACCTAGAATATGTGGACATCTATAAGTACCTAGGTGTCTGTCTAGACTGTAAATTCTCCTTCCAGACTCATATCAAACATCTCCAATCCAAAATCAAATCTAGAATCGGCTTTCTATTTCGCAACAAAGCCTCCTTCACTCACACCGCCAAACTTGCCCTAGTAAAACTGACTATCCTACCGATCCTCGACTTCGGCGATGTTATCTACAAAATAGCTTCCAATACTCTACTCAGCAAACTGGATGCAGTTTATCACAGTGCCATCCGTTTTGTTACTAAAGCACCTTATACCACCCACCACTGCAACCTGTATGCTCTAGTCGGCTGGCCCTCGCTACATATTCGTCGCCAGACCCACTGGCGCCAGGTCATCTACAAGTCCATGCTAGGTAAAGCTCCGCCTTATCTCAGTTCACTGGTCACGATGGCAACACCCACCCGTAGCACGCGCTCCAGCAGTTGTATCTCACTGATCATCCCTAAAACCATCACCTCATTTGGCCGCCTTTCCTTCCAGTTCTCTGCTGCCGGTGACTGGACCGAATTGCAAAAATCGTTGAAGTTGTAGACTTTTATCTCCCTCACCAACTTTAAACATCTGCTATCTGAGCAGCTAACCGATCGCTGCAGCTGTACATAGTCCATCGGTAAATAGCCCACCCAATTTACCTACCTCATCCCCATACTGTTTTTATTGATTTACTTTTCTGTTCTTTTGCACACTAGTATCTCTACCTGCACATGACCATCTGATCATTTGTCACTCCAGTGTTAATTGCTAAATTGTAATTATTCGTCTACCTCCTCATGCCTTTTGCACACAATGTATGTAAAATCTTTTTTTTCTTTATTCTTTTTTTGTACTGTGTTATTGACTTGTTTACTGTTTACTCCATGTGTAACTCTGTTGTCTGTTCACACTGCTATGCTTTATCTAGGCCAGATCGCAGTTGTAAATGAGAACTTGTTCTCAACTAGCCTACCTGGTTAAATAAAGGTGAAATAAATAAAAATTAAATAAACACTGAGCTAACCAAAAGGTGAATATACAGTATGTAGTGATTGAATTGGGGTAGTATCTTGAAAGGGTTTGTAAGTACACTGTATGCACTGCAGCACAAGTAGCATTTCTTTGTTGATCTGACCACACAATGCTCCGAGCCGGGAGATTTTGAACATATTTTCTGACCTCCGAGTTTTTTCACAAAGTAATGGTCTTTTGTGTGTTTTTTAGGCTCATTGGATTTCCCACCTGTCAACATCTCTGCTGTATCTGATCAAATGATCAACGTTCAATTCATTCACCCATTTCACATCTACAAATATGCCATCATCAAAAATGAAAGACCGGATCATAAGGAATTTCATTACACGGTTGTCGCAGAACATCCGTTGGTGAGAACTGCTGGAAAATCATGACTTAGGAATTACTATATGATGGTTTCTGGGAACCACCTTTGTAGAAATTTAGATTTTTTTCATGTGTATACCCGCTGCAAATAGTTTTCACTTGCAAGCAAAGAAGCTTTATTTTTAAAAAGGGAACACATTTCCTATATTTTTATGAACATTATATAAAACAGTTTTTTTTGGAACATAGGCTAAATATATTCATTTTTTTATTTCCCCAGAAAGAGCATCATTTTACCTGCTCCTACAAGCAACACCATGTGTGTGAGGCTGAAATACCAGTCGATGGAAAGATGGATAGGCACTGCATTAAGATGAAAGGAAAAATGAACAATGTTCATGTCTCAGCTCACCAGAACATATGCATTGAGGGGAAGCATGGGGATTCCGGTAAGACTCTTAATTTCTCACATGATGGATACGTCAAAGTCATATTACCTCTAAACCACATCTGCTAATATCTGATACGTCCTTTGAAAGTTGTGTTTGTCTGTATTGTCATATTATGGCTGATTTTATCAGCAAATGCTCAATTAGAACACTGTACAGTTTTGAATGTGAAATCAGTTTGACTGTCAGTCTAACTGCTGGACTTGTTCCCTGTAGGTCCTAGCTACACTGCCCTCTACATTGTGATCCCTATCGTTGCCATAGTGGTGATTGCGTTCATCGTGTGGCTGATATACAGTAAACTGACAAGCGGCTCATTCCCTCAACCAAAGTTTTTGGTGTGTTCAGCCTTTCAACTGTTTGGCTTGCACTGCAGTGGATTTAGTCATAAACCTACTACATATAGACTAGATTATAGTCATGCAGAGATAGTTTCAGGAGAGCACTTGGTGGTACATTGTAGAAATGAGGAGTGTCATGTTCCTATTGGAGTTATCAAACTATTGATATGCTACTACCTGTAAACACTGTCAAAACAATAGCAAATTTAAAAACATATTTCACCCACAGAATGTTTGACTGAATGTTGCATATTCTCCTTCTCTGGTAGGCTTCCGTGCTGTCACATATGAGTTCAGGTGAGTCCCTTATGCACCCTGAAAGAGACATTCTGAGTGAGTTACAAACAGGTGGCTCCCCCCTGCTGCAGACCCCCATGGAATCTTTGCCAGATGAGACCCTCACAGTCATCAGTACCCCCCAGGAAGAGGTCCTCCGCCTCCCCATTGGACTGAAGGACCAGGAGTGGAGCGGTAGGGAGGTCATGTTGCCTAACGAGGGGTCAGGCTCTTCACTGCAGATAACGAGAGAGTTGGGACTGGAGGTGAAGAGTGACTTATCTGAGCTGTCGGACTATGACTGCCCCCATAGACCTGTGATTATTCCTGTGATAGAGGAGATGAGTCCTGGGGACAATGTTACAGGGTACAAGATCTGAGTTTCTCTCAAGAGAAAGTATGGTGATTTATTTACATATGCTCAGCTCGTGCATCTACTTAACCACACCTGAATCTGTTTGGGGTAGAGCAGGGTATTCAGTTTAGTCTTTGATTGGTTGTTCTAGACCTACAGCCTGGAGTCCTACCAATACTTTTCCTGTTCCTTTAACTATTTAAATGGGCAGCCTATTGTGGAGATGGAGAGGATAATCAGAGGGGTAACCTGGGACTGTTGCTTACTCAGGCGAACCAGGGATAGTGAAAACCAAGTGGTCTTGAATGCTGGGAACTGCCCCATTGTAATGTTGAATTTCATTAGACCGAATTAATACATTTCCGGCAGCATATTTGTAAAAAAAAAAAAAAAAATTAAAAAGGTGTTCCTCTTGTCCATTCTTTTATTGTGCCTACTTGAGTGACATTACTGTTTTCTAAGGTAGCAAGAGAATAAGGGTTGCAAGAGCAGAATGAATTATATTCATTAGGTTATTGTCTTGTGCTGTGTATATTAGTTCTATTTGCACTTTTTACATGACTGTCATACATGTACAATGTTTCAAAATGTATTTAGGTCCTATTAAATTCAGATGACCAAGTTATACCAATGCAATTGGACTGCTGTGGTGATAATAATGAATGTTGTTATCAGTGCCTTGCTGTTTGCCCTATACCTAATTATTTAGTTTTTAATTGTGTACAATTTTGACGCTATACTTTTCATACAGCTAAAATTATATATAAAAAAATAATTAATGTTAAGGATTTTGCTATTTTCTGTGCAAACTAATTCTGTTGTATTTGTTTTAAATCATCTTTCACCAATAATTTCCCTTGTCTTAATTTTTTTTGTATTTTCTTTGCATAATATACAATCAAAGCTAATTCAATGGATTATTGTAATTACTATGTTAATAAATGCAGATTTGAAAGAGCAAACTAATTGTTATCCTTGCAGGGTAGACTGAAGGACATTTGTCAATGAAATTCTATTTCATGTCAATTAAATTCTACCGTAAAGGAAGTAGATATTTCAGCAAAGTCAAACAACAGGTATTGTGTTGATGAATATTGAAGCAGACCTTTAATTAAAAGGAAAGAGCCTAACTGCTGTTATTGAAATGCTTCCTCGAAAGGTATTACTAAATAAGTACAAACTGTCGGATGTCTGTTTGCACAAGTCGCAGTGTCCACCCTTCCCACCCTTCCCACTGTTCCTCCCACCTGCCTGTCTCCCCCTCTGATTTCCTTACTGTCTAAATTAAGTTAAAATAACTCATATATATTTGAAACAAAAAGTAATGGCACCATTTGAGACATGCTGCTGTGCAAATCAAACCCACTTCTAAAAGTGAAGTGTGAAAATACATGATTGAATCGTGACCTTACTATATTGAAATGACCATGAAGATTGTGAACATGAAGATTGCAGTCACAGGCATAGGTAGTGGTACATTGGCAATGTTAACATAGAAAAAAGGAATCCGCATTAGTATAGAAAAGTATCTGGTAGTTTCACTCTAGACAAGAGAGGATTCCGTTGCTGTCTATATTTGTTTGAACGGTTTAGGCCTTCACATTGGATTCTCCCAGCAGCACTGAGCTGTGGATGATTCCTAGCCTGGTCTCTTCATAGTAAGGTGCACCCATGTCCATCCCCAGTATGATGTCATGTGTCTGGTCGGACTGCCACAAGGGGTACAACACAGTCAGCCTCTGCAGATTCTGCATTGCAAAAGAGTCCAAGAATGCTGGCCTGCTTCCTACAGAGTTGCACTTAAACAGCATGATGTGCCACACCTCCGAGTTGTTCAGCAGGAGGGCCATGTTGAGTGGGGACATGTACCAGATGGTCAGGCATCTCATTTGCACCAAGCTGGAGCTGTCTGCCTGGTGCAGCAAAGAGAATGAGTGGTCCTTACAGGTACACTCTTGGGCTGATGACGCCACAGGCCACCAGATCATGGACACCTGCACAGTATAACAGGCTGTGGTCAGTCACGTGGGCTAGTTTGAACTCTGACCTGAGGAGGCTGGAAACTTACATCCATATCAAGCAGTACAACAGCCTGACCAAGGTGCCTGAGGGCCAACATAACCACAAGGCCCTCACACAGCACAGCAAGTGTGATTAGCACTCAACTGTGTGTGGAGAGAGAAACAGACCACAGTCCATTTAAACAGAGAAGCACATCTCAATGAAGTCAGGCCAAGATGGTGCCTCTGATCCCTTTATGAAATGGATCCTGTTCCCCAGCCAGAGACTGAGGAAATCTTCGGACCTAAGTAAGCAGCTTTTGGATGATGAAGAGAGAACGTCCAATCACAGTCTTTTTTATGTTTGTCGCTCTGTCCAGGCTGAGCTGCTCCATGGGCTGTTTAAGGCTGTCCTGACCAGCTGGAATGGAGGATATTGGCTCAGGAGCCTTGTTAGCACAGGGTCACATCTGTAAACAACAGAATGAACAGTAAATAGAAACAGTTCATCCTGGTCCTCACTCAAAGATGACTCCCACAGTACATCTAGCAAGTCATTAGAGGTCTAACATGATTTTAATCTATATACTTGGCGCATTCCTGTCTTTCCACATTTTTTTTTTTAGGCCAACGTGTAGGACTGTAACTATGCTTTTGAGTCCGCTAAAGCGCTACTTTGTAGTGCCCCAGTACTTGCCGCCCCCAACTTTTACAAACCTTTTAAGTTAGAGGTAGATGCTAGTATAGTGGGGGTGGGTGCGGTTCTCTTACAGGAAGATGAAGACGGAGTGTATCGGCCCGTCAGTTTCTTCTCCCGTAAGTTCAACTCGTGTCAGTCAAGGTATTCTATAATTGAACAAGAGACACTGGCTTTATTGCCTGCCTTAAAGTTCTTTGAGGTATATGTGGGCTCCAGTGCCTTGCCTGTAATGGTCTTCACGGACCATAATCCATTGGTGTTCTTGAAACAAATGTACAATCAGAAGCGCCGCCTTATGCGGTGGGCTCTGATTGTACAAGGATATAATGTACAGATAGCCTATGTGAAGGGCTCGGCAAATGTGGTTGCCGACGCTCTATCACGAGTTTAGTAACTGGGGATGCGATATGGTTTTTGTTTTTACAAACTGTATGTTTGCAATTTTTGTAGGCGTGCGTAACAGTCCTACAAATGTACCGAATAAACCAATTAGGTACATTTGGGAAGTCTTGATACAACATTTTCAACATATACGCACTGGTTCATTGGATCAGTCCAAAACGTTGCACATACACTGTTGCCATCTATTGGCCCAAATCTAAATTGCGCCTTGGCTGGAATAATACGTTATAGCCTCTCTTGCATTTCGAAGATGGTACAAATAAAAATATGCATGTTTTTTTCTTTGTATTATGTTTTACCAGATCTAATGTGCTGTATTCTCCTACATTCATTTAAAATGCTCACAAACTTCAAAATGTTTCCTTTCAAATAGTATCACGAATATGCATATCCTTGCTTCAGGTCCTGAGCTACAGGCAGTTAGATTTGGGTATGTCATTTTAGGCGAAAATTGAAAAACAGGGTTGGATCCTTTTAAGTGACATATTGGCAGACATTTAGTCTCATACCTGCTGTAATTGCCTGATTGTTTGGAGGTGTTATGCAAAACCACAAGAGGGCCTTGGATGGAAAAACAGATTATTTAGCAGTGTGTTTATAGACAAGCTATTGCTTAGAAGTATATTTCTAGTATGTTCCAGGGATTCTGAGAACATCTATTAAAGATGTGAGATGTGTGCCAGTAACTAGTTTGAGTGTTTGTTGGTTGTGATCACTGATCAGGAACGCAGGACACATCCAGCTGTGGTCTACTAACTCCCTCCCTGAGAGATGAGTGTGTCCCTTTGCTTCAACTCGGGAGGTGCGCATTGGATACTATGTGCAGTTCCTTCTGGAATCACATTCACGTGCCCGCGGACACAAACACACTTGCTGTTTAATAGTGCAGAACAAAAATGTCATTATGGACAGGATTGCACAAAGGCTGTTATTTATATGCATTGGCTTGATAAAAAGGGTGATACAATTCATAGTTTGTTCAAATTAGCCTTTGTTCAAAATGTCTGGAGGTCAAATTTCAATTTAACAGCCAATCAACTTTGATGAAGACTCCCTCATGACTGGTTCAGTTACAAAACAAATCAAGAGGGTCTTCCTATCTGTCACAGGTCTCCCCATAGAGCCAGAGATTTGTTTTGGTCTCCCCATAGAGCCAGAGATTTGTTTTGGTCTCCCTATAAGAGCCAGAGATTTGTTTTGGTCTCCCTATAGAGCCAGAGCTTTGTTTTGGTCTCCCAATAGAACCAGAGCTTTGTTTTGCAAGCAGTTGAGCCCCAATAGAGAAATAGAAATCCTCCCAGACTGCCAAGACCATGCAGACCAGACCCAGACTCTTCCATTCCTCCTAAGGGGCCATATCCAGACCTCTTTGGTTCTCATTCAAACCATGTACCACAGTGTGGCCAATGTGTACAACAGTTCCAATGCTCTGTTAACTGTTAATAATCCTCGCTTGCAATACGGTTTTGGAAAGTTTAGGAAGTCTACCTTCATATCACCCAAAAATGATTTTACAACTACAAAAGATACAACTTACTGTGTGCCGTTCTAATCACTCCACCATTTCATAGATGCAAAAATGATAAGTTCGCCTAATTTCAGTTGATGTGACAAAACAAGCAATTTATAGTGTAGAAAATCATTGAACCATCTAAACCACTGTAAAATATATTTTCATTAGACAAAAATATTGTATTTTCAGCTGTTTGAAGCTGGTGTACAAAAGTAAAAGGTGATCAAAATCTACTTAAGAATGGGAAGCATATAAATAGCGCACATAGAACGGATCTACCGCTTAGACTTGCTTTCAATGACTGGTCTATAACTCACATTTCTATGTACATTTGATTGGGTCGCCCAAAAAGTTATATATTGCAGCTTTAAATTGATGTTGAAGGTTTACAAAATCATATGCAAACAAGAATAGTTTTAAGAACGAGTATTTCACGCTTTGACCAATTACCCTGGAGTCAGAAGTGCGATCTTCCTTTTTGTAAAAGATGGTAAAAATCATAATTTCGTCTGGACTGTCAAAAACACATTAGGCCTAGAACAAATCAGTGCTGCTGATAGGGCTACAAATCATAAACTGGGAATTGGAACTGGAAATGTCTTGGTGAAAAATAACTTATCATTGACGTCAATCCCCGGTAGCAACCACCGCTGAACACCGCTTTACAGGACTGAAAAGGGGTTTGAGGAAATAATGATTTTCCTGACGTGGGAACTACTTATCCCAAAAGGCCACGCTTTGACTGATGCTGCGTTCACAACAACTGGGAACTCCGAAAAATAAGAAATCAAATCATGACGTCAGTAATATTCAGGACAGAAAGTCTGAGCTTTAGAAAGATGCCCGAGTTCCGAGTTGGAATTCCAAGTTGGATGACCGTTCAAAACGACTTTTTTTTTCCCCCAATCGAAGCTCGTTTTTCCCCTTGGTCCCAGTTGTTTTGAACGCACAGAATTCGGAGATTTCCGAGTACCCAGTTCCGAGTTGTTTTGAACGCGGCATTTGTAAAGTTTATATTTATGCTACTTTGGTTTGTTCGGTCTGACAGCGGATTTGCACCGTTTGCTCAGTGTGTAGCTCAAGCGCACCTAGCAAATGCAATGGGTGTAGACGGAGAAGAAAATAGAGACCCAACTCGGCGGAAAATATTTTCCCTCCAGCAGGTGACGTTTTTTCGTTGTATGGGAGGTCAGTGAGAGTGTCGAATTTGGTCAACAACAAACATGAATGGCTTATTTGCTACGTGAGGTTTATTTGATATAATAAAATGTTTGTAATGCTTAAGTTGTTACGAGTGTACTGATATAAGTAGGACACGTGACATCCCGGCAACTTTGAGAAAAAACACTTTATATTGGAGTTGTCTCGAGGATGCCTATGCATATTCATGATATGAGTCTCTCGATTGAACGCATGCAGTTGACGTCAACAACCCTCGTCGAATTGAGTTCCACAGTTCGAGTCATAATACCTATACAACGAGCGGTAAAACCCGGAAATTCCAATTGCTTTTCCAAGATACATTTTCCGTGGGGGGTTTTAGAACTACTTTATGGAAGGGCTATGTTTCAAAACGTTTGCATTACGTTTTGCCTATAATGAAGCGCTAATCAGCCGCTAATGTGGCTATCATACAGAACTACACTTCCTGTCGCAACCTTTGACGTCATCACTTAAGAAGGGTAGGAAAAACCTCCACATTTACATTTACATTTAAGTATTTCTCCATGCAAACTCATTGCAAAGTAACCTAGCAAGTAGATATTATGGCCTTTTTAACTATTTTGTTTAGGTCAAATCTGTGGTTAACTAGATGCGCCCACCAGACAATAGTTAAGTTAGCTAGCTGTATCCCGGCACTGGTGGGCTAAACATTAGCTTGCATGTCACTAACGTAAACTCACCCCATTCCGTACAAATGTGCGCAACCGCAACATTCAAACGAGGCTACCAAGTGGGACTTTGTTGACGTCAAAATCGGGGGTGTGAACTAGGTTTCTATTCAAGCGTTGATCGACATGGTAATGGCTCTATAGTATTGGAGAAAAGTTGAGAAAACTGACCCTCCGTTACATCTTGACGTATCGTAACGTACAGCACGTATAAAGCAACTATTTCTGTTTTTACCATCTCTTTCCACCAGGTGTAGCACTTCTATCATCCTTTAAAAATAAGAAATGGACAGTGACGAGGGTAAGGGGGGATACCTAGTCATTTTTTTCGTCATCATTGCATGTGATCATCATTCTCAAAGCCGCTGTTTACTTCTAAGATCACTTTAGCACCGCCCTAAAAACCCGACTCAAATTCGACACAAACCTTCAAATAGGTATGTAATCACACATATAAACTCTTTATAGTGTTTTATTTATATTTTAGAGGCGATAAGTTGGACAGATCGAGTGAAAAAAACAATTTTCCCACATATCTCTCCTTCTCACTATCATACATTAGTTTCGCTTCCCCACCCGCCATTTAAAACATTTAAAAAAGACCCGACGGGGCTCATTTCCTGCTTGAATTATGTAGAAACGGGCAGCGTTTAGGTAATGTAATTGATTATGTTGGAAAGGGGAGAAATTGTGCTTTACAATGGTGTTGATCTGGAAGTATTACGTTTTTGGTGCGCTAAAATAAGGGCACTTGTACGGACTAAGGCGATGTACGAGGTTATGTTACACAAAACACGTGCTAACGTTAACTAACTCAATGTACTCTCAACAATAAAAGGTCACAAGTCATTATACTAGCCTATGCTGGTTTTCTTTCTACTTGAAAGGAAGGTAACTTGCGTTGTACACGTAACTACAGTCGTTGGTTACCTAGCTCATTTTCATAAGCAGTTACTGCTGTTAGGCACTTTGGTTGGCAAAATTAAATACATATTTTTTTCCCCATCAACATACACACACTACCACAATGACAAAGCAAAAACAAGTTTAGAAATTATATAACAATTGTTTAAAAAACGGAAATACCTTGTTTACATAAGTATTCCAACCCTTTGCTATGAGACTCGATAATTGAGCTCAGGTGCACCCTGTTTCCATTGATCATCCTTGAGCTGATTGGAGTCCACCTGTGGTAAATTCAATTGATTGAACATGATTTGGAAAGTCTATATAAGGTCCCAGAGTTGACAGTGCATGTCAGAGCAAAAAACCAAGCCATGAGGTCGACGCGATTGTCCGTAGAGCTCCCAGACAGGATTGTGTAGAAGCACAGATCTGGAGAAGAGTACAAAAATAATTCTGCTGCTTTGAAGGTCACCAAGAACACAGTGGCCTCCATCATTCTTAAATGGAAGAAGTTTGGAACCACCTAGACTCTTCCTAGAGCTGCCCGGCCAAACTGAGCAATCGGAGGAGGAGGGAGGTGAAAAAGAACCTAACGGTCACCTTCCAGAAGGACAACCATCTCTGCAGCACTCCACCAATCAGGCCTTTATGGTAGAGTGGCTAGACGGAAACTACTCAGTAAAAGGCACGACAGCCTGCTTTCAGTTTGTCAAAAGGCACCTAAAGGACTCTCAGACCAGGAGAAACCAGGAGTGTTTAAACCCTTTACAATGAAGATCTGTGAAGTTATTTGGATTTTTACGAATTATCTTTGGTAGACAGGGTTGTCTTTTTTTTGCTGAGTTTATAAACAACAGCCTTTGTGCAATCCTGTCCATAATTACATTTTTGCACTATTAAACAGCAAGTGTGTGTGTGTGTGTGTCTCCACGCGGGCACGTGAATGTGATTCAATAAGGAACTGCACATAGTATCCAATGACCCTTCCGAGTTGAAACAAAGGGACACACTCATCTCTCAGGGAGGGAGTTAGTAGACCACAGCTGGATGTGTCTTGCGTTCCTGATCAGTGATCACAACCAACAAACACTCAAACTAGTTACTGGCACACATCTCACATCTTTAACAGATGTTCTCAGAATCCCTGAAACATACTAGAAATGACCTAAGTAATAGCTTGTCTCTAAAAACACTTAACCTATCTGTTTTTCCATCCAAGGCCCTCTTGTGTTTTTGCATAACACCTCCAAACAATCAGGCAATTACAGCAAGTATGAGGCTAATATCTGCCAATATGTCACTTAATCACACACATTGGCCTGAAAATACAAACCAATGTGGAAAGACACAGGAATGCTCCAAGTATATAGATTAAAATCATGTTAGACGTCTAATGACTTGCTAGATGTACTGTGGGAGTCATCTTTGAGTGAGGACCAGGATGAACTGTTTCTATTTACTGTTCATTCTGTTGTTTACAGATGTGACCCTGTGCTAACAAGGCTCCTGAGCCAATATCTTCCATTCCAGCTGGTCAGGATAGCCTTAAACAGCCCATGGAGCAGCTCAGCCTGGACAGAGCTACAAACAGATAAAGACAGTCCGTGATTGGGCATTCTCTCTTCATCGTCCAAAAGCTGTTTAGTTTGATCTGAAGATTTCCTCAGTCTCTGTCTGGGGAACAGGATCCATTTCATAAAGGGATCAGAGGCACCATCTTGGCCTGACTTCATTGAGATGTGCTTCTCTGTCTAAATGGACTGTGTGGTCTGTTTTCTCTCCCACACATAGATGTCTTAATCACGCTTGCTGTGCTGTGTGAGGGCCTTGTTGGAGATGTTGGCCCTCAGGCACCCTGGTTAGGCTCTGTTGTACTGCTTGATATGGATGGTGTTTTCCGGCCTCCTCAGGCCAGAGTTCAAACTAGCCCACAAACTAGCCCACCTCCTGCTGAACAACTCGGAGGTGTAGCATCTCACGCTGATCAAGTGCAACTCTGTAGGAAGCAAGCCAGCCTTTTTGGACTCTTTCACAGTACAACATCTGCAGAGGCTGACTGTGTCTTACCCCTTGTGTTGGTCTGGCCAGACACATGACATCATACTGGGGAGGGAAATGGGTGCACCTTACTATGAAGAGACCAGGCTAGGAATCATCCACAGCTCAGTGCTGATGGGAGAATCCAATGTTGAAGGCCTATACATTTCAAACCAATATAGACAGCAACGGAATCCTCCCTTTTTCATATCTCCTGTCTGAAGTCAAGCTACCAGAGACTTCCTGTATATTTGTAATTTTTTATATACTGTACTAATGCAGATTATTTTTTTCTATGCTATCATTGCCAATGTACCACTACCTATGTCTGTGACTACAATCTTCATAATCACTGTTGACCAAACAGAATGTTTATCCTTGTGGTCATTTCAATATAATAAGGTCAGGATTCAATCATTGCAGATGGTATATTTTCAACTTCACTTTTAGGGGTGGGTTAGATTTACATAATAGCATGTCTCAAATTGTGCCATTACTTTTTTAGATATATGTTTTAGATATTTTCACTTCATTCAGACAGTAAGGAAATCAGAGGGGGAGACAGGTGGGACGGGGATTGAACCCTGGTCCCTGGTCTTACATGCGACTGGTCCCTGGTCTTACATGCGACTTGTTCCGGGGAATGTTTCCACTACAACACGGCTCTGCACAGAGAGTGCCATTTCTTGAAAAGAAAGTACATGTTATGTCATTCTTTCTCTAAACAACAACAGACTTTAAGGGTACAGATGGGAGGATTGAGTTGTCCAACACTGGCTCACTGCAATAAATGGCTCCTGCCTTCCACTGGTGCCAAAAGTCTTGTTCCCGTCATGGGAGGGAGACATGCATGCAACCTGCTCCTGTCTCTTTCTGCATGACACTTCATAATTAAATGCTCTGCAAATTGCCACCATCTCTGTTCGGCAAGTTGTTTTGTACGCAGTCAAAAACATGTGCCTGCTGGGTGCACAGTGCAAGCACATATGAAAGTAATATGAACAATAAACATGGTTGATGACAATGTTTACAAATTTTGACCCAACCCCTAAACTAAGAAATAGAAATCAGGGCCCATTGATAAACCAAAAAAAAAGAATTATCTTCAGTCAATCGCCATAGAAACTATCTATGTGATTTGTGTAAACTACATGCTTGTGTGTGTATAATGATGATGAAGCAGAACATATTTTAGTTTTCTACACTGGATGTGGACATGAATTTTCTGCTTCCATTAGCTTTTTTATTTAACTAGGCAAGTCAGTTAAGACTCTTATTTACAATGACAGCCTACCTCAGCCAAACCTGGACAGCGCTGGACCAACTGTGATCAGGCACTGGACCACTGCCCGATCACAGATGGTTGTGGTACAGCCTGTGATTGAACCAGGATCTGTAGTGACACCTTTAGCAGTGCAATGCAGTGCTGCAGACCGCTGCGCCACCCGGGAGCCCTAGCTTTAGTGCTTTACGACAGGGAACACAACCTGATTGTTTTGTATGAATAATGGCACATGCAAAGCTCCCTTGCAAAAGAGACCTTGGTCTCAATCTGACTCTATGCTTAAATAACGGTCAAATAAAATAAAAAAGATAATCTTCCTCAACTTTCAATGGGATTGTGTTCCATCAGTGTTTGAAAGACCGTAAGGGGTTGCAAAAAAGAACCACTTGGTGGCAGTATAGACTTATCTGAACTACGAGGCCAGTGTGTTGGCAGACACTTGTCCTAGTAAGTAGATTCAGGAACAGAGGCATTCTGTTCCACCAGGGAGAGCACACGTCCCAGTACTCCTGTGCATACCCCTCTAGTCTCTTGCATTTTGGTCGACTCAACTGGGTTTATTGACCACTTGATACTTTTCCTTGTGGTCCTCTGTAAGTTAGGTTATTTGCCTGGAGAGTTACCATTCAAATAGGGAAAGTTTTTTTTCCAAGTTTGAATTTCATGTCACACTTAATATTAGGGTTAGTTGCACAAACAACACTTGGTTGAATTGGATGAACATTTTTGGGGTAGAAAATAGTGTATTAACTTTTACACCTGTAGCTATATAAAGTCTTCTCAGTAATATCTACAATTATTTAGGCTACCCTTCCCTTTCATGCAGCATATTCAACCCATCAATGTCTCCAACAGTCCTTTGATCCGGATACCTCTCCATCCATTCCTCCACAAATACATGGAAATATTGTTGATATTAATGCAATTTCATAGATTTTTGTTGAGCGCTTGGCTCAGCAGCATTCTTGTGTTGTTGCTAAGGATGGGAATTGTTGAATATCATGTCACACATAACATTACATTGACCTTCCCTGCTGGGCTTTGAACTGATCCCATGGTCATTGTGACATTTACTGTGGCAACCGGGGGCTGGGAAATAGGCAGAGGCAGAAACAATTCATCCCATGTCACTCTTTAACTGCTTGACTACGTCTCCTGCCTTGACTGTTGGCTCACTCTCTGGGAAGGTATTCCTGAGACAACCCTCTTTTAAAGGTCTAGCTGTATGGTGACCTTAACTTTCTTTTCATATGTACTTCCATTATGTTATTGACATATCATCAAATTATATGTGAACAATATCAGTATTTTAGTGGCAAATAGGACCAAATATCTTATGTCATTGCCACTATATATCAATAATTGTTGATAATGGCGTTTCCCCATTTACTTGCAGTACACACCTCTTTTCAAGTATTAAATTACTAATCCAAAATGAAACATTTTCCTTGATCCTGCCATCCTGCCCCAACTGTTTTGTCAATTGATATTCAAATAATACATAGTTTATGTCAAGATGTCGCATCTTCACCTGCTCTGAAGCAATGGTATGTTGTGCGTCTACAGTGCCTCCAGAAAGTATTCACAACCCCTGACTGTGTTACAGCCTGAATTTAAAATGGATTAAATATATATACACACACACACATTTCAGCTTTTCATTTTTAATTGATATGTTTTTATATATAGAATAAATTAATAAAAAATTAAAAGCTGAAAGGACATAATTTGGTGATATGTCAAGAGTCAATAAGTATTCATAGAGCCATGACAGCATAGAACGCTATTACACATCAGGTAACTGATGCAAGCAGTAGTATCAGATTTTTTAAAATAGATAAAATACACCTTATGGAACAGCGGGGACTGTGAAGCAACACAAACATAGACACATGCACACATACACATGATAACATAAGCATTATACACACACGTACACATGGATTTTGTGTTGTAGATATGTGGTAGTGGAGTATGGGCCTGAGTATACACACTTAGTGTGTTGTGAATTCTGTAATACATGTATTGTAATGTTTTTAAAATTGTGTAACTGCCTTAAATTCGCTGGACCCCATGAAGAGTAGCTGCTGCCTTGGCAACAGCGAATGTGGATCCATAATACATACAAATACAAACCCCTTTGTTATGGCAAGCCTAAATAAGTTCAGGAGTAAAAATTTGCTTAACAAGTCACATAATAAGTTGCATGGACTCACTCTGTGTGCAATAATAGTGTTTAACATGATTTTATTTATGACTACTAATCTCTGTACCCCACATACAATTATCCGTAAGATCCCTCAGTTGAGCAGTACATTTCAAACATATGTAAATTAAACCACAAAGACCAGGGAGGTTTTCCAATTCCTCGGAAAGATGGGCACCTATTGTTAGATAAAAGGCAAAAAAAAAGCAGACATTAAATATCCCTTTGAGTGTGATGAAGTTATTAATTACACTTTGGATGGTGTAGCAATACACCCACTCACTACAAAGATACAGGCGTCCTTCCTAACTCACTTGCTGGAGAGAAAATAAATTGTTTAGGGATTTCACCATGAGGACAATGGTGACATTAACAGTTACAGAGTTTAATGGCTGTGATAGGAGAAAACTGAGGATGGAACAACAACATTGTAGTTACTCCACAATACTTACCTAATTGACACTGAAAAGAAGGAAGCCTATACAGAATAAAACTATTCCAAAACATGCATCCTGTTTGCAACAAGGCAAACAAAGTGTACCTAAAGTGTTATAATTGGGGAAAATCCAATACAACACATTACTGAGGCCCACTCAGTATAGTCAAATCCAAATGCATTAGTCACATGCGCTGAATACAACAGGTGTAGATTCACCTTACAGTGAAATGCTTACTTACGAGCCCCTAACCAACAATGCAGTTAAAAAAATAATAAGAATAATAAGAATAAGAAATAAAAGTAACAAGTCATTAAAAAGCAGCAGTAAAATAACAATAGTGAGACTATATACAGGGGGGTACCTGTAGAGAGTCTTTGTGCCGTGGCACTGGTTAGTCGAGGTAATTGAGGTAATATGTAGGTGTAAAAGGGGGTGGGGGCCAAAGCAAATAGTCATTTGATTAGATGTTCAGGAGTCTTATGGCTTGGGGGTAGAAACTGTTTAGAAGTCTCTTGGACCTAGACTTGGCGCTCCGGTACTGCTTGCCTTGCGGTAACAGAGGGAACAGTCTATGACTAGGGTGGCTGGAGTCTTTGACAATTTTTAGGGCCTGGATGGCAGGAAGCTTTGCCCCAGTGATGTACTGGGCCGTACACAATACCCTCTGTAGTGCCTTGCGGTCGGAGGCCGAGCAGTTGCCATAACAGGCAGTGATGCAACCAGTCAGGATGGATGGCTGCATCATGTTATGGGTATGCTTACAAATCGTTAAGGACTGGGGAGTTATTTAGGATAAAAAAAGAGCTAAGCGCAGGCAAAATCCTTGAGGAAAACCTGGTTCAGTCTGCTTTCCACCAGACACTGGGAGGTTAATTCACCTTTCAGCAGGACAAAAACCTAAAACACAATGCCAAATCTACACTGGAGTTGCTTACCAAGAGATAGTGAATGTTCCTGAGTGGCTGAGTTACATTTATAACTTAAATCTACTTGAACATCTATGGAAAGACCTGCAAATGGTTGTCTAGCAATGATCAGCAACCAATTTGAAAGAGATAATAATAATGGCCGAATGTTGCACAATCTAGGTGTGGAAAGTTCTTAGAGACTTACCCAGAAAGACTCACAGTTGTAATTGCTGCCAAAGGTGCTTCTACAAAGTATTTCATCAGGGGTGTGAATAGTTATGTAAATGAGAAATGTCAATACATTTGCAAAAATGTCTACAAACATGCTTACACTTTATCATTATGGGTTATTGTGTGTAGATGGGTAAAAAATATATTTAATACATTTTGAATTCAGGCTGTAATACAACAAAATGTGTTGAATATGTCAAGGGGTATGAATACTTTCTGAAGGCACTGTAGATATTATTGCATTGATGCAATGGGACAATACCCCCCAACCAACCAAAAGCCTCTTAGGCTTGTTCAGCCAGAGCTTAAGGAGGGCTTAAGAACGACCCTTTAGAAACGGTACTTCAGGGCTTCGTCTAGCCTTTACAAATCCATACTCTACTGTTTGTTGCCACAGCGATGAGACCAGGAAGAGCATGGGGACCGGGTCCCAGTTTCTGTTTAACGAATGGCCAGTGCTTTGAATGTCCTTGTTGGATATGGTGGCTGGGAGGCCCAGGAGCCATGTGGCTGCTCTGCAGACTTGGGGTGCCCTATGATGACACGTTCCAACTTCGCTATCAGCTCCCCTGCCTGGTGTAGACAAAGGTATCTGCAGGCTCTGAGCAAAGCACATAGACTTGCAAACTGTTGCGAGTCAGTTCCCAAGGCCAGGGGATGTGGGTTCCTTGACAATGGGGCCCTGAGTAGAGGGAGGGCTGCCTCACCCTGGAGAGAGATTGGCGCTTCTGCCCTGTGGGACACTTGTGGCTGTGGGAGGAGGGGGTGGAGGGTGTTTATGGCATGGGGTGGGTGATAAGATATGAGAGAGGGTCCAGTTGTTTAGCAGCAATTTTGCATCAGGCTTTAAGCATTGAGTCATTTTAGTTTCAATATATTATTATTGATTACTGGTTACTCTAATTCAACATGCATTAGCACCTCAATATCAGCAATATCAATATTTGGGATTTGTTTAACAGTCTGTTTTGTCGGATGGCGTTCTTTTTATATATATTTTTTAGTATTACACCAAATGTAATTGTGATTATTGTAATGATTTTGTTTAACTTAAGTGGGAAGTTTTGAGGGGAAGATTAATTTGACATGTCTATCAAATAACTCCCTTTCAATTTGAATCACAAATGATGTTGTTTGTTGTAGATCTTGGCTTTCACTAGCTCCTCAGGCCACATTGCTGGCAGGCCCCAATGGCGGCACGAGAAAAGAGGATATTGGTGTGAACACATAGTGTTTACTCTCCTCTGGCACTAGGGCATGGACAGGGCTGAAAGAACCAGAGAAGAGGCGCAGAGGCAGGGCCAGTGGGGCGCCTCATCACTCTCTCCACACTTCTGCTGTCATGCTCTTTGTGTGGGGAGCATTACTCAGACTCCAGGCTGCAGGCTCCCAGGTAACTGGAGTCTGTGGGGAGCGCGGCTGTGGCCCGCAGAGACGGGCTTTTGTTCACACTAGAAGAATCAGGCTACCTTACTTTTATCTGTATCTGGCACCCCCAACATCAGTCAAACATAGGAGGCAACAACTTTAATGGAACTTTGTTTGTCTTTGCACATAAGGTATTTACGTCCATTATATTGCCTTACTGATGCCTTGATGGAAAGGTTTAACACTTTTAATTTGTGAAATTCCATCTGCAAATGTACCCACCTAAAGAAAAACTTTCATTAGTCATGAAATGAAAAGTCAATTTGATAATAAATAATGAGAAAGAAAATGGTTTATTGTAGCTGAGAACTGTCAAGGAGAGATCAAAGTAATACTGTAGCTGCATAGCCAAACCCTTGAAGACTTACTGTATTGATCGTGTTTGCTATTCTTTCCAAATCAGAGACATTTCGTGTTGTTTTGATAATGTGTTGACTTGCAACAAGTTATCATATTCTATCAAGGCGACAGAGAGAAACCATCTAATGACAGGGTACAACTTCCTTTTCAGTTTTCTGCAATGACAAGGCAGCACTTTGTTTGGTAAAATACTTTGTGATTCAGTATGGATTTTAATGACTTTCTGTCTCATGATTTTTTCATACCTTCTCATTTACTTTCATTGACTGTTCAAATTGATATAAAAAAGCTTACCCCCCGGTGTCAAAGCATATAGAAAACACAATTGAATAAACAAAGAAGGAACATGTTAAATGTTTCTTTAGTATCAAGCTGTGTTTTTTAAATGTTTGTTTTCCAGACATCATTCGCCTTGTAATTAACTTTGCCTTAATTCACTTCAAGCAATTCTATATCCCTTTTCATTACCTTGACTGTTGCAAAGATTTAATTTTATTTCACATTTTTAAAGTGCAAAATTACTTTTCCTTTCCGTCATCTATTATGAACTTCTAAAGAAAGTGAAAAGTTCTATTCCCCAACATCACTGTTTTCTTAGGTAATCAACCTAAAGCAGAAGAACACTGAATATTTAATGATGAAGGTGTTGGACATGACAATTATGAGCTTAGCATTTGCAAAAGAGGAGTGCATTTGGTCAAGGATTTATGACTCTGGGCCAGACTGACTGGTTAAGTGCCATCACGACGTTACTGGGGACTGTCCTGTCCATCGTCCTATTTTAACACCTCGTTAGGGGGAATGAGAATAATTTACCCAGCAGCCTCGTGGGTCTGACTACATGGGCATGGTCTTCGGCTCCGGTCTCCAAAGAGAAACAGTGTGGAGTGGTCAGTGCGGGCCTGACCTATAACCCCTGCCTGTCATGCCGACCATCAGGTCAGCAGTTGGTCCACAGAGCACGAGGGGCTGGCCTTTCTGTTGGTGTCAGGAGGCGCTGCCTGATATTATCCCAGGGTAATTAAGCAGTGTCTGCAGGTCAATGTAGACAAATAAATCATACTGATAGTTTAAACGCTGCCGCTCAATGCCCCTGATTGAGCAAAAACAAGGGAGCCGTCCCATGCCTGTTACTGCCTCGCTTGATGTCCACCAGGGCGCTTCACATTACATCCCCAAAAGCAGCAAGTGGGAAAGCTTTGTGAAGGATCAAAAGCTGTGCAAAGAGACATGAGCCTTAATTGTTCAACTTTATTTTTAAGATAAAGGCGGACGGGGCATCAATTTAGCCTGTCTTTATTAGAGAACAAAGCCGAATGGGCTAACAGAATGCTAATTGGCAGAGGGATGATGAAAGTGATGTGGATTACTACATCAGAGGAGATATGGGTTTTTGATCAGGTTGCACATACAATATAAGCACTTGCTCTCATTTTCTCAGACTTAAGCACAGCTATTCTGCAATATACTGTATCACAAATAACATGGTCATATCAAATGTTTGTTGGAAGAACAACTTAATATTGTTTGTTTTTATTAATTGATTTAACAAAGTTGCTATTTATATGGTCTATATCAAATGGCCTGTACAGTTGTTAAAGGCCCAGTGCAGTTAAAAACCTGATTGTCCTGTGTTTTGTATATTTTTCCACACTATGAGGTTGGAATAATATTGTGAAAATACCATTTTAGTGTAGGAGTAGTTTGAAAAGACCGCCTGAAATTTCAGCTTGATTTGGTGGGATGGAGTTTTGGCCTGCCCACTCAGACCACTGCCAGACAGTCATAGCAGAATTCTTGCTTGAGAAATTGCTCTTTGCTAAGTAGTTATGTTTGTTCTTTTTTTTAACCATTTTATTAGAAAATAATCACAGTAAGGTACTTCCTTGTTTCCCAGAAATTATTTGATACTGAGATATTATTATTATTATTATTTGTATTTTTTATTTAACCTCTATTTAACTAGGCAAGTCAGTTAAGAACAAATTCTTATTTACAATGAGGGCCATTGAACAGTTGGTTAACTGCCTTGTTCAGGAGCAGAACGACAGATTTTTACCTCAGCTCGGCGATTCGATCTAGAAACCTTTCGGTTACTGGCCCAACGCTCTAACCACTAGGCTATAAAACAGCTGTGTTGGGCCTTTAAATGACAATGAGAAGCATATGATGGTGGTATAAAGCTGCCTTACTGGAATGACTTTAATTCTGAGATGCCTAAATTTTCTTACTACACATTTTTGGAAGCAATAGCCTACTGTATATATAAATAGTATAGTTTTGGTTGGCTCTGAGTACTATTTCTATATTAAGTATTGAAAATAAACTCCCAAAAGAAATAACTAAGTAATCCCCAAAAATAGTTATGGGTGAGAAAGTAGCCACAATTAATTTGAAATTGTTACTTTATAAATATAATAAATAAGAAAACAAAAAAGTCAATTACGTGGTACCTACCTGCCATAATACATTTCTGATTCACATACACACTGAATTTGCTGTGGGATAGAGTAACTGCATATGGAAATCAAATTGGAAAGCAAAATCTGGTGCAATGCATCAAAAGGCTGCATTTGACTGCAATAAAGTTGCATATGGTCCCTGACAAATAAAATAATGAAAATGTGTGGATGGCTGGCATCCAAATACCAAGACAGTCACTGAATATGACCATTTATGGAGATATTGTTTCTGGTATATCTTACAAAATACTTGTATTCTGGTATCATAGTATTAACTGTTTTTTTTTAAGAAGAAAGCTAACCAGTACGCTACTACTGTTAAGTAACCAGTTTAACTAAATCAAAGTGGAGGAGAAAGGCTTTTCCCACAACATGTCTCACATAAATATATTCTTTTTTGAAAATGTCCTATTTGAAAGGCATCCATAAGTTAAGTGGGCTTCCTTTTGGTCTGCCTAATGGCTAGTCTGAGGAGATGAAGGAAGAGCCTATACCATGTCAAATCGGCCTTTCTATCCAGGGTCAGGACATTCTGTCTGGGTCCACTCGCATCTCTGCCTCAGAAGTTTTCCCATTCACTAACACAATGTAACTGTCAGTTCCTGCGTCCACTGGCTCCAGCACTCACAGGGCAACACAATATTTCACAGCACCAAACAATCGCCTGTCTGCCCGGACTAACCATATGGTTACTATGGGGCGCAATATTGACACACATCACTAATTATTCATAGAAAGGGAACTGAACAGAGGTGGCATCCCAGGTCCCTATTCTGTCACAGCTTTGTACCTCTGAGTCTGGGATTCTATTTGGGACATATTAAAAAGACCATTCCGATTCACAGTGCCTTCAGAAAGTATTCCACCACTTGACTTTTTCCACATGTTGTTGTGTTACAGCCTGAATTTAAAATTGATTACATTTAGATTTTTTGGGTCACTGGCCAACACACAATACCCCATAATGTCAAAGTGGAATTATGTTTTTTTTTTTTTTTTTTTTTTTTACAAATGAATGAAAAATGTTTATCTGAAATGTCTTGAGTCTAAGTATTCAGCCCTTTTATGGCAAACCTAAATAAGTTCAGGAGTACAAATGTGCGTAACAAGTCACATAATTAGTTGCATGGACTCACTGTGTGTGCAATAATAGTGTTTAACATGCTTTTTGAATGACTACCTCATCTCTGTACCCCACACATACAATTATCTGTAAGGTCCCTCAGTCGAGCAGTTAATTTCAAACACAGATTGAACCTCAAAGACCAGGGAGGTTTTCAAATGCCTCGCAAAGAAGTTGACCTATTGGTAGAGGTAAAAAAAAAAAGCAGACATTGAATATACCTTTGAGCATGGTGAAATTATTAATTACACTTTGGATGGTGTATCAATACACCCAGTCACTACAAAGATACAGGCGTGCTTCCTAACTCAGTTGCCAGAGAGGAAGGAAACTGCTTAGGGATTTCACCGTAAGGTCAATGGTGACTTTAAAACACTTAAAGGAGAAAACTGAGGATGGATCAACAACATTGTAGTTACTCCACAATACGAACCTAATTTGTAGAGTGAAAAAAAGGAAGCCTCTAGAATATAAATAGTAAAAAACATGCATCCTGTTTGCAATAAGGTGCTAATGTAAAACTGCAAGAAATGTGGCAAAGAAATGACCTAATTGTCCTAAATACAAAGTGTTATGTTTGGGGAAAATCCAGCACAACACATCACTAAGTACCACTCATCATAATTTCAAGCATGGTGTTGGCTGCATCATGTTATGGGTATGCTTGTCATCGGCAAGGACTAGGGAGTTTTTTTATGATAAAAAGAAATGGAAAAGATTTAAATACAGGCAAAATCCTAGAGGAAAACCTGGTTCAGTCTGCTTTCCAACAGACACTGTATCATACCCTGATCTGTTTAATCTGTCACCGTGATTGTCTCCACCCCTTCCAGGTGTCGCTTATTTTCCCCAGTGTAGTTATCCCTGTGTTTCCTGTCTCTCTGTGCCTGTTCATCTTGAATGTTTAGTCAAGTCAACCAGTGTGTTTTTCCTGTACTCCTTTTGATATTCTCTTTTGATAGTCTTCCCGGTTTTGACTCCTGATGGACTCTGGACTACTTTCCCGCCTGCCTGATCATCCTGCCTGCCCTGATCTTGATCTTGATTCTGCCTGCCCTTTGGTACCTTTTGGACTGGTTTTGACCCTTTTGCCTGTCCACGACCATTCTCTTGCCTTACCCTATTGGATGAGTAAATATTGTAAGACTCCAACCATCTGCCTCCTGTGTCTGCATCTGGGTCTCGCCTTGTGTCATAATGGTACGAACTGGCCATGACAGACCCAGCAGACTTGGACCAGCTCCGACAAGCTGTCTCCCTGCAGGGAGCCACCATTGGGAGACATCAGGAGTTGCTACAGGGCCTTTTGGAAGGGCTCAGTTCCTTGATGGAATGCCACGACCATGGGTTAAAGGCTATTATGTAGCAAATCAGAGAGTTAGCTCAGACTGTCTGCCACCTCTGAAAACCCCCAAATCACCCAGTATTTTTTTTTTCACTATCTGTGGTGAGTTTGAACAGCCTATCCCGACTCCCCGCGAACCCCAATTACCTCCTCCAGAGCGATATTCGGGGAATCCTGGTGCCTGCCGGGGTTTTCTTTCTCATTGCTCGCTTATGTTTGAGCTACAGCCATCTTCGTTTTCTTCAGACCGATCGAAGATGGCGTATATTATTACGCTAAAAGTTTTTGAGTGTCCGGGAGAAAGGCAGCCAGCAAACTGCTTGACTTACGTCAAAACTCCGGTAGTGTGGCAGACGACGCGGTGGACTTTCGCACGTTTGCCTCCAAGAGTGCCTGGAATCTGGAGTATCTTTTCAATTATTTTCTGCACAGATTATCTGAGGAGGTAAAGGATGAGCTAGATGCTCGGGAACTGCCGGTGGACCTCAACTCTCTTATCGCCTTAACTATTAAAATTGATGGACACCTAAGGGAACGCAAGAGTGAAAGGAGGTCTGGTCTCGGGCACACTCGTGCACCCGATATGGCGCGTTCACCTCCTATGGAATTCAGAAGTATCCAAAGGCAGCTTTTCCGAGAGGCGTTGAAGTCACCCGAGCTCGCTCGTGAATCTATGACGGGTGAGTTGGATACTCCTGAGCCTATGCAGTTGGGAAGAACTAGGCTATCAGTTTGCTTACCAGTACTATGGTGAGTCAGACTGGGAGTTCCCTAATTCCCATCACCCGCACACCCCTTTTTGCTCTTGTGCTGTGGGGAGACTATTCTAAGTCTCTCCGAGTGCTCATTGACTCTGGGGCTGATGAATGTCTTATGGATGCCACGGAGTTTGGTATTCCCACTCAGCCTCTCTCTGTGCCCATGGATGCTAGGGCACTGGACGGCCGCTCTATAGGGGAAGTCACCCATAGTACTGTGCCCGTTCAATTATGGGTTTCTGGTAACCACAGTGAGACAATACAGTTCCTTCTCATTGCGTCTCCCCATGTTCCGGTTGTTTTGGGATTTTCCTGGCTCCAAAAGCACAATCCTGTGATTGACTGGACCACAAGCTCCATCCTGGGTTTGAGCTCATTTTGCCATTCTCACTGTCTTCAAGCAGCACAGCCTTCCCCTAGTCGTCTTCTTCAGGAGGTTAGCAAAATGGTGGATATCTCTGTTATCCCCACGGAATAATATGACCTCCTGGAAGTGTTTAGCAAGGCACGTGCTAATTCCCTTCCCCCTCCATCCTTATGATTGTGCCATTGATCTTCTCCCAAGCACTACACCACCTCTGGGTCGGTTGTACTCTCTGTCCGGACCAGAGACCATTGCTATGGAGAAGTACATAGTCTCTGGCCACTGGGGCCGTCCGTCCTTCTGCATCTTCTGCCCGCGCAGGGTTTTTCTTTGTGGAGAAGAAGGACAAGACCCTGCGCCCGTGCATTGACTACCACCGAATTAACGATATCACTGTCAAAAATCGTTACCCCCTACCTCTCCTCGGCATTTGAACCTCTCCAGGAGGCTTCCATGTTTTCCAAGTTGGACCTTCGGAATGCCTAATTTGTAAGTCGCTCTGGATAAGAGCGTCTGCTAAATGACTTAAATGTAAATGTAATGTAAATGCCTAACACCTGGTTCAGATACGCGAGGGGGATGAGTGGAAGACAGCCTTCAACACAGCCAGTGGACATTAAGAGTACGAGGTCATGCCATTTGGACTCACCACTGTCTTCCAGGCTTTGGTCAATGATGTGCTTCGGGACATGCTAAACCGATTTGTGTTCGTCTACCTGGACGACATCCTGTTTTTTTCCCCGATCTGCCCAAGAACATGTACTCCATGTCAGACAGGTAATTCAGCACCTCCTGGAGAATCAATTGTTCATGAAAGCCGAGAAGTGTGAGTTCCACTGTTCTTCTATCACCTTTCTGGGATATGTCATTGCTGAGGGCAATGTTCAGATGGATCCTGGAAAGGTGAAAGCAGTGGTGGATTGGACTCAACCAACGTCCAGGGTGCAGTTGCAAAGGTTTCTTGGTTTTGCAAACTTCTACCCCCGTTTCATTCGAGATTACAGCACCCTGGCGGCCCCCCTCTCGGCACTCACCTCCCCCAAGGTACCGTTCAAATGGTCTCCAGCTGTTGACAAAGCCTTTGTGGACCTGAAGCATCAGTTCACAACAGCATCCATCCGGACCCCTCGCATCAATTTGCGGTGGAAGTGGATGCTTCGGATGTTGGAGTAGGGGCCATCCTGTCCTATCATCTCAATTGTCTCCACCCCTCCAGGTGTCACTTATTTCCCCAGTGTATTTATCCCTGTGTTTCCTGTCTCTCTGTGCCAGTTCGTCGTATGTTAGTCAAGTCATCCAGCGTGTTTTTCCCGTACTCCTTTTGCTATTCTCTTTTGATAGTCTTCCCAGTTTTGACCCCTGCCTGACTCTGGACTACTTTGCCACCTGCCTGATCATCCTGCCTGCTCTGACCTTGATCTTGATTCTGCCTGCCTTTCGGTACCTTTTAGACTGAACTGGTTTTGACACTTTTGCCTGTCCACGACCATTCTCTAGTTTACACTATTGGATTAATAAATATTGAAAGACTCCAACCATCTGCCTCCTGGTTCTCGCCTTGTGTCATGATAAATCGCTGGCAAAGGTGATACTAATATGTATTGACTCAGGGGTTGAATAGGGTTTTATTGTCATAATTTTTTTTTTTATGTTAGAATTTTCCTTACACTTTGACATTACCTTACATTAGTATTTTGTGTAGATCGTTGACCAACAAATTACAGGGATTAAGACAATGTGGAAAAAGTCAAGGGGTGCGAATACTTTCTGAAGGCTATGTATATGTTCTATTTGCTATGTTTTTCACATAACTTTAAATGTGAGGTAAGTTATCGGCGGATTAATTCGGTCCATGTTGGGGCGGCAGGTAACCTAGTGGTTAGAGCATTGGACTTGTAACCGCAAGATCCCTGAGCTAAAAATCTGTTGTTCTGTCCCTGAACAAGGCAGTTAACCCACTGTTCCTAGGCTGTCCCTGACAATAAGAATATGTTCTTAACTGACTTGTCTAGTTAAAAAAAAAATATTGGTCTTCCTATACATCTTAGTGAACCACTGGGCCGATACGACAACATCATTTTAAATATCTTGTATTCCCATGGGATAATTCCCAACACTGTAAACGCTGGACACACTATTCCAACACATGCTCATTTACTTAGAAATGTCTGCTTACGCTCAGTGGACAGTTTATTAGGTATACCCTTCTAGTACTGGGTCAGAACCCCTTTTGGCCCCAAAACAGACTGAATTCTTCTGGACATTGAAACGTTACTCAATTGGTATTAATAAGGGGCCTAACTTCCCCACGCCATTACACCACCAGCTTGTAACGTTCACACCAGGCAGGATGGGGCCATGGACTCATGCTGCTTACGCCAAATACTGACTCTGCCATCAACATGACGCGACAGGAACTGAGATTCATCGAACCAGGCAATGTTTTTCCACTCCTCAATTGTCCAGAGTTGTTGATTACGTGCCAACTGGAGCCTCTTGTTTTTTGCTAATAGGAGTGGAACCTGGTGTGGTTGTTTGCTGCAATAGCCAATCTGTGACAAGGACCGACAAGTTGTGCATTCCGAGATGCCGTTCTGCACACCACTATTGTACTACACTGTTATTTGCCTGTTTTGCATGTTAGCTTACACGATTCTTGCCATTCTCCTTCGACCTCTCATCAACAAGCTGTTGGATGTTTTTTGTTTGTCGCACCATTCTCGGTAAACCCTAGACACTGTCATGCGTGAAAAGCCCAGGAGACCGGCCATTGTTTAGGTCACTTGTTTTGCCAATTCTAACGTTCAATTGAATAATAACTGAATGCCTTGATGCCTGTCTGCCTGCTTTATATAAAAAGCCATGGACACATGACCCACTGTCTGTAGGAGCTAACCATTTTCGTGAACGGGTTGGTGTACCTAACAAACTGAGTGTAAATTGGGAGTAATTGTTATTTAGTTATTAGTGATGATGGTGAACAGTCCACTCTCCACAATAGAACATTTGGTAGATGCGGTTATTAAGATGTCACTTGTCTGATTTTAACTCTTGGCGTGTGTTTAATATCTAATTAATATGATACTCTTTGTATTTGCATGGATTTTAATTACTGCCCAGTTGATTTTACCCTTATGAGGGCACTGTGTGTTTTAACTTTGTGAGCAGCTTGCATTACTGATATATCACAGCTGAGTATGCCACCGTGTAAAATAAGAATAGCTAAATTAAAGGCCTTTATTGCATCAGTAAGTTGGATAATTGCTTGCTGCCTGTTGTAGTGTGAAATTGTTCTGAGATTGTGTAATTGGGCTCCAAACCTTGTCTATTATTATTTTTACCTACTGCAAAACGTTTCTAAGACAACTGAAATAGATTTGTCATTACATTCTTTGTGGGAACTTTTCTTTATTATCTGTGTATTTCAGACCTTTTTTGTTGTTGTTGAAGTTTTTCTCACAACATCTGTACAATTCACAGAGAATAAGTTCACATTTGCCCTTGCTTGAAAGTGAACTGTGTATATCTGCTATCTCTGTAAGGCTTTGTCCTGGCAGCCCCTGCCTGACCCCCTATGAGGTCGGAAAATCCACTGGTCCATCAGCCCATGACAGACCCATGTGGAGCCAGACTGCATCAGACCACTCCAATGTAGAAAATAGTAAAAAATAAAGAAAAACCCTTGAATGAGTAAGTGTGTCCAAATATTTGACTGGTACAGTATATCTATAAACTGTGTGTGTGTATATATATATATATATATGTGTGTGTATATATATGTATATATTTTTATTTATTTATTTCTTTAAACTTTATTTAACTAGGCTAGTCAGTTAAGAACAAAATCTTATTTACAATGATGGCCTACCTCGGCCAAACCCGGACGACGCTGGGCCAATTATGCGCCGCCCTATGGGACTCCCAATCACGGCCGGATGTGATGCAGCCTGGAAATATACAGTACCAGTCAAAAGTTTAGACACTCCTACTCATTCAAGGGTTTGTTCTTTATTTGTACTATTTTCTACATTGTAGAATAATAGTGAGACATCAAAACTATGAAATAACACATGGACTCATATGGTAACCAAAAAAGTGTGAACAAATCAAAATATAGTTTATAACTAGCCACCCTTTGCCTTGATGACAGCTTTGCACACTCTTGGCATTCTCTCAATCAGCTTCACCTGGAATGCTTTTCCAACAGTCTTGAAGGAGTTCCCACATATGCTGAGCACTTGTTGGCTGCTTTTCCTTCACTCTGTGGTCCAACTCATCCCAAACCATCTCAATTGGGTTGAGGTCGGGGGATTGTGGAGGCCAGGTCATCTGATGCAGCACTCCATCACTCTCCTTCTTGGTCAAATAGCCCTTACACCGCCTGGAGATCTGTTGGGTCATTGTCCTGTTGAAAAACAAATGATAGTTCCACTAAGCACAAACCAGGTGGGATGGCATATCACTGCAGAATGCTGTGGTAGCCATGCTGGTAAAGTGTGCCTTGAATTCTAAATAACTCACAGACAGTGTCACCAGCAAAGCACCATCACACCTCCTCCTCCATGCTTCACGTGGGAACCACACATGCGGAGATCATCCGTTCAACTGAAACAAAAACAAAGAGGTTGGAACCAAAGATCTCAAATCTGGACTCGTCAGACCAAAGGACAGATTTACATGGGTCGAATGCCCATTGCTTTGTTTCTTGGCCCAAGCAAGTCTCTTCTTCATGTCATTTTTATTTAACCTGGCAAGTCAGTTAAGAACAAATTCTTATTTACAATGACAGCCAACACCGGCCAAACCCATACAACATTAGGTCAATTGTGCACCGCCCTATGGGACTCCCAATCACGGCCAGTGCCTTAGACCACTGCGCCACTCGAGAGCCCTTCCTTCAGTGATTTCTTTGCATCAATTTAACTATGAAGACCCAATTCACACAGTTTCCTCTGAACAGTTGATGTTGAGATGTGTCTGGTACTCGGTGAAGCATTTATTTGGGCTGCAATTTCTGAGGCTTGTAACTCTAATGAACTTATCCTCTGCCGCAGAGGTAACTCTGGTTCTTCCTTTCTTGTGGCGGTCCTCATGAAGGCCAGTTTCATAATAGTTCTTGATGGTTTTTGAGACTGCACTTAAAGAAATTGTCAAAGTTCTTGAAATTTTCCGGATTGTCTGACCTTCATGTCTTAAAGTAATGATGGACTGTCATTTCTCTTTGCTTATTTGAGCTGTTCTTGCCATAATATGGACTTAGCCCTATTTGGTAAAAGAACATCTTCTGTATACCACCCTACCTTGTCACAACACAACTGATTGGCTCAAACACATTAAGAAGGAAAGAATTTCCACAAATTAACTTTTAACAAGGCACTCCTGTTAATTGAATTTTATTTTTTTATTTTTTTATTTCACCTTTATTTAACCAGGTAGGCTAGTTGAGAACAAGTTCTCATTTACAACTGCGACCTGGCCAAGATAAAGCAAAGCAGTTCGAGACATACAGCAACACAGAGTTACACATGGAGTAAAACAAACACAGTCAATAATACAGTAGAAAAATAAGTCTATATACAATGTGAGCAAATGAGGTGAGATAAGGGAGGCAAAGTCAAAAAAAAGGCCATGGTGGCGAAGTAAATACAACATAGCAAGTAAAACACTGGCATGGTAGATTTGCAGTGAAAGAAAAGTAGAGATATAATGGTAGGGGGAGGTAGTTGTTTGGGCTAAATTATAGATGGGCTATGTACAGGTGCAGTAATCTGTGAGCTGCTCTGACAGCTGGTGCTTAAAGCTAGTGAGGGAGATAAGTGTTTCCAGTTTCAGAGATTTTTCTAGTTCGTTCCAGTCATTGGCAGCAGAGAACTGGAAGGAGAAGTGGCCAAAGGAAGAATTGGTTTTGGGGGTGACCAGAGAGATATACCTGCTGGAGCGCGTGCTACAGGTGGGTGCTGCTATGGTGACCAGCGAGCTGAGATAAGAGGGGACTTTACCTAGCACGGTCTTGTAGATGACCTGGAGCCAGTGGGTTTGGCGACGAGTATGAAGTGAGGGCCAACCAATGAGAGCGTACAGGTCGCAGTGATGGGTAGTATATGAGGCTTTGGTGACAAAACGGATGGCACTGTGATAGACTGCATCCAATTTATTGAGTAGGGTATTGGAGGCTATTTTGTAAATTACATCGCCGAAGTCGAGGATCGGTAGGATGGTCAGTTTTACAAGGGTATGTTTGGCAGCATGAGTGAAGGATGCTTTGTTGCGAAATAGGAAGCCAATTCTAGATTTAACTTTGGATTGGAGATGTTTGATATGAGTCTGGAAGGAGAGTTTACAGTCTAACCAGACACCTAGGTATTTGTAGTTGTCCACATATTCTAAGTCCGAACCGTCCAGAGTAGTGATGTTGGACGGGCGGGCAGGTGCGGGCAGTGATCGGTTGAAGAGCATGCATTTAGTTTTACTTGTATTTAAGAGCAATTGGAGGCCACGGAAGGAGAGTTGTATGGCATTGAAGCTCGTCTGGAGGGTTGTTAACACAGTGTCCAAAGAAGGGCCAGAAGTATACAGAATGGTGTCGTCTGCGTAGAGGTGGATCAGAGACTCACCAGCAGCAAGAGCGACATCATTGATGTATACAGAGAAGAGAGTTGGTCCAAGAATTGAAACCTGTGGCATCCCCATAGAGACTGCCAGAGGCCCGGACAACAGGCCCTCCGATTTGACACACTGAACTCTATCAGAGAAGTAGTTGGTGAACCAGCGAGGCAATCATTTGAGAAACCAAGGCTATCGAGTGCCGATGAGGATGTGGTGATTGACAGAGTCGAAAGCCTTGGCCAGGTCAATGAATACGGCTGCACAGTATTGTTTCGTACCGATGGCGGTAAAGATATCGTTTAGGACCTTGAGCGTGGCTGAGGTGCACCCCACAAATGCACCACACAAATGCATTCCAGGTGACTAACACATGAAGGTGGTTGAGAGAATGCCAAGAGTGTGCGAAGCTGTCATCAAGACAAAGGGTGGCTACTTTGAAGAATCTTGAAAAACCCTGGAATGAGTAGATGTGTCCAAACGTTTGACTGGTACTGTATATATATGTATGTGATGGGATGTATAGACAATATGGACAGTATGTGGATAGAATATGTAGTTTATCTGAAGAAAAGTATATGTACAGTAATAGTTAAATAGGATATTTAACACAACAGGCATGTCTGACGCCGAATAAGAAAGACAGTTATTGCCTACTTCACTCATGTTCTATTTTATTTTTGCAAAAAAAATATATGGTGTAGTTCCAGCAGTTAGCTACACCGCTGCATGGCAAAAAAAAAGTTATTATCTACTGAAATCACTACCTAGATTTGAATTTAGTTCACTACTCTCCAACACTGGACCCCTCAGCAGCCAGGATGAGTGACACCCTTTCACTCCATGCCTTACTCAAAGGGTAGAGACCCTTGACTGTAACTTGATCAGTGTTGAGCAGGATGCGTTCATACAGGGAGGAGCATGGCCCCTCTGAACTGTAGGGGTTCCTCTTCACTCAGCTACTGTCCTAAGCCAACCCTTACGTGGAGGAATGTTGATATGTCCTGACCAGTGGTGGAAAAAGTACCCAATTGTCATTCTTGACTAAAAGTAAAGATTCCTTCAAAGATAATGACTCAAGTAAAAGTGAAAGTCACCCGGTAAAATACTACTTGAGTAAAAGTTTAAAAGTATCTGGTTTAAAATGTACTTAAGTATCAAAAGTAAAAGTATAAATCATTTCAAATTCCTTATATTAAGCAAACCAGACGGCACGATTTTCTTGATTTTTAAATTTATGGATAGCCAGGGGCACACTTCAACACTCCGACATCATTTACAAATGCAGCATATGTGCTTAGTGAATCTGCCAGATCAGAGGCAGTAGGGATAACCGGGGATATTCTCTTGATAAGTGCGTGAAATAGACATTTTTCCTGTCCTGCTAAGCATTCAAAATGTAACTAGTACTTTTGGGTGTCAAGGAAAATGTTAGGAGTAAAAAATACATTATTTTCTTTAGGAATGTAGTGGAGTAAAAGTAACATTTGGCAAAAATATAAACAGTAAAGTACCGATACAGCAAAGTACTTTAAAGTATTTTTACTTAAGTACTTTACACCACTGGTCCTGACTGGAGGTACTGCTAGGAGATGTGTGAGTCTCACTGCTGATCTGGCAACCCAGCTCACCACCAAGGAGAAGTTAGCTTGTTGGCAGAGGGTGAAGGTGCCCACAGCTCCAGATGTTGGTTTGGTGCAGATTTTCCTCAGGGCCGTGTGATGCTGGGCGCCACATCTGTCCAGGCAGAAACGGGCCATATTGCATCCCATCTGCCGAGTGGATTCAGTGTGGGCACAACCCTGCACAAGAACAGGGCCATTTCAATAAACGCCATAAATATTGTAATTCATAGGCATGAAACAGCAGGTTTTTAATACTGCTTTGAGAATGGAGAGAGCCTCAACCTTTGGCAGTTGAGAACCATGCCGCTTCTGTCGCTCTGGTGGCGATGCTAAACATTTGCCTTCGATTCTTCAGGAAACCTGGCGGTACCAAAAAAATCCATGTCTCTCTCATGTCTCGTCCCAAGTAAAATAGAGCACAGGGCCAAGGGGATAGTATTAATATGAATGTCACCCCTGTCCCAATGTGACATCGGGGAAATTGACTTCGTAGCCCTGTGCTGTTCTCAGCCATATGCTGATGTTTTTATATTCCAGAAAAATGAGTTGAGGGACTCGTAAAGTTTCTTAAACTCTGAATTATACCCTGATGCAGCGGGATGAACGGAGCCTTCTGTCGCGCTGCAAAGACTTTTAAGTGGAAGACATTTCTCCTTTGGAAGGGAACTAGATGTGGCATTGTCCCAGCTTATCTATTTTTCATGCCTTTATCTGCACTTGTACTTTAATTAGGTAGTAAACATAGTTATACATCCCAGGGAAGGAGAGAACTTTCCTCATGCTAAAGTTATGCTGATATACACTTTTTAGATGTTGAGTAGTTTTGATGACCTTGCATTCAAGGTGCCGTAAGTTAGTGCAACATTAGTCTCTGTCTACTATCTCATCTTCTCCTCACAGTTTATTTCCAACAGGGTTAGAGCTATTCAACTCACCTGGTTTCCCAGACCTGAATCCCTGATTAGATGGCAAGAATGAAAACCAGAAGTGTTTTGGCCCACCAGGAGCAGAATTGAATTGTCCTGCTTTGGGGAAGGCATTGTATTGATAAAGAATCCATATCATACCCTACTGTATACAATGTACCATGGGTCTCTCTTTCTCTCTCTCTCTCTCGCTCTCTCTCTCTCTCTCTCTCTCTCTCTCGGAATAGGTGAGACCAATCCAAGTAGGACTAAACCCTGTCCTTCCAGTCAGCCAGCCAGACTGTAATAGGGTGTTTGCTTTGTGAAAACAGATCCAGGGTGAGTCTGTAAGACCTGGCTTGACCACAGTTAGGGTCCAGAGAAGGGTGCCACACCCAGACACCCTGCACAGCAGCCGCGGCGGCCATAACTTGATGACTTTAAGCTGTGTCATTGCTCAAACCGTTCCCTGGGTTCTCAATCAGCACGGTTATGTAAGTCGTCAGATTTTTTAAACGCGGCGCTTCAATATCATTTGTAACAGATTATCTCTCCTTGCGCGGGCTGACAGATGCTTGGTCCAGCTGGTGGAGAAAAACTTTATAGCCCAGTTGGAACGAGGGTCCTTACACCCTCTACAATGTTGGCCACCATTGCCTTTTTTAATGAGTCACGAATTGCCTGTTTATCTTCTGCTCCCTGCTGTTTCGGCATTTTCCCTTCCAGAACAATCCCAGAAACACATGCTGGTACAGACGCAGGAGCAATGTGTGGAGACTTGGAGCCAAATTGTTACAAGGAACAAAGTTTTTTTTTCTTGAGCATAAAAAAAAGAGGGATCACATGTTCGCTAATAAAACAGCATTTCAAATGTTCATTGTGACCCCGGCAATATGGTCACCCAGAGAAAGCTGGACCAATCTGAAGCCTCAACAAACACATAAATGACTCTATAATTGGTGCGCTTTGTTTATCATGTGCTGGCTCTGCTGAAGCTACGCTAAACACTTTGTGTAATGGCGCTACATTATGACAACACATGGCTCTAGCAAAAGAGACCAAAATTGGCAAAGTGATGAAAAGTAGCAGGTGGTGTTGACAATTTTGTTTGAAAAAGTTATGGTGACTACAGATAATAGAAGTCTTGAGCCCAACGTCAGTGTTGCCATCTGACCGAGGGAAGGGTCCGCATTGCTATTAGCAATAAGCCTGGGTTTGTACAGACAAAACAAGTTGGAAAGGTATCAAATATAGCTAGCTGACACAGAAGGGGGCTTTGTAGCCTCTGTAGATTAACCAGTGGATATTCTCAAAGCTGTCCATTCATTTGCATTCATCATACCTTTTTAATCTAAGAGGTTGAGAACACTCATTAAAGGAGGAACAGGTGGCAGAAACAACTGTTTTCCCTTCTTGAAAACTTTGCTAAATAATTTACTGAAACATTTGACTACCAAGTCAGTTGAATTATCCATTCCTCTGCTTTTTGTGACAATTTTGTTTTATATTTCATATTTTTTAATGGATAGTGGCTTCCATAAACACTTACATGGATTTATAGAGAAAACAAGGCAACCGTAAACATGTCGTCCCCCACAAATGATGTAGTGCCCCCTCGGGTCAATTGAGATATCGCGTGTGACTAACACATTTCAATTCATTACTATAGCTCCCACCTTTGGCCAATAGGTGTAATTTTGTAAATGCTGGATCCCTATGGCAAGATGCATCATTCACCCAAGTTGAATCAAAATGTGCTCAGTGCTGTCTGAGATATCACGTGTGACTAACGTACTGTACGGACGAACGGAAACAGATTCACAGTCCACTCCCCAATTTCCTCATTTTAGTGGTAGTAGCTAACAGTATTCATGTGGCCATCAGGCTGGATAAACTGTATTTATTTGTAAACTGGGTGGTTCGATCCCTGAATGCTGATTGGCTAACAGCCATGGTACATCAGACCGTATACCATGGGTATGACAAAACATTTATTTTTACTGCTCTAATAACGTTGGTAACCAATTTATAATAGCAATAGGGCACCTCAGGGGTTTATGATATATTGCCAATATACCACAGCTAAAGACTGTGTCCAGACACTCGGGCCATAATGCTTAATTATCCTATGGTCTCTCCAGTGTCTTGATTAACCCTGCATTGTGAATAGGAAGTATTTTTTGCAACAATCACCTTTTCAATGGCTTGAAATGCCCAAAGGTTTATGATAATACTCTTATAACAATACACATGTGGCCCAAAGGAAATAGCAGGCCTAACCCATGATGTCCAGTATGGCCCATCTGTGTTACAGAATGCCCCAGATCTTTGCCATACTGTGTCGCTCTAAAGAGAGTGAATTACAATCCCTGAAGAACTGACTAAATATCCCTGGAATCTTGGCAGGGGTGAGCTATAGCACAGCACCGTGAAATTCTTATTCTGCGATTGTCCCTTTTGTGGGGAACGACAAGGTTAGGTTTTGCATTCTTTTCCTTGTACAGGTCACTGCGGCAGAGGCGGCCAAGTAGAAAAGATCCTTGTGGGGGAAACAATGGCAAAAGCCACCCCATAAATGTCTCTCCTTCACTATCGCCCCATTGACTCCATGATTCCCTACCAAGATGTCAGTGTTAGACCAGCTCTCTTTAAAACAGCTTAATTAGCTGAAAGCCGAGCGATGTCTAAGCATTTGTGCTGAAATAAAAAAGAAAGAGCCAAAAGCATCCCTCTCCCCCTCGCATTGTCCCTGTGCTGTCTCTTTACAGAAATCTTGGTTTCTGCGAAAGGGAATACAAATAAAACAACATTCCTTCCTGTCAGAATTAACTGCCTGACAACAGAATGCGGAGTGATACAGGAAGTCCTCTGGTTTATTCACCACTCTCTCATTAGGAATTCAAACAATCCTTTATCTAATGAGAAATTGTTGGTGTTTAAAAAATAATTTACACTGTATGATGAAATAGCATGAAAAATAGAAATTCGCAATTAGTTTTATCACAATAAATTAATTTGCTTAGCTAGTCTATCCATGCAGTTGATATGACAATAAGCATTAGAGGCCAGAACAGTAGTTACATAAGCAAGTTATTTTTGTGCATGTAATGTACTATACATTTCACTGAGGTCTGATTACTTCTGCAATCAAGATAAGATTTTGCCCTAGATGTTTAAAAAATGTTTTCCATGATAATCTGAGTCCCTGGTGTGAGTTAGACATCTAGAGACTTGTTGGGGAGGCCCTGATCGAGAGGTACAGTGTTGTCCACTGCAAGTTCTTTGAACCTCATTCCTTTTCAAATTTGACCCCCATAATTTTTTTTTATTCCTCTTTCACTTAAAAAAAATGGAAACAGATTGATTCTCATGTGAACACAGCTGAAGCGAGGACCCTGGCCTTCCAGCCCGCTTTGAACCTCCAGCCGCCCTGTTTACTGGTGTTTGTTTTCCTCCATGTGAAGATTAACCGTGGAAATCAGAAAACAAACTCCCATTCAGTGGGCCATGTCAAAGGTGAGCGCCAGCCTATAGTGTAGCCGTGGAACTGACACCACCCCTCGGTTTAGCCGGGCCCATTCTCAACTATCCCTTGGTCTCCGTGGTGATGTACCTGGCCGCTGTGGCTTTAAGTGTATCTTGTTTGTGTGGGAATGGCCCAAAGGACACTTTGTCATTGTGATGAATGGGGATGGTGCTCTCTGTGGCAGCTAAACAATGGACCCATGTGCAGAGGAGGGGAGCTTCCAGTCAGGCTCTGAGTGACGTGTCTTCATGTCTCCAGTCTCAGCTCTCACTCATCAATGATTTGGATTTCCTTTGATATTTTCAACGGTAGAGAATGAAATGAAATGAAATTGTATTTGTCAAATGTGCGTAATACAACAGGTGTAGACTTTAATGTGAAATGCTTACTTACGAGCCCTTTTCCAACAATGCAGAGTTAAAAGTAAGAAAAATTAGCAAAAATGGAAATGGTGACACAATAAAATATCAATAACGAGACTATATACAAGGAGTACCAGTACCAAATCAATGTGTAGGGGTACAAGGTAGTTGAGGTAATTGAGTTAATATGTACATGTATGTAGGTAAAAGTGACTAGGCAATCAGGATAAAATTAACAGAGTAGCAGCAGTGTGTGTGTGTGTGTGTGTGGCGTCGATATTCATGTGTGTGTGTCTGTGTGTGTTGTAGTGTCAGTGTAGTATGTTTGAGTGTGTAGGTAGAGTCCAGTGAGTGTGCATAGAGCTGGTGCAAGAGAATCAGAGGGGACTAAGCTTGCACCCCTGAAGGGCCACTGTGTTGAGGGTCAGCATAGTGGATTTGTTGTTGCTTACCCTCACCACCTGGGGGAAGCCCGTCAGGAAGTCCAGAAGCATTGATTTCGAGGACGGCATACGATCAGCTCAGTAGAGACAACTACTTCACAAATCCACAGGTTCCACTATCATATAATACTGTATTATGTTAATATTTGCCTCATTCTTAATCAGGGGCTAAGCCAAGATTCAGGCAGTCTCACTTAAAATGCTATTTCATTGGTAGTCATTTGAAAAATGTGTATTGCTTGGATGTTTGAGGGTTATTTAAAGCCCTTAAATTGAATGTTAGTTATACCGACCAGTTAAATTATGAATCTCAACACTTAAGCACCTCTCTTGGCCTTTTCAGTGAAGTTTAGATCACTTTTTTTTGTTTTTCCCTATTCTTAGATTAAAAGGAATGCAATGAATTACATTTTTGAAGATTCTTACCTTGCTTTGATGACCAGTCCGATGCATTTCTTGGAAGCAATGTTGTTCAAGCATGAAGTTCAGCCTTAGGGCAGCAATGTGTTACTTCGCCAGTATTGTCAATTTTCTGACTGCCAAAAGATATAAAGCCCACATAACTTATTTTTTTAACAACCGCGGGTACTGAGAGCTCTTTGGACGGAACCATACTTAACCCTCATGTGGCAGACCACCCGCCAGTGTCTGAGTCTCAGACTGACCATTCATAAGTGGCACTGAGACCTAACTGAATATGATATAGAGCAGGCTCTCAGACGGCACTGCAAAGGCGAGGTGGAGATTTATGAACTACAGAACCCAAACATCTTTAGAATATGTGTTGTATGGTTCCAGACAAAGCCTCCTTAGGCCACAATGAGAGTGCATCATAAATTGCCTTGTATTTGAGGTAGAGGGTTTTATATGGAAGCTCCCACATACTAAATCCCTGTGGTTCCCAGGTTAAGTCCCTCTGAGGGCCTTGGGAAACTTGTGTAAACGTTGGCTTTAAAGGGACTTTGATGTCATGAGCTAGATTTCCATACAATTGGTGACAGATTTTCATGCGAATATTCAAAAATCTGCATAGAAACAATATGCGCATTTTCCCACCAGAGATGTGTTTCCATCAAATTGACATATCTGCACCTTGTTGACTAGAGCGCACACATGGAATATATGATGGTTATTATATAAATATTTGTGCATAAAAGCATTTCCAGTGACATTTCTTGCATAATACATTTTACTGACAAAAAAAATCCCGCCTTGTCTAGCGTATTTTGATTTGTGGACATCAGGCCTGTCACGAATGTACTACTCAGATAAAAAGGTTGGATGGAAACCTGGTTAGTGTTTGCAATGAATTTTGAAATGTTCCAACTTTTTGTCACCATAGAACTAGTGACTAAAATATTTTACCACAATTTTTATGTACTTAAATATTATTGTTCTGATAAAAATATTGTAAGCATTTTCTGAAGCATAACATTTTGTAAAGAAGATATTCATGATTATATGGATGGAGTTCTATCAAGAAAGTTGACACAATAAAGCAGTTGGTAATCGTTTTACTTTAAATACTAAAAGTGTAGCAGAGTATAGTTTTTTTGAGGAGGGGGGGGCAAATAAATTCAATCAAAAATGTACATGAGGTGAACAATATTTTATAGAGAGCCAATGATATACACTCACCAGTCCCCAAGTGTTAGCAGACTGAAAACTGGCATTTGTTGACCCAGCATTTGTTGACAGCCTAAAGCTGTTTATGGGAGGCATCCAAACCCACACTTTCTCCCCCAAAAACCACCACATTGTTTCATCCCCACTGTGTCGCCCTCAGATGACCTTTCCCTGATGACCCTAAATGACTAAAAAGTTGCTGGACAATCACAGTGGATTAATAATTATTTGAGCCTCATGGGGAAAGGACTGTGGCTTCACTAAAACACAGCCAGGTTAGGTCAGCACATGCCAACGTTGATAGATTGACTCAGGCCAATCCTCTTTTAGGTTGCCATCAAAGCCAGGCAGGTAGAGTGATACCCCTGTGACTGATGAGCTCCCATGTTGTGCCCTTGACTGTGTGGGAATGGGAACAAACAGATAGGGGACAAACAAAGGCCATGCTCTTCCTCCGCAGCCTATTAATTAAAAAGTCCAGTCCACAATGGATATCTGCAGATCAGAGGGAATGTGTAAGCCTTCTCCCTTTAAGTCCTATTGTTACATAGTGCGCCGTGGAAGCATACTGATGGCTACTTGTCTTAAGGATCGTAACCTGGACATATTTACTCTTTTGTTCATTTTAAGCACCGTCTCAAGTGGTTGAAATACTACTAGACCTGTCAACTATATAATATCTTGGCTGAGGCTGCGCGACGAGTACCGCCAACCCCCGGATGCCTGTTTACCAGAACTAAACAACCAAATCACGCTCTGGGCATCTATTACTATACCTATGATGTAGCCTACATCTCTGCCTCATATTTCTGAACAGCTGAACTAAAAACCCAGAAGCTATTTGAATGAACATTCCAAAAAGATGTTGGCTATATTTTGGAGGCTAATTTAGGATATAGAACAGGGCTATACCCTTACGGGGGCCAGATGTAAAAATAAATAATAATAATAATAATAAAAGGTACATTGCAGGGGGGCTGAACATTTTCCACATGCGATTATTCTTCTGAAAAATTGTATAAAAAAAGCAAAGCACGCACACCAATTTAGCTACTTATTATATGTTTCTAAACATAATAAGAGACAACCAACGTGAGTCAAGTTGCATCTAAAAAAATGTAGTTACCATTGAAAAGGAAAAGGCGCAATGCTCTCTCACCATTTATTTCAATTGTTTTTTGTTACTATTAAAAGCTTCTTAAAAGTAATTAGATCATTTTAAAATCATCTGAAAACTAAGCATCTCAATAAGTAACACCAAATATATGTCAAATCAGGTAATGCCAAATTAATGCTAGTATGCTTTGAATTCATTTTCCTCAGTCATTAGGTGCATTTTTTGTCACAGTCCCTTCTAAGGAGTAGAATCTTAGCTTTCAGGAATAGGGTCAAAAGCGCTAGAAACCACACTAAAGACCAGTGGTTCCCAAACCTTTTCACTCAGGCCCCTCTTCCAGCATTGGGGAAAATCCAGCATGTCCAGTGATCCTGCCGACCGGCCGGGTCAGAGGAGCCGTTTATTAAGCTAGGGGGGGTTTCTTGAGGGCTTGAACACAGCCCGCGACGCCATTAACCATTGTGGCTGGGACAGCGGATTGTCTCAGGCTTGTGGCTGTCTAGATCCCTGCTGTTTGTTGTTTTTGTTTTCAATCTTCCCTGTGACCTGCCCTGTCTGGAACTATGAGGAGTAACAGTGTAGCCTACGTTGCTACCGTGACAAAAACCAAAGCCGGCAGGAGTACCGTTGAGGTCAGTGGTGTCTCTCTATCATAGGTGAAGGATCTTGCGTTGTCTTGGTTGTGTGCTTAGGATCATTGTCCTGTTGGAAGGTGAACCTTCACCCTAGTCTGAGGTCCTGCACACTCTGGAGCAGGTTTTCATCAAGGATCTCTCTGTACTTTACTCCGTTCATCTTTCCCTCGATCCTGAATAGTCTCCCAGTCCCTACCGCTCAAAAACATCCCCACAGCAAGATGCTGACACTACCATGCTTCCGTTGAGATGGTGGCAGGTTTCCTTCAGACATGACACTTGGCATTCAAGCCTCTTGAGACCAGAGAATCTTGTTTCTGATGGTCTGAGGTGCCTTTTGGCAAGCGTGCTGTTATGTGTCTTTTACTGAGGAGTGGCTTCCGTCTGGCCACTCTAGCATAAAAGCCTGATTGGAGGAGTGCTGCAGAGATGGTTGCCTTTCTGGAAGGTTCTCCCATCTCCACAGAGGAACTCTGGAGCTCTGTCAGAGTGACCATTGGGTTCTTGGTCACCTCCCCGACCAAGGACCCGACCCCAATTGCCCTGTTTGGCCAGGCTCTTAGTATCTTAGTGGTTCCAAAGTTCTTCCATTTTAGAATGATATCTCTGCAGGCCACTGTGTTCTTGTTACCCTTCCCCAGATATGTGCCTCGACACAATCCTGTCTCGTAGCTCTACGGACAAATCCTGGGTTTTTGCTCTGACATGCACAAGACCTTGTGTTCCTTTCCAAATCATGTCCAATCAATTGAATTTACCACAGGTGGACTCCAATCATGTTGTAGAAACATCTCAAGGATGATCAATGGAAACAGGATGCACCTGAGCTCAATTTTGAGTCTCATAGCAAAGGGTCTGAATACCTATGTAAATGTATTATTTTATTTTACCTTTATTTAACTAGGCAAGTTATTCCTAGTTAGTTAAGCTGTTATTTTCAATGACGGCTTAGGAACAGTGGGTTAACTGCCTTGTTCAGGGGAAGAACGACAGATTTTTACCTTGTCAGCTCAGGGATTCAATCTTGCAACCTTTCGGTTACAAGTCCAACGCACTAACCACTAGGCTACCTGCCGCCCCTCCAAATAAATAAGGTATTTCTGTTTTTTATTTTTAATACAATTGCTCAAATTTCTCTAAACCTGTTTTCACTTTGTCATTATGGGTTACTGTGTGTAGATTGCGAGTAATTTATTTAAATTTTATCAATTGTAGAATAAGGCTGTAACGTAACAAAATGTGGAAAAGTCAAGGGGTCTGAATACTTTCCAAATGCATTGTATCTTCTTCAAAGAGGACTATACTGAAGCTGTGCGCCAGGAGAGAAAAGAACTGATCCCAGTCATGAAAGCTCCCAGAGCACGTGAGGACATTGCTTACGTCCGCTATGACAGGCTCATTGTACACCCTCCCAGAAGCCTGGAAGGGATGAGAGAGACAAACCTATGGGTTCCTAACTTCAACCCCGCAGCACACACACACTTACACACACACTTACAAACATCAACTGATTAATGTACTGCTGAAAGTCTTTTTTATCTTGCTTTGTTTGCTCTTCCATATTATGTCTATCTCTGATACACTACCCAGGAAAGGGCTGAAAATAGTCCATATGAATATATGTAGCCTTAGAAATAAGGTTCATGAAATCAATAACTTGCTAACATCAGATAACATTAATATATTAGTCATTTCTGAGACTCACTTAGATAATTAATTTGATGATATGGCAGTAGCAATACAATGATATAATATCTATAGAAGAGACAGGAATGCTTGTGGGGGATGTGTGGCTGTATATACTCAGAGCCAAATCCCTATAATGCCTAGAGAATATCTTATGTCAAGTGTTATTGAAGTGTTGTGGTTGCAGGTTCACCTGACACATCTAAAGCCTTTTCTTTTGGGGTGTTGCTATAGGCCACCAAGTGATAAGTCAGTATCTAAATAATATGTGTGAAATGCTTGATAGTGTGTGTGATGTAAACAGAGAGGTATACTTTCTTCTGGGACCTGAATATTGACTGGTTTTCATCAAGCTGTCATCTCAAGAGGAAGCTTATTACTGTAACCAGTGCCTGTAATCTGGTTCACGTTGTTAATCAACTTACCGGGTGTTTACAATCACTACAGGAACAAGATCATCCACATGTGTTGATCACATTTTTACTAATACCGTAGAACTTTGTTCTAAAGCTGTATCTGTCCCCATTGGATGCAGTGATCATAGTATAGTGGCTATATCCAGGAAAACCAAAGTTCCAACAGCTGGGCCTAAATAGTGTATCAAACTAAATATTTTGATATCAAACTAAATATTTTGCTGTGACTCTTATGTGGATGATGTTAAAAATATTTTTGGGTCTGTTGTGATTCATAAGGAGCATCCAGATGCTGGACTTTATGAATTTATGAAATTTCTTCTTCCAATTATTGATAAACATGCACCTGACTGGCTGACTTACTGCAAATTGAGAAATGATGTGACTAAACTCAACAAAAAGAAGAATGAAATTATGGGCAGAAAGACAAATTCAACTCTTTCATCGAATCAGATGGCTTATTCATCACAAAACCATTTGATGTTGCCAATTATTTTAATGATTACTTCATTGTCAAAGTGGCAAACTTAGGTAGGAAATGCCAACAACAAACAGTAAGCCATCATAGTCATGCATTAATAAAATGAATAATGAAAGAAAAGCATTGTAAGTTAACATTATCGATCAATAATGACAAACATCCTGGCATTGACAACTTAGATGGAAAGCTACTGAGGATGGTAACTGACTCTATAGCCACTCTTATCTGTCATATCTTTAATCTGAGCCTAGAGGAAAGTCTTTGTCCTCAGGCCTGGAAGGAAGCCAATGGGACTCCCAATCATGGCCGGTTGTGATACAGCCTGGATTCGAACCAGGGTGTCTGTAGTGACGCTTCAAGCACTGTGATGCAGTACCTTAGACCGCTGTGCCACTCAGGAGCTTGCTGATAGCGCTTAGCATAGCAAATTGTTGGAAAAAATGATGTTTGACCAAATACAATGGTATTTCTTTGTAAACAAATAAACAACTGACTTTCAGCATGCTTATAGAGAAGGGCACTCAACTCATGTAGTGCACTGAAACAAATGTCTGATGATTGGTTGAAATAAATTGATAACAAGATGATTGAGGGAGCTGTACTGTTAGATTTCAGTGCAGCCTTTGATATTATTGATCATAACATGTTGTTGAGAAAACGCATGTATTGTGGCTTTTCAACCTCTGCCATGTTGTTGATTCAGAGCTATCTAATATAACTCAGAGGGTTTAACTTTAATGGAAGCTTCTCTAATGTCAAACATGTAGTGTGGTGTACTGCAGGGCAGCTCTAACAAAGAGTTGCAGTCTGTTTTGGAATGGGTGGCCAGTAATAAACTGGCCCTGAACATCTCTAAAACTAAGAGCATTGTATTTGGTAAAAATCATTCCCTAAGTTCTAGACCTCAGCTGAATCTGGTAATGAATGGTGTAGCTGTTGAACAAGTTGAGGAGACCAAATTACTTGGTGTTAGCTTAGATTGTAAACTGTCATGGTCAAAACATATAGATTCAATGGTTGTAAAGATGGGGAGAGATCTGTCCGTAATTAAGAGATGCTCTGCTTTTTTGACACCACAAAGCAAGTCCTGTAGGCTCTAGTTTTATCTCATCTTGATTATTGTCCAATCAAATGGTCAAGTCCTGCAAAGAATGATCTAGTTAAGCTGCAGCTGGCTCAGAACAAAGCGGCACATCTTGCTCTTCATTGTAATCAAAAGGCTAATATTAATATTAATGCTATGCAGTTGAGGAAAGACTGACTGCGTCACTTTTTGTTTTTATAAGAAACATTAATGTGTTGGAAATTCCAAATAGTTTGCCATGTCAACTTACACACAGCACTGACACACACACTTACCCCACCAGACATGCCACCAGGGCTCTTTTCACAGTCCCTAAGTCAAGGAAAATTCAAGGAAACATACAGTATTATACAGGGTTATGAATGCATGGAACTCCCTTCCATCTTATATAGCGCGACTGAACAGCAAACCTGGCAACATCTCACAGCACAACGCCTCTCCCCCATGTGACCTAATTGTTGTGTGTATGTACTGACATGTATGTGTAACTGACACACTACACGCTAATGTTTTTAAATGTATGTAAATTGTAGTCTTCTGTCTGTTTGGTCTTTTTCGTTATGTGTCAGACCCCAGTAAGACTAGCTGTCGCCATTAGCGTCATCTAATGGGGATCCTAATAAATAAATCAAATCAAATTATTTCCTGCAGTTCTACACATTTTGTCATATGGGGTGCAGAGAAAATGTAGCAGTTCTAAAGCAACATTTCTCGTGATTCTATACATTTTACCATGTCTACTGTTTATTCATGTGATATCTGAGTGACTCAAACATTACAACAAAATCTATGGGCTAAAAAACCTGGCTAAAAAAACAATAGCTGACATGGGCTAGTTGATCTGGGCATTTCTTACACGTTATAGATAGCTCTCTAAGGTATGCAATGACTGACATGACAAGAGGAACTGATGATGCACTACCCAATTTTGAAATTGCACCTTGTGCATTCTACTATTACAACTTTCAAGAGTAAGTTGAAAGCCAGACTGAGTTTTTAGCAGATATTTTATTCATGTTCAGAATTTATCAAAGGGCCAATCTAAATTATACTGAACAAAAATATAAACTCAACATGCAGCAATTTAAATGATTTCACTGACTTATATTTCATATAAGGAAATTAGTCCATTGAAATTAATTCAATAGGACCTAATCTATTGATTTCACATGACTGGGCAGGGGCGCAGCCATAGGCCCACGCACCTGGGAGCCAGGCCCAGCCAAAGAGTTTTTCCACACAAAAGGGCTTTATTACAGACAGAAATACTTCTGTTTCATCAGCTGTCCGGGTGACTGGTCTCAGACAATCCCGCAGGTGAAGATGCCAGATGTGGAGGTCCTGGGCTGGCGTGGTTACATGTGATCTGTGGTTGAGGCCGGTTGGACGTACTGCCAAATTCTCTGAAACGATGTTGGAGGCGGCTTATGGTAGAAAAATTAACATTACTTTTTCTGGCAACAATTCTGATGGACATTACTGCAGTTAGCATGGCAATTACACACTCCCTCAAAACATTAGACATCTGTGGCAATGTGTTGTGTGACAAAACGGCACATTTTTTTGTCCCCAGCACAAGGTGCACCTGTGTAATAATCATGCTGTTTAATCAGGTTCTTGATATGCCACACCTGTCAGGTGGATGAATTATCTTGGCAAAGGAGAAATGCTCACTAACAGGGATATAAACAAATTTGTGCCAAAAATATTAGAGAAATACGCTTTTTGTGGGTATGGAACATTTCTGGGATCCCATGAAACATGGGACCAACACTTTACATGTTGTGTTTATATTTTTGTTCAGTTTAATAAAGGGGCCGGATCTGGGCCACCAGTTGAATAACCAATAACCTTACCTATCTGTTATAACTAAGGATATTGCAACACAAACAAGCAAGATGCAGTCTACACTTGCAATGGGGCAGACAATCTGCATTTTAACCACAAGTAACATAGGCTACAACTGTTATTTTTCATCTAAATGATCATACAACACAGCATAATTTGACAAACAGCACATGACTGAAATTCACCAGAGTAGCTTGTTCCACCTCTGGGCAGCCAAAATTTCTGAATTTGCAGCCAAATTGTGCATAAAGAAGGGAATCCCCCACATTCGCAGAAGGTTCAGTTGTTTAACTTTCGGGAAGAGGGTTCTAAATATTTAGGCCATGCAGCTACTCTGTGGGAACAGTACTGGTTGAGAGTCTGGATTGTGATTAGTGTATTAAAACAAAATGGTTTATCACATACACCAGATAGGTGCAGTCAAATGTGTTGTTTTACAGGGTCAGACATAGTAGTACAGCACCCTCTGTTGATGTGATCAAGGGGACATCAACAGATTTTTGTTAGAATTTGAAACAGCAATCTTGCAGTTAATGGCCCAATGCTCAGCCCACTAGGCTATCTGCCACCCTTAATTAAGCGCAAGAGTAGCTATAGCAAGTTTGGTTTGCCTCAGTAGAAACCTACAGTAGGCCACAATTCAATCAATTGCAGAGGGGCTCACTAAGAATGTTAATACTGTATCAGAATTGTTAAATGCACACCCCCACAAGCTGTTGCTCTCATGAATTGGGACCATAGTCCACAGTATAATATCAAAGGCAAATGTTTTGCAAAGACTTGGAATCCCTCTAGTCACATGCCAATCACAAACTTTTCCCAATATTGTTGTCGCCGAATTAAGCTAAGAAACAGGCTAGATTAATTACATATTTTACCCAAGCAGTTCCAGTTCCATGCATGAACCTGCTTGGTTTCAAGTGGACTAATATTAAATGTACTGCATCGTCAGAGGCTCTGATATGACCGTGTACTCCTGCCCTGGCCTGAGGCTTTGTGGACTGTCACTGCTGACAATAACTATAGTGTCAATACAGCTGAAGCAGTCAGTGGAAGGCAGTGTCCCAGCAGTCATAAATCATCTTGTAGTAGACAGCTCTGCTACATGCTCCTCTAATCCGTTGCACGGAGAACAGACGGGAACGCTCGCTGCCGTCATCCCAGAGGTGACCATGAAGGTGACAATGCGTACAATCATGACTGGACTGGCCTTAAGGATAGATTTCAGACCATTAAAGACCATTTCAGAAATTCTTTAGTTACACTGATATTATTATGACATTATGTTCAGTGTATCTTTTGACAGTCTTTGGAATTATAAATTAATTACCAGTTAATTTCAGCATCAACAGTCTGTCACCATGTCAGTCAATGTGTTCATGTGTTTATAAGATTTTTTCCCCTCACTAAAAACATAGTCCATCTTTGTTTTTTAATCATCTGAGGCTATGGTTTGACTCCAAATTATTTCATATATTTACCAGTGTAGCTCTAGTAGAATTGTTTAGTTGCATGTTGACCTTTGCCTAACCTTTTTCTGACAGCACATGGATTTGAAAATTCCCTCTCCTACTGTCCTCGTTTCCAAATGACCCTCAAAGCTGGTAGCCTAGTGGTTAGAGTGTTGGGCCAGTAACCAAAATGGTTGCTAGATCAAAACCCCGAGCTGACAAAGTAAAAATCTGTTGTTCTGCCCCTGAACAAGGCAGTTAACCCACTGTTCATAGGCTGTCATTGTAAATGAGAATTTGTTCTTAACTGCCTTGCCTAGTTAAATAAAAAATCTGTAGCATCTGATAGCATTTCATCAGAGAAACGTAGCATCCTAAAGCATTTCATCAGAGGAACGTAGCATCCTAAAGCATTTCATCAGAGGAACGTAGCATCCTAAAGCATTTCATCAGAGGAACGTAGCATCCTAAAGCATTTCATCAGAGGCACGTAGCATCCTAAAGCATTTCATCAGAGGAACGTAGCATCCTAAAGCATTTCCTCAGAGGCACGTAGCGTCCTAAAGCATTTCATCAGAGGCACGTAGCGTCCTAAAGCATTTCATCAGAGGCACGTAGCGTCCTAAAGCATTTCCTCAGAGGCACGTAGCATCCTAAAGCATTTCCTCAGAGGCACGTAGCATCCTAAAGCATTTCCTCAGAGGCACGTAGCATCCTAAAGCATTTCCTCAGAGGCACGTAGCATCCTAAAGCATTTCATCAGAGGAACGTAGCATCCTAAAGCATTTCCTCAGAGGCACGTAGCATCCTAAAGCATTTAGGATGCATGTAAGCAGTCAAATAAAGAAGATGAATAACAAAAGCTGAAAGCAAACAGACGATATTGTCATCACTTGCAGCCCTATTAGGCCAAATGAATGATGATGTCTTTAACTAACTGACAGATTACTTAGTGACTTGGATAAGGCTGTTTCCACACTTAGCAGGGTGCCTCCAGGGACAGCCTTACACAGTCCTCAGACTGCCAGAGCTATTTTTCACCCAATTTATTTCCAAATGATGGCTAACCTGAGGTCCTCCCTCTGGGCTGGGTTTATGCAATGATTAATGGCATGTTTAGCGGGCCTCTACCTGGGGGACTGGTCCATCTGCAGAGGGATGTCAGGTAGAATAGGGCCGCTTGCAAGTCGGAGCTGTTTGACTGGCAGCCTCCCCTCGCCTCAGGCTGCTACAGTGCGGCTACAGCAAGGTCTTAAGTGCCTTCTGGGCAGCGGCTTCTGCTGGCTATGACCTGTCACTGCCTGGCTGCCTATAGGCGTTGTACATACTGTAGAATGCTCGTAGGGGCTGTGCTGATTCTGTCTGTTACTCTAGTCACTGATAAAGCAATCCCCACTACACACTCCCGCAAACCCTACATATATCACAATGATTTACAGATTCAAGATGGTTTAATCCTATGATGATTCTCATCACCTGATCCGAAAACTTTGTGACCATGCAACTCCTGTGGACTCGGCACAGGTCTCTGCATGAAGATTATTTAGATGTCTATTATACGCATGAACGGCTTGTCTTTTTCATTTCATCACAACCAAACCCCCTCGAATAGACCCAGATGCTGGTGGGACAGTAATCGAATTAGGTTTTGGACAGGTTCGTGGCCACTCGCTGTCAGGTTCTCTCTTCTTGGAGATGATCAGGACTAATGCTGTGTTGATGGTGATTAATGAGTGTGTTAATTCAGTGCATCGTCCCGCCACTGATGGACACATCACCGGGCCCTCTCGGCCTGCCAGAGTGCAGCCTGATTTCCTCTGGGTCTGGAGCCAAACAGGCATACTGAGATAACGCTGCATGGGAAAACTGGCATCGGTTCAGTGGCCACTATGGCTATGACGCATTGTGATGGGAACCTGCTCTCAAACACAGACATGTTTACTAGTGATGGGGGGATAAACTGCTACAGTTACATATGGGATATTATTTTTGACGATATATCATATTCTTTTGACAATATCGCAATATTATTTTGGCTCTAGTTGGCTGTACCTGCACCAAAACTCCTTCATAGCTTTTTAATTTGTTTTCAGTACTTTAATTTTCATGACTGATCAAAACTAATTTTCTCATGTGTCTCTCTTGTTCCTCTGCAGCAGACAAATGGTGAGCAATATGTTTGGAACCTCGAACCTCAATAAAATCATAGTATCGAATCACAATACATATGAGGTCCCTGGCAATTCCCATCCCTAATGTTTATCAACAATGTGGATCTACAGTAGTTAAAATGTCACCTAAAATGTATTTTTAATCCCCTTACTCTGGACATCTGCGTCATACAGGTTCTTTAAGCAATATTATTTTAGAAAAATGGTCTGCTTCATATTGAAATCGGTTCTGAAGCATAAAGAATCTGTCATTGTTGGGCGGCAGGCAGATCTGGATCAAAGAACCCTGCAGACAATGATAACAGCGCTCCTGGCCCCAGTCGCCTATGAGGCCCCGTGTGGAAGAGGTTTTGTCCTCTGAGATCTGAAGAAAAGCCCACTCTGGACTTTGGAATAGGTAAGGGGTATGGACGGGTGGGGTGGAGGGGGACAGGAAGGGGGTACGGAAGATAAAATCATATTTTCAGGGCGGACGTCCAAAGAATCTCCCCTCCCTCTCCTCTTTCCCCTTCCATCCTCCGGAACACAATGGATAGAAGCGTTTACGCCACCATAAATCAAAGGTACCCACTGCTCAAGAGCAGCTGGCACATTTGCAAATAATTGTAATTATTAATCATGCTGATTTCACACCCTTCAGAATTTGGGGTGGGAGCTTTCAGTGGTGAGCCGGGCCTGGCGCCTGCAGCCTGGAGGCCAGGCTGAGAGAGAGGAGCAGGCAGGGCGATGGGCCGCTGCAGGGCTTTGATGATTGTCTCATGACACTGCTGAGTGGCACACAATGGCTGTGCAGCCGCAGCACAACATGGGTCCAGAGGAAAAAGGAAGAAGGTGTCCTCCGCTTTATTCTGACCCCCAGGCTTGTTATCATTGCTACGCAATAGTTGTTCTTTATTCATAAATCACAGAAATATTTTATAGTACTTTTTAAAACATTTTTTTTGTGTGCAGTATGTTATTCGTTAGATGTGTGACATTGGGGGGAAAAAAGTGCTTTTAATCAGTGCTTTTCTTTATCTGTGTCAGAATGTCTTCCGTGTGTTTTTGACAACTTGAAATTAATTCTGACAAGCAATTGTCAATATTGATACAACAAACAATATTCTCCAATATTCCAGCATTGCTCAAAAGTGCTTTACTGAATACAATACTGAATAAAATACACACACACACACACAAAGCCTCAGAAGACTTGTATTTATCACACACATTCTTTTATACAGATGTCAATGATAATCCATTCCTACTCAGGGTCTCTATGTTCTCCAGATGACTTCGCTCCCATATATGAATGTGTTTATTTTGATCTGCCAGATTGTGGGATCTTTTCCCACTGTTACTGTGACAATAGAGTCATAATCAGTATTTCTTTACCATCTGCAAACATGACTTCGTGGTCAGCCCAGTAATGTTACAATCCAAGCACTGCTAACACACGTCTCAGCTCAGACAACACAACAGATGGTCTGGACACTGGTCAATAACATGCCAGTGAAAGAGAAGGCAAAGTATCACTTTTCTCAAAATACTTGGTCTTAAATCAACTGTAACTCTAAAAGCTGAATGAGCCTTTAGAAACCATTTAAAGGCCTTTACTGTAATGTTGTTTTAGAAATCATTCCTAACAAAATGTCATGCTATTTAAATTGTGGCAAAAGGGTTATGCTGCCCACTTTAAGTTAACTACAATGCGATTTTTACCCCCTACGCCTTTCAGGTATAAAGAAGACGGTATAAAGAGAAGGCAGTATGAAGTAGACTGTATGAACTAGTCGGTCTAAAGAAAAGGCAGTATAAAGAGAAGGCTGTATAAAGAGAAGGCTGTATAAAGAGAAGGAGGTATAAAGAGAAGGCGGTCTGAAGAGAAGGCGGTCTGAAGAGAAGGCGGTCTGAAGAGAAGGCGGTCTGAAGAGAAGGAGGTCTGAAGAGAAGGAGGTCTGGAGAGAAGGCGGTCTGAAGAGAAGGCGGTCTGAAGAGAAGGCGGTCTAAAGAGAAGGAGGTATAAAGAGAAGGCGGTCTGAAGAGAAGGCGGTCTGAAGAGAAGGCGGTCTGAAGAGAAGGAGGTATAAAGAGAAGTCGGTCTGAAGAGAAGGCGGTCTGAAGAGAAGGAGGTATAAAGAGAAGGCGGTCTGAAGAGAAGGAGGTATAAAGAGAAGGCGGTCTGAAGAGAAGGCGGTCTGAAGAGAAGGAGGTATAAAGAGAAGGAGGTATAAAGAGAAGTCGGTCTGAAGAGAAGGCGGTCTGAAAAGAAGGAGGTATAAAGAGAAGGTGGTCTGAAGAGAAGGCGGTCTGAAGAGAAGGCGGTCTGAAGAGAAGGAGGTATAAAGAGAAGGCGGTCTGAAGAGAAGGCGGTCGGAAGAGAAGGCGGTCTGAAGAGAAGGAGGTATAAAGAGAAGGCGGTCTGAAGAGAAGGAGGTATAAAGAGAAGGCGGTCTGAAGAGAAGGAGATATAAAGAGAAGTCGGTCTGAAGAGAAGGCGGTCTGAAGAGAAGGCGGTATAAAGAGAAGGCGGTCTAAAGAGAAGGTGGTCTGAAGAGAAGGAGGTATAAAGAGAAGGCGGTCTGAAGAGAAGGAGGTATAAAGAGAAGGCGGTCTGAAGAGAAGGCGGTCTGAAGAGAAGGCGGTCTGAAGAGAAGGAGGTATAAAGAGAAGTCGGTCTGAAGAGAAGTCGGTCTGAAGAGAAGGAGGTATAAAGAGAAGGCGGTCTGAAGAGAAGGAGGTATAAAGAGAAGGCGGTCTGAAGAGAAGGCGGTCTGAAGAGAAGGAGGTATAAAGAGAAGGAGGTATAAAGAGAAGTCGGTCTGAAGAGAAGGCGGTCTGAAAAGAAGGAGGTATAAAGAGAAGGTGGTCTGAAGAGAAGGCGGTCTGAAGAGAAGGCGGTCTGAAGAGAAGGAGGTATAAAGAGAAGGCGGTCTGAAGAGAAGGCGGTCGGAAGAGAAGGCGGTCTGAAGAGAAGGAGGTATAAAGAGAAGGCGGTCTGAAGAGAAGGAGGTATAAAGAGAAGGCGGTCTGAAGAGAAGGAGATATAAAGAGAAGTCGGTCTGAAGAGAAGGCGGTCTGAAGAGAAGGCGGTATAAAGAGAAGGCGGTCTAAAGAGAAGGTGGTCTGAAGAGAAGGAGGTATAAAGAGAAGGCGGTCTGAAGAGAAGGAGGTATAAAGAGAAGGCGGTCTGAAGAGAAGGCGGTCTAAAGAGAAGGTGGTCTGAAGAGAAGGAGGTATAAAGAGAAGGCGGTCTGAAGAGAAGGAGGTATAAAGAGAAGGTGGTCTGAAGAGAAGGAGGTATAAAGAGAAGTCGGTCTGAAGAGAAGGCGGTCTGAAGAGAAGGAGGTATAAAGAGAAGGAGGTATAAAGAGAAGTCGGTCTGAAGAGAAGGCGGTCTGAAGAGAAGGAGGTATAAAGAGAAGGTGGTCTGAAGAGAAGGCGGTCTGAAGAGAAGGCGGTCTGAAGAGAAGGCGGTCTGAAGAGAAGGAGGTATAAAGAGAAGGCGGTCTGAAGAGAAGGCGGTCGGAAGAGAAGGCGGTCTGAAGAGAAGGAGGTATAAAGAGAAGGCGGTCTGAAGAGAAGGAGGTATAAAGAGAAGGCGGTCTGAAGAGAAGGAGATATAAAGAGAAGTCGGTCTGAAGAGAAGGCGGTCTGAAGAGAAGGCGGTATAAAGAGAAGGCGGTCTAAAGAGAAGGTGGTCTGAAGAGAAGGAGGTATAAAGAGAAGGCGGTCTGAAGAGAAGGAGGTATAAAGAGAAGTCGGTCTGAAGAGAAGGAGGTATAAAGAGAAGGCGGTCTGAAGAGAAGGCGGTCTGAAGAGAAGGAGGTATAAAGAGAAGGCGGTCTGAAGAGAAGGCTGTCTGAAGAGAAGGCGGTCTGAAGAGAAGGAGGTATAAAGAGAAGGCGGTCTGAAGAGAAGGCGGTCTGAAGAGAAGGCGGTCTGAAGAGAAGGAGGTATAAAGAGAAGGTGGTCTGGAGAGAAGGCGGTCTGAAGAGAAGGCGGTCTGAAGAGAAGGAGGTATAAAGAGAAGGCGGTCTGAAGAGAAGGCGGTCGGAAGAGAAGGCGGTCTGAAGAGAAGGAGGTATAAAGAGAAGGCGGTCTGAAGAGAAGGAGGTATAAAGAGAAGGCGGTCTGAAGAGAAGGAGATATAAAGAGAAGTCGGTCTGAAGAGAAGGCGGTCTGAAGAGAAGGCGGTATAAAGAGAAGGCGGTCTAAAGAGAAGGTGGTCTGAAGAGAAGGAGGTATAAAGAGAAGGCGGTCTGAAGAGAAGGAGGTATAAAGAGAAGTCGGTCTGAAGAGAAGGAGGTATAAAGAGAAGGCGGTCTGAAGAGAAGGCGGTCTGAAGAGAAGGAGGTATAAAGAGAAGGCGGTCTGAAGAGAAGGCGGTCTGAAGAGAAGGCGGTCTGAAGAGAAGGCGGTCTAAAGAGAAGGTGGTCTGAAGAGAAGGTGGTCTGAAGAGAAGTCGGTATAAAGAGAAGTCGGTCTGAAGAGAAGGAGGTATAAAGAGAAGTCGGTCTGAAGAGAAGGAGGTATAAAGAGAAGGCGGTCTGAAGAGAAGGCGGTCTGAAGAGAAGGAGGTATAAAGAGAAGGCGGTCTGAAGAGAAGGCTGTCTGAAGAGAAGGAGGTATAAAGAGAAGGCGGTCTGAAGAGAAGGAGGTATAAAGAGAAGGCGGTCTGAAGAGAAGGAGGTATAAAGAGAAGGCGGTCTGAAGAGAAGGCGGTCTGAAGAGAAGGAGGTATAAAGAGAAGGCGGTCTGAAGAGAAGGAGGTATAAAGAGAAGGCGGTCTGAAGAGAAGGCGGTCTGAAGAGAAGGAGGTATAAAGAGAAGGCGGTCTGAAGAGAAGGCGGTCTGAAGAGAAGGCGGTCTGAAGAGAAGGCGGTATAAAGAGAAAGCGGTCTGCAGAGAAGGCGGTCTGAAGAGAAGGTGGTATAAAGAGAAGGAGGTATAAAGAGAAGGGGGTATAAAGAGAAGGAGGTATAACGTGAAGGGGGTATAAAGTGAAGGGGTATAAAGAGAAGGAGGTATAAAGAGGAGGTATAATGAGAAGTCTGTATAAAGAGAAGGAGGTATAAAGAGAAGACAGTATAAAGAGAAGACAGTATAAAGAGAAGGGGGTATAAAGAGAAGGCGGTCTGAAGAGAAGGAGGTATAAAGAGAAGGCGGTCTGAAGAGAAGGCGGTCTGAAGAGAAGGAGGTATAAAGAGAAGGCGGTCTGAAGAGAAGGCGGTCTGAAGAGAAGGCGGTCTGAAGAGAAGGAGGTATAAAGAGAAAGCGGTCTGCAGAGAAGGCGGTCTGAAGAGAAGGTGGTATAAAGAGAAGGAGGTATAAAGAGAAGGGGGTATAAAGAGAAGACAGTATAAAGAGAAGGAGGTATAAAGAGAAGTCTGTATAAAGAGAAGACAGTATAAAGAGAAGGAGGTATAAAGAGAAGGGGGTATAAAAGAGAAGGAGGTATAAAGAGAAGGGGGTATGGTAAAGGTTGCAGGTTTTTATCTAGATATAAAAAGTGAACACAACATAATGAACAGCACAACACAACACAAGATGGCGAACAACAAACACAGGTTGGAATAACAATGATATTTGTTAATAAGTTGTCCTAGCAATGTAACTACAGTAGCAGCAGAAATGTATGTGTGCACGCAAGCGCTACAAACATAACACGGTTTGTTGAGAGTTCCAGTTGGGTTTGGCGCGATGGAGAAGGCATTTTGAGTAGTGACTTCGATGGTGATGGTGCAGCAGAGTTCACATCACCACACAATTATAATAGTGTTTAAAGTGTGAACAATTCATCAATGAATGTTTCAAGACAGCAGTGGGGGGCGGGAGGGTGTGGCAGCAGTCCTGTCCTCATAGCCCCCTCTCCATCAGATTCAAGCTACTGACAATCGTGTGTGTGTGCAGTCTCTGGGAGGGGCACTGATCTCTCTAGGAGGTGACCACATTGACAGTAGGAGATGGATGAGCCTGGATCAACCCCATCTAAGACCACAGCAGCCCTGTGCATAACATAGGAGCTCCCTGGGCCAGGGCTCAGGAACAAAGACCCACGCAGGTATTCAAATGGCCCTCTTAACAATGTGATCTGGAGAGAGTGGAAACTGTGTCCCTACCTTTAATGAGCTGCTAATAGGGAAATCATGTTCTTTTCTCTGCCTGGATAAAGACAGATGGAGAGGGTGGAATTGGTCTCTCTCTCTGATTGACTGATTGATCAGGTTGGATGTGAGGAGGTGAATTATGACAGTCCTTTAGATGACTGCTGGTCTTCACTGTCAGAAAGTGACAGTGGTGCCTCGTGTCACCTAGCCTTCCTGTCTTTTGAGAGATGTTCCAAGCTGTTGCCTTACGCCCCAGCCAGGCTCATCCCATGTGGTTTAATCGGTGTCTATTATTGGTCAACTGTCATTGTCAGTCACTTTGTGTTGCTTCTTCGTGTATTGTGTCCGAACAGACTGACACAATACATTCATACAGGCACTATATAGATGTACTGTATATTTTGAGATTTAGATGGAATTGTCTGAGTAAGTATAATTATAAAGTGGCAGTTTAAAATGCACCGCCATGGAAACAAGTAAATGAAATCTGCTCAAAAATGTAGAACTTTTCTGAAAAGAAGAAAACTAGCTAAAGCAAAAATATGCAAGCATCTCTATAGATGTAGGATCTTAATTTGATCACCATGTTGCAGGAGAACTTGTAGTGTATTTGAGGTTTAAATAGGCGTCTGAAGTTTGTGATTTCCACTTTGACATTTCAGACTTGATTTTCCCTTTGCAAAATATGTATCAACCCTACAAAATGATCCTTTAATTATAATCCACATGATAGTTATAATTTTCTGTTGCGACAGGAATATTTTCCTGCTCTAGCAAACTGGCTCAAATTAAGATCCTACATCTGTATTTGCTCATTGAGTCTATCCACTGAGCCTGGCTGTTAAAAAGGAAGTGACATGCTGTAGTGTCCTGTGTGGCAGATGTGTGAAGTGGTATTAAAGCTCAGCAGACCAACAACACAAGAGAGAAGTGTGCCATTTTGGCTCATTGTCTGGAGTGGTGACAGAACTGCACAGAGCTTCCTCAGGCTGAGCCTGCATCACCATGGGGTCTGGAGCATGTATTCACATGCAGCTTCCAATAACATTAGGATCCAGTGGAGAAGGTGTTTTACATTTAAGGCTACTTAATGACTTTCTAATGGGATAATCAGGCTGTGTCCTGCCCCCTGAGTGACAGGGATAGGGACAGATGGGGGAGTTCCTTTCTGACAGACCAATGGCTCAGAACGGATGAGAGGTTTGAGTGATGAGGCATCGCAGGACATTGGAAGCTTGGAGTCCCCCCTGTCAGAAAGTGACAGTGGACACCTTGTCGCATATCCTCTGCTTGTGGAGAGAGGGTGCTGCATGGTGAGCCCTCTCAACAGGCCTGAGAGGGGGACCAAAACAACCAAGTTGAAATGCAAGTGTGTCGATGAATACCCTCTCACCAGTTACTGATGACTTCCTATCCAAACCAGGCTGTGCCATCATGCATGTGTTTTGTAGTCACTCTTGCAGGTCAAAACAACTCAAGGACACATATTTATGAAACATCCAAATCTTCTAGATTGAATAATCTCCTAGACTAGTACTCATAGTTGAGTCTGATGGTAATGTGGGCATAATGCATGTCCACCTACAAATAAAGTGACACTTTACATACCAAATGCTTGGATCGGGGCCTTTTTATAGCAGTGTGTCACTATCCTCCCTGATTGGGACTGTCATGGTGACCAGCTGCTGGATTCCATCACAGCATCCAACACCTATCATCCAACATCTGCTGCCTTTACCATAACAGGTTAGATTGAGGCAGCGAGCTAATTCCACCCATACTATAACATCTCTCATTGCTGTGAGATGGAAGACAATGAGAGTGCCATGCTGTAACCATACTGACTGCTGTACTACCCGTCCACAGGGCTCAATAAACCAAACTACAGCTTAGGAACATAGCGGGGCTTGACGGCTGGTAAACATCCCCTTGTCTTTATTGTTCAACTCTTGGTTGTGAATTCAGATTAGAGAATGTCTAGTAAAGGTTTTCCTCTGTAAAAGTAAAAGTTGGTGTGGGAAGACTTTCACATTTGCTAAGTAGGCTTCTAGCACTCTTAACTCCACTTACTCCATAGCTTTCCCTTTTCCCTTTCTTTCTCTCTGTTTTATTTTCTCTCTCTCTCTCTCTCTCTCTCTCTCTCTCTGTCTCTCTCCCACTCTCTCTCACACAAACACACACACACAAACATACGCTACATCCCCCCATGTGATGTCTCCTCACAGATTAGGTGAGCTCCCAGGAGAGCCATTTGGTACAAAGCGCTAACATCTGGCAGCCATTACATTCCCAGATCAGTTGTGATTTGTCCATATGATGACTGGCCCATCCAGACGTCAGGGCTCTCGTTGCCATGCTGCAGGCAGACCACTGGTGCTGTCGCTTCTGTTTTCATACCACTGTTAATTCCTGCCTATAATTAGATCTGTTCACTGCTCCTAGCTCTCCATTCAACATTGAGGATTTATAGGGATGCATGGGCTGTGTGGTTCCTCTCTCCCAACAGTGTGCACTCTGGATTAAGGCGGATCCACTTTATATTCAATACACTGTCATTTAGATCGTAGTTATCATCTGATAAAGTGGCTGTTGGTATCAATCTAGTGTCTTCCCCTTTAAAAGCAGCCCTTCCAACTCATACAAATGTGTTGACATATATTTACATGTTTGTTTGTTGCGGCAAGCTGTCTGTCCGTTGTTTAAGTTGAAATTGATCAAAATCACCAACTGTGACGGACTCACTTTGGCACATGATTACTTTGGTGAGGCTTGCCAACTGCCGCTCTGCCAAGAGACTTGTGAGATGGAGTTAAGTGAGATGAGGGTAAGGAGGGACTGTGGTGTTGGCGCATGGCTGCTATTAAATAAACTCTGTCTGTTGGATAGAGCCACGACTGAGCCGACAGCGTCTTCTCCCTTACCTGAATCTCACCATACCTTAACTGTCCACGCGCGGTAAACTCCCATCAAGTCTATGTAGTTTGATCACGGGCCCTCGCGGTCCCATCTGCATCCTCCTCATTTCCATAAGCATCATGTGGCGCTAAGGCAAGCACATTTTGCCAAGCTGTCAGCGCATCAGCCGTCTCCCTGTTAAACAGCTTCCCCATTATAGAAGCCAATGAGATGTGTCAGCTGAAGGAGCTACAAGAGGACCCTGCCATTCGGCCCCTAATTAGTGGTCCAGACTAGCCTTTGTGTGTGTGTGATTAACTATTCATTGTATCAATTCTGTTCAATCTGATGTATTTTGAAATCATATCCCTTCTAGGGAGCAAATTCATAAAAAAAAATCTGTGTGTCTTAAGGGTACCTGTGGTCCCCAGCCCCAATGAGGATGTCTTAGCTGATAGTCGACTTGTGCAGGAGATTTGAGGGATTACTGAGCATGTCATACTCCCCAGTCTTCCAGTGCTGTAAGCAAGCTTACTGTAGATTTAAGATTTTGGAGATGGTGGACCCTAGATCTAGTAGGAGACCCTCAAAAGGTTAAAATCGTCATTGATTCAAATGTTCTGATTAATTTTAGTCTCATAAATTCAAATGAATTTATTCAATTTATTTTCCCCACATTGAAAATGTATCGGCTTCTTTGTATCTGCCGTGTCCGTTTAACTTCTGTGGTCTGGGACACAGTGATGGCTTGCTCCTCACACGTCCATGTTTCACTTTGTCACACAGCAACTTCCTGCTGAGTGGGGCCAAGCCACAGTGCCCTCTGCCAGGCTAGGAGCTGGCACACAGACCACCGCCCACGGGCACCCCCTCTACCCCTTTAACCCTTCTCCCTCCTTTCCCCCTCTCTGGGGAATGTCCCCCCACCTTCTGTCTACTAAGATTCACCCTACACACACACATGATGGATTACTGCGACTAAACGCTCTGTCTCACTAATGTCCAAGACTATGATAATGAGGAAATGCTTTCAACAAACAAAGTTCTGTTTGATGTGCATGAATACACTTTTTTGATTGTCTCTATTGATACAGGCATCAGATACTCAGGTGATCATGAGTCATGTTGTGTCCTATGATCATTGGAAATGAGCCCCTCTATCCTTACAACGATGATCCTTTGCTGAAAAGGACAAGAGGAAAATCTATATTTTTATTGGGAAATTACAGGTAATCACTCAGCAAAGACTCTCCTGTTAATTCCCTTTATTGAACACAGACAGTACAAAAATCTTGTTTTATGTTGAACATGTCCCCAATATCATCATGGAGAGTGGCTTTATTCAGGGCAGATTTGAAGCATGTGGTAGCCTATGATTTAAATAGATATATCTCTCCTCTCTGCACCTGCTCCCCCAACCTAGCCTTTCTGGCCAGAAGGTTGGGGTGGCGAGAGGGCCATGGTTGTCTGTGGTTGACAATCAAGGACAGTTCGTTTTCAGCGGTGTCAGGACAGTAACATTCTCCCAGGGAGTCCCTTAACCATAGGCTACTGGCAGACAGACAAACACTCTGTGACAGCCATTTATGGCCAACTAGTGAACGCCATCTGTCAGACACTGTGGGAGGACATTACTGCTCACAGAAACGCTAGCTTGATTTCTCTCTCTTCTGTATTTACACAAAATTGACACCAAAGCCGACTTGGATGTTGTGTTGGAAGTGTGTAAACAGCCTGCTATTCTAGCAGGTGTCTGGTTGACTGGTTCCATGGACTTGAGTGAGATGATCTCCCCCATTTTGCAGTTGAAAATGCCTCAGACGTCTGGCATAATCCGTTATTTGTCTGAAAAGGTATCAATATATCAATAACATCTATCATAAACATAATTCTCCATAAATCAGATAAATGCAAGTAATGAGTCACCCAGAATTGCTAGGTCCTATCGTGAGCTTGGGACCATAAGGTGATATCTGCATTTGTCAAAATAGAGTTATTTACATAGCCTTGTTCTGTTCTATGTTCTCTACCTATACATCCTAATTGCTGTTGTTAAGTTCAAAAGAAATGAAGATCAAAATTGTTGACACCATTCAAACCAATGAGGGTTCGGAACATTAAACCCAATTATCTCAGAGTCATCTTTTTTTGCAGATAGAAACTTATAGTCCCAAGCACTCGCTACATTAGATCAAGTTTATAATTTGCCTAGCTGGGTTGATGAGACAGTGGATTGCGCAGTCAAATGGAAGTGAGTAAATAGACATTTTAACGTCAGATTTAGCCGGTGGTAACTTGTGGAATAGACACTGGCTGGAATGCGCTCTTAACCAATAAACATTCAGGATTAGACCCACCCATTGTATAATTGCAGATATAACCTTATAGTCCCAAACTCTCGCTACATTAGCTTGTGCAATGTAAATGTAAATATGGCAGTAGTTTATACTTGAGTTACATTTCTGTCAGAAAGCATGGACATTTCTAAATATGACTATGCAACACAGTTAGATTTTTTGTGATGCTGACAGGCTCTGGGAGAATTATAGACTGATCCTTTTACAAATCCACCAATCCTCCAAATTGTGTAAACAAGATATTATGACCAACCAACAATTGAACAAGCATAGAAAACATTTCCTAGTTCCATTTCCCCTCCAATCAAAATGTGAGGAAGGGAAACGTCAACATAGACCTCTCTAACTGCACAATTAACATGCAAATGAGCTCAGACACTAATGGCTGTGGCAAAATGTGCTTATGATGGAAATATGCTTTCTGTTTTGGCTATATGGGATAATTATTTGTCTATGAAATCAGCTGATGACAGGCATTCCCCTGGGGCAGAGAGGCAATGGCTGCTGCACCTGCCACCTAATTCAGACCCCAGACAGACTCAGAGTGCACAAGAACTGGCAAACATAATGAACTGCATTCACCCTGTCACTGGAGTCAATAACTTATCCCCACAACTGCTTTTGTTCTATGAGGGGGCAGCAGCTCCTCTGATGCAGCCAATGCCCCTTATTCAACTGAAATGTATTTTCAATTGCAGCCCCCAGTCTTGCCCGGCACAAGCCCTGCTTTGACGCAGAGCTTTTAGCTCTGGGCCAGCAGCATTGTTAGCATGCATATCTATTGTGCGGAACCTTTGAGGGGAATCTGATCTTAACAAGGCCACTCTCAACGTGTATAATGTGGAGTGTTTCCAGTAACAGGTGTGTCCACTGAAGATGACTGGCCATTTGTCACTGCTGAAAAGAAGGGGGATACTTAGCAGGGTTGTCTTTTCATTTAAACCCTTCAAGAAATTACTTGGGAGCATGAAAGTCCTTCTCATTGGTTCTTTAGTGACCCTTATGTTGTTTTAAGGCTATTTAGGCTCCCAATCTGCCTGGTTCTGAATAAGCACCAGTAGAATAGCTGGTGTGGTGTAGCGAATCTCTATCTGTCTCACTCTTTCAGCCAGAAAATTGTAAGCCTGAACAATTAAGAAGTAAAAAAATAATATCTACTGGATTCATATACAGCTCTATTTAAAAAAAAATTTTTTTACAGTTAATAAAAGTTATTCAACCTGCATAGTCTAAATCAAAAACTAATAATCAAAGTACATTCAATATTTTTTGTATGGGAGCATTTAATGTAGAACTTCCCACTCATCACTGTTCTACCACAGCCGCACTTACTATAAACAAACTACTTTTGTTCACAGAGGTGTTATCATCATGACAATCAGCATGTCTGATGAATCTCCAGCAGGGAGCAATTTTATTAGCTGCAAAACTGTAATTAAAGAAAACAAAGGGAGTTGCATGGAGAGAAAACTACCAAGTAACGTCTAATTCATAGCAACCAAATAGGTTATTAGGCCGATACAATTACCTAGAGTTTTCCTCCACAATCTCACAGAGATAATGTTCGAATAAAGGGCAAAACAAAGAAATTCAAACAGACTCTCAAACAAACGCTCAAAAAATGAGAAGAGTACTCATATCTTAACCCTCAAGCAAATGACTGGTCATTTTGACCCCAGAGGCATATGTTTGATCATACTGTATCTCAAAGGTGTTTTATTCACCCTTCCAATGTTCCATGACTTTGTTAATCCACTTGTTATTATTCATTTTAAATCATTGTTTAGTGTTTCTGTATCAATGTGGATTTTTGGGGCCATTTTGACCCCAGACAAAAACACCTATTTCCGCTTTTAGTATTTTGATCAATAAGACCTTTATTTAAGTCTAGGTTTCTCTGGAGACATAATACCAAGTTATCCATACCCTCAGTGGGTGGAGGGGGACGGACCTGTATCAGTATGGGTGGCAGGTAGCCTAGTGGTTAGGGCGTTGGGCCTGTAACAGAAAGGTAGTTGAATCGAATCCCTGAGCTGACAAGGTAAAAATCTGTCTTCTGGCAAGGCAATTAACCCACTGTTCCCCGGGCGTCGAGGATGTGGTTGTTGATTATGGCAACCCCCTGCACCTCTCTGATTCAGAGTGGTTGGGTTAAATGCAGAAGACACATTTCAGTTGTACAACTGACTACGTATCTCCCTTTCCCTGTGATGTTGACCAGATAGACAGATCACCTGGTGAGCCTGAGCCCTTTACATACTTACCTATGGTTATACGCGTATATAGCAGATGTGACTGTATAGGAACTCAAAATGACCTTAAATGTATGCTTAGTTGCTGTCCAAACAGCTCATTGGTGTGTATTCTGCTAAAAGCTGTTTATCTACTGAAAATGTTATATAAATACGAGAATTCCTATAATATCCTAGTAATGACATTTTGGTTGCTTTAACATTTGGTTTGAAATGACATTGAGGACTTGGGCAGGCTTTATGAAACATGCTGCCATAGCTCATTAGCCCCTAACACTCCCATTGGCTTGCTAACAGCAATGCTAAAGATTCTGTGGGGTAAGTAAATAAAATAAAATCAAGTCACTGTCTCTCAGGATCAATTGATTATTCACTTTTAAGGCATATCATTAAGTACATTTTGATGTACTGTCCCTTTATATGGCAGTTGTTTTTACCAAATAAATATGACAACATTTATATTTTCTTCAAAAATAAATGATACTATGATCAATTGATAGTAAATCAGTTTTTTAGTACTATTGTGGATTGTACTTCGGAAAGAAGAGACATTACAAAAGGGAAAATGTATATTTTTGTTTTACATAATGTGCTAATTAACTGTAATTTTGTTAAAATAACTGTCTGTTTTTGGTTATATTTTATTTCAGATAGCATGTCCAATGATGTTTTACGGTCAAATACAACCGTTTTTATGTCAATATCAAATCATTTCTGGGTAACAATTAAGTACCTTACTGTGATTGTTTCCAATTAAAATGGTAAAAAATAAACAAAAATAGCTTCTTCGAGCAAGAAATTTGCTAGGACTGTCTGTGAGTGGTCAGAGTGGGGAAGGAGAAAATGAAAACTAGCTGTTATTGGCAGATACGTTTTGAACTCTCTTTCTTATTGGTCTATTAACTAATTTACCACCTGGTGATGTCACCTGGCAGGCCAAAACCATCCCACCAAACAGCTCTTACACTAAAATGGCATTATCATAATTGTCGCAATTTCACAGTATTATTCCAACCTCATAGTGTGAAAATATAAATAAACCATAGGGACATCACTTTTTTAACTGCACTGGGCCTTTATGATAAGAAATAAATGCATATTTTGCTGACTGTTGCTTTTTCCAATAGTTCATTATTGTTGATGTAAAATGTGTTGGAGGAGTGAGGGTCAAACATCATAACATATTTTTGTCCAGATAGTTGCCTCTCAAGGGTAATCACACAACATGTTTGAACTATATTCATGATATTTTTTGTTTAACTAGACATGTCAGTTAAGATCAAATTCTTATTTACAATGACGGCCTAGGAACAGTGGGTTAACAAAACGACATATTTGTACCTTATCAGCTCGGGGATTCGACCTCCCAAACTTTTGGTAACTGGCCCAACGCTTTAACCACTAGGGTACCTGCAGCCCCAATATTAATTCTTTATTATTTACAAAGGTCAGATTATCCACATGAGTCCAATATATTTTCTGGAAGCATTTGCAAAATTGCATGCATGTGAACTCTCAATTTGGAATAAGATCAATCAATGTTACAGTAGTGATGGTAGAACAGCACATAGTTATATTCGCATGCATTGCTAATATCCATTGATACTTGCTTGCTAGGCATACTTTATGATATAGTTCATATTATGAACTACATCATCAAGCAAGCATCATTGTATATTAGGAATATCGTAATTTTAAGAATACTTCGCAGAGTAACAGGTTAAGATATTAAATAACTGCTGGCACATTTTTCTCACGCCACTGAATTGTAAATGTTCTTTACGGCATGATAAATCTGAACTGATAAACTGAAAAGTTGTATTTATTTTTTAAACATATCTCATAATTATAAGATTACTGCCAGGCAGAATCCTTCCCTGGCACCGTTTTAAGAACAAAATATTTAAAAGCTTCGTTTTGATGGGGCTTGCAACCCGTCTATATAAACCCCATCTGGCATGGACAGTCTAACCGTAACTGTTATTATCCGTCAGACAAAGTGTAAAATGAACTCCCCCTTTCACTCTCCCAACCTACAGCAGTTACTACGAGGAAAGAACTTGAGCTTTCCAACGACAAAGTTACAAAAGGCTTACTGGCTCATTTACATGCTCGAATAATGGCTGCTGAATGCATAATCTCTTGCATTTAGGATCCTGTAATCCCAACGAAGTCTTCTGATGTGTTTCGATCCACATTCCCCCATGAACAATTAACTTGTAATCTCCACAAACATACATTCTGTTTCTGCCTATCTGATCAGCGATGCGCCAGTGAAAGGACTCCGGGGACCTGCCAAAGCGCTTTCTGATCCCATGGAGGTTCATGTAGCATTTAAGGGCTCAACAGTTCCATAACGCGCATCTAATTATGAAATAATTGAAGCACATTGTATGATCAGAAATATGTTGTATTAGTAATTTATTTGTTTAAAATATAGGCCTAGGCATATCTGACATGTCAATATATTTACATGGATTATTTATAGATTCTTAGTAAGGCTACTGTAGACCTATTAAAATGGTTGAGTTATTGTTTTAAGAAGTAGGCCTAATATCAACAGTTAGAAGTGAGGGTGGTGTTGGGATGTGCATTTAGGATAAATATCATTATGTTATTAAAATATCATGAAATTGGAGTTAACAATGAAAGTATGTAATAATGTTTTGAGAAAGTTAAGCCAAACCATTCATTATCGGGTGTTTATATCGATAGGCCTACTCTCTCTAAACACTTCCGTCAACACAAGAAAATCACTATAAAGCAAACATGAGGATTTTGTATAATTCTGGACAGAAAATGTGTTTATCTAGGTAAGCTACATATAGTATAGATCTAGCAATATACATGATAGTTCAAATGTGCATTCAGATGTGATCAATAAAATGAGGGTCTAATAATTATGCTGCCCACTGATAAAGATTCGTTTAATGAAGTTTATTTTCAGTATGAGGATAAATACTGGGAATGTTCATTTCTGGTTCATTTGTGGGAAATGGAAAATGTCTTCTGGCTAAAGGGAATCTAAAGGCAATCAAGGAGAATGCCCACACTTTTCTGCAGATGCTCCCAGATGTTTAAGCAACGTTTCTACTGGTGTTAGTTGCTGCATCAAAACTCGTCTAACCCCCATGGGTGTAATTTGTATTCAGAACTCCTTCGTTTTCTATTTCTGCACTTGTGTAATCTAGTGGACGTTCAAACAACATATTGTATTAGGCCCACGTGTAAACATTGCCAACTGCACTGGATAATTATTTTGCCAGCCTGCAAAGCAAATATTTTGCTGTCACTACACCACAATGAATGAACAGAAACAAATACAAGTTAGCAAGTATCCTACGTTGAGGAATCAATAGGCCTACCTCTTATGTGGACTGTATTAAAACGTTGTATACAGTCTATAGATATGTTAGGACACGGTCTACAAATTCATTAAAAAGTGACATTAAAAAATCCAGGCATTATTGGCAGACTGCATGATTCCAATCCAGGCATCCATATTAGGCTACTAGACCAAACATATATTTAGAAATGGCTTTGATCTATGAATAAATAATCCACCGGAATAAATGTCCTTAATTGAGGCCATATTAGATACATTATGACATGGCATGGACAGACAAAGCAGCATATATGGTTCATTATATCGGTTTTATTGAAATTTCATCCAGGAACACTGGGCAATAATAAATATTTCATCAATCATCAAGAATGTACAAAAATAAAGACGCAGGGTCTCTGGGCATAACAAATTATTTCCAGCAAAACAATCATGCTTTAGTTGTTCTGAAGCCATGCTAAAGAAGTTCTACATACAAATGGACACAGAATAACGCCACAAAGCTAAAAGCATTTTCAGAATTCTATGGAGTAATCAAGATCCATATAATGTCAACCTTTTTCGAACTAAATATATAATAATACAATGTTCATACACTGTAGAATGCGATTTCACCATCCTTGTTACAAGGAAAGGACATTCTTCACTTTCACAAATGATGTAAAAAACAAAAATATTAAATCTGCATGCAACTTTCTTCGCCCTTTCAGAACAGCAAGTATGTTGTGCTACGATCACCTTCAGTGCTCGAAACGTAAGGTTACATTCAGACATCTACAGCTTAATGTTTTAGAAGTTGTTTTTTTTTTTTACAAAGAAACATATGTACACTGTGTGAATGCATCTCTGGTGACACCAAATAACCGGCAAAAGTTTTACCATGAAAAAAGTATTTTCACAGGATCTTTGTTACAGGGAGGATATTTAGGGTATCTCATACGCAAAAACAAATAAACAGACAAACAATGCATGCATTGAGGTTCGTTCTTCATGTCCAATTCACAATTTACTGTACACGTTGACACCATTCTGTATCGGATGTCCCAAATTACTTCATCACATCCTTGTTTTCACTTGTAAGTCTCGTCAGTCCCGCTGAACTGATAGGAATATGAGGCGGTGGAGGTACTTGACATATGGGGCACGGGCAAGGTAAACCTGACCAGTGCTGGAAACCGCTGCCGAGTTGAAGAGGGGGTGCAGGGGCACTCTTCATTAGGGAATGAGGTGCTCGGATGGAGGTTAGTCCCGGTAAAGTGGTGGTGAGGGTGGAGGATGTGGACGAGGACAGCGCGCTCCCGAGCAGCGGATGCACCTGATGCGCTGGGTTGCCAGAGTGCCCGCTCACTGTCCCGCAGTGGAACGTAGAATGATGTCCGCCGTAGATTTCTCCAACCAGCCTTTTCATCTCGTCCAGTGAGCTGTTGAGCATCAGGATGTAGTTTCTGGCGAGCAGGAGAGTGGCAATTTTAGACAGCTTTCTCACGGACGGACCGTGTGCGTACGGCATGACTTCCCGGAGGCCGTCCATCGCCAGGTTCAAGTCATGCATCCTCTTGCGCTCCCGTCCGTTGATTTTCAGCCTCAGATGCTGAATCTCTTGCTCGGTCACTTGCTTCTTGAGTTTGTACTTGCTCCCGCCAGGTGACTTTTCCCCGTGCCTGGAAAGGTGCTCGCTCGTCATCTTCTGGAGGAGTTCGTTCTGCGTCGAGGACACTGAATTGAGGTGGTCTCTGAGATACATCCCATCCATGTCTGGTGAGGAAGATCTGCTCGAGCTGGAGTCAGAATGCATTTTATTAGCTCGGTTTGGGTAGGAGGTCGCTGCTTCCCTCTCTATCTCTGCCCTGTTTTTAAGTCACACTCTTATCACCCGATTCTGTCGTTTGAGTTCCGTCCTCTTTTTGGGAAGGAGGTGTAGGTAACAACGAAGGAGTCGACACAGTGGGCTTGTTGGCCGGATAGCTGCGAGTAATCTTATCTCGCGGGTGCACCTCTTGCTCTGTTGTGAGGTAAAAGAGCGCTCGGAGTATTTATAGTGCTGCTTGAGAGAAGGGAAACAAAAAGAGCCCTCCTATTCATTTCATAATGGTCTTGTTAGGATGACGTCCCCATTATTATACAGGGCGGTGTCCTTTGACTGTCCCATTGACCAAAGGGACATCTATTCCTATTCATTGTAATGCCACCGTGGGGGGAACACTTCAGTCCTGGATCATCTGAAACCAAGACAACTTGAAAACTCTCTGTGGCTCTCTAGAAATAATAACGGGTTAGTTTGAAAGTATTGTTTGATCAGCTTCACTTTGTTTGTAATGCATTTTTTAAATGCTTTTATTAAAACTGGGTAGCACTCAAATTCGGGAAAACTTGACATGTGGTGGAGCCCGGTCATGCATCGTGTTTTATTGATTGTGTGTTTGGGATCGACCACTATATTCTCCAAATCGCTGGAAAATATGTTAATTTGCAGTATGCACAATCTAACTTTGTCGTGCTGTCGAGAGAGAAGGAATAACATTGATGAGTTTCGCTGCGGTTTAGGATAGACTGTCAATGACGGACGTTATTTTTGCTCACGAGCAACATAATATGATATATTCCATAATTCCACATGAATAGCCTGATAAGCAAATCGATTCTAAGTCTATTCAGCCTCATGACGTTTCAGTAATTAGCAGTTAACAAGGGGACTTCCCGAAAACGGATTAGATATTGATTTAGAATTTGATCAAAGCAAATAAGGTAGCCTATCTCACACGTTACCGGGACATAAATTAGACTAATTCATGATATGCTATCATTATAACGTGCTATAATATGTACTTTATTTGTTCATTAATTCATTTTCAGATCCTGTATGAAAATGCATCTGTTTGACCTGATTTGATAAATCTTCCGTTTCTCACTATTCTCAGCCATGCAGGAATCCGCGTAACATTGCTTATATGTTATCTGACTCTCGTGGTTGTATTTGTTATAAGTGAAGTGACCTTCCACCCTAGGTATACACCTGCCATAACATGACATTTCGATTTGAAATCAATGTATTATATCATCACAATTATAGGCCATGTATGACAGCCAAAAAATAGTAATCCCCATCAGAGACCAAGCTGGAAATGGAATGGGCCAGGACGCTTGATGCACAACTGCAACAGAGTAGGTAGGCTACTCAACTTCCAATCAAAAACTACATGTGGTTTTCATTTAGTTATACAAATGATTCACACAAATATACTGTGTCATTGCTTATTAAATAGAGGATTTAGTATTATGTTGAATTTTGGGGGGGAATTGATTATGACAACAACCACAACAACAACTATTATTATTATTATTATGTCTATATTAATAACAATGTTATGTCATTAGCCTGTTGTAATTCTTGTTGCTACATAAGGTGTGTAAATATATAGACGTAATAGTCCTACCTTTTTACCCCTACAAATCTCATTAAGTGCCTTACTACATTTGGGGGTAAAATGCGACCACCTCCAGAATGGAAACCAAAGTTAGGCTTGAAGATGAATTGCCCAAATGTAGCAACGTAACCCGGTTTTCCTAAGGTGGTTGGTTTTAGTAGGCCTATACTCTATGCCTGCATAGCCTAATGATATTACATTAGGCCTAAATATATTGCTCCTGTGGTACATGTGGTAGGCCTTCATGGCGTACTGTACCACCATTCTGAACCTTGAATTGCGTATAGGTTAAATTAAATATCTGTTCAATTCAAACAGAAAATTCTAAACTTTTTATTGGCCTAGCTATAGGCTAATAGGCTGATTATTTACTTACTTTTTCTAAATGTGTAATTTACATTAGCCTACATAGGAATTCCAACCCTTTAATAAGATAACTTTCAACGAATATAATGTATCCTTATACTGCAGTAGTCTCATTTAATTTGTGGAGAGTATCAGCAATATTGTGATAAACTTTAGTCAGTACATAAAACATGAAACATTAACGAATAAGACATTTAAAAAGTATATAGGAAAATGTTCAACATCATAATAATGCTAATTATTATAAAAATAATAATACAAGTAATAATAATAATGATAATAATAATAATAACAATAATAACACCACCAATCCTCTAGTCATGAATAATGTTATAATTGTGTTAATAATGTTTATCCTTAAAATAAATACATTTAACCTAGAAACAGAATGTTTTGCAGTCTATGCACATCAGTGAATCTTATCCTGTAGAAATGTTGATGTAGAACTATAAAACTTGTTGATGAAAACTTGTGTCCCAATGGACAGATATTGACCACATTTACAGAAACCACTCATTATCACTTAATTAGTAATTTCATCTGCATTATATTGGACACAAATATATACAACCATTTGAAGGATGACTGAAAACTAGAAGATAACTAGATAGAAATTAAACTAACTCGATAGAAATTAAACTAACTAGATAGAAATTAAACTAACTAGATAGAAATTAAACTAACTCGATAGAATTCGATAGAAATTGAACCAACTCTGTGATGAAGTATCATAAAACACATGAGAGATACTTGGAACAATATTACTGAAGTTTAAGAAAACATTGAGACTAGATAGTTCCTATCTTCAAAGGGGCATACTCTTTTGTCATGGAGGAGAGGAATATTTGAATGCACAGTAATTGGAGGGGTACAAGCATCATCCATCCAATAGTGCCAGCCACAAAAAAAAACTCAATCTCATATTCTACTTGGTGTTCCACAGCAATAAAATCCCCCACCATGTCATTGTTGGAATAGAAAAGAAACCATCCCTCATAAAGGTGCTGCAATGCAAAGAAAAGCGCTGGACTTCTTTGCTCTCTCTTGGTGGCATTTGAAAGTTTAAAGCTTTGAATACCAATTGCTTGAACTGGACATATGTGAATCCCTTTTAATCCCACTAATCCTGTCCCCAAGTGTTTCTTTGTCTGTGGGGCAACCACATAGATCTAAGTGAAAGTGTTCCTAATCCAGGCAATGTGGAGAAATGTCTCAATGAGAGAGAACCAGGGGGAGAGGGAACTGCTCCGAGGCGCAGGGAGGTGAAAGGAAGGTGTCATGGTGGTTTGTGTGGCTGTGGAGTGGGGGGGGCTCACCTACTCACAACTGCCCCAGGGGAGGGAAACACCAATCAGCAGAATGAGTGAGGCCCCTCCCACCCTCCCACCAGTGCACTAGGCCCACGCTGCTTACCCTGCACCAAGGACCAGGACATTGGCCTAAATTGAGGATTTAAAAAAAAAATCCCTCTTACTTAGCGGTACAGTCCCAGCAGGTTGCCTCTAATGTGCCTCAATTCATTTCTTAAGCCCCTCTGCTTTTTCATTATTCACCCCATCCCACGCTTTCTCTCTTCCCCACGCTCTCAGCGACTGCTCCCAAAACAGACCTGATGCCATTTAGTCATACAACCCTGTTGGTCAGCTTAGAATGCTGGCAGAGAAAACAACTCCTTCAAAAGAGTCTGGTTTTTGGGCATAACAAGTGCTGTCTGAAAAAGCTTCATTGTGTGTAGCCATATGTTTTACCTGTTCATATACAGCTCGTGCTAGATACTTGAAAGTTGTTCTTCAACTTTCAAATATCTTCTGTCTGATCAAAATCATCCGTAATAATCTTCTGTACGATCAAAAAATGGTGAATATAAAAAGTGCAGTATTGTGTCATCATCAAAAACAACATATAACACACATCACATTTAATTTCCTGTGTTACAGGAGTTTAGATGCTGTGCTCTCTAAAGCCCCGTTTATACCTGGGTCTAACATTTCTTGATCTTGTCCACATTCTGATTGAGCCCACAATTTTAGACAATTAAAAGACGCATTGTGATCTGATCTTATAAGTGTAAACAGACAAGATCAGATCAAAATTAGGACAAGATCAGGATTAAGGATGCATGTTAATGACAGGTAAAAACAGGGCTTCTGTCACCATGGCCAGAATTGGAATGAACTACTTTTATTGTGGACAGAATGAAACCTCTTGATGGACCACATTGTCAGCCCTGCATGGTCGAGGAAGTTGAACAGCCCTTCAGCTCTCCACAGTGTCTGGGTTGGATTGAAATTGACTGTATACAAAATAGTGTACTGTATACAAAAAGTGGACTTTTACGTGTGCCTGTCTCCGAATTTAGAATAAGTAATTTGTGTCTATTTCACAATAATCTGTGATAATAGGTTGGTGTCTGAGGACCAGCACAATCCTCTGGCACAATGACCAACATTGAGCCGCCCTGGATTTACTGGGTGAAGTGAGTTACACCATTGAGACAACAAAAAAAATATTTGAGATTCTTTGGGCCTTACTGTTATAAAAAATGCTTCAACTATCTTCTGTTCATAAAGTTTCACTCTTAAGTTTCTTCAATCAGAACAGACAACCAAAGAACAGATACAATAGCTGATCAACAGCTTTTAATGAAAGTCCATGTAACTGTTTTTTGAATTAACTTGTGGCCATTCGAAAATGAATGTATTCAGATTGAAACAGTAATTTTATTCAGCAATGCATGCTGAACACAGAATATACACATGACCAAGTTCAGGGTCGCGTTCAGGAGTGTGCAGCATACTGAACATTCCTTACTCATGTTTACATGTCTATTTTACACAACATATTTATATCTGAACGGCCTGTTACTTTGGGACACTCCTGAACAGACCCTTGGTTCCCTGGTCTCAGCACGTAAGTCCTTTAAGAGGATCTATTCAGCAGAGACACAATATAATTAGCAGCACAACAAACCACAGTTTTCAGCTGCTCCAGAGTGGCCTGCACGGCCCAGTAATGGCCCAATAACCCACGAAGGCCCAACAGTAGTAAAATATGAATGAATCAGCAATAGTCAGCATGTAAAGTGAATGTACTCCACCATCATCATTGAAACCAGACAGAATGAGTTCAACATCCCTGGATTGAAAAGCCCTGGTCTTGGTGGGAAACATCCTGCCACTATAAGTCTGAGTGAGGGGTCAAGGTCAGAGCCGTGTCTTGGAGGCCGTCAATGTTTTGCTGAATGTTGAAGGAGTTGGTTTGATAGTGTTGCACAAGACAAATGTAATTAAATCGTTATTCTTTTCATTTTTATTTGGTTGCATCCATAGCTCTGTCTATGAATTTGAGTGTTTACATTTCTCCAGACCAATCCCTCAGCTTTTCACTGAAATAGAGGTGGGGAGGCCCATTTTGTTATTGTTTCAATTAAGGATTCTAGCTTTAAGACTTTTCCAATCCAGATACTGTACCATGGTGTTGCTGAGTTAAATACGATATATCAATAAAACTTTATGTTCCTTGATTCTGTATTCTGTTATATGACAAGTAAACAAATCTTCAAATTAGAAATATCTAATTAACGTTACGATCAAACAATAAAAGCTCCCTAATTAAATGGCTCACAAGGAGCTTCACCATGAATATTTAGGTTCTAATTAATATTTGGAGAGCTGTTTTGTTCTGAGAAGACATTTACATTAATTAGGCAAAACAAGAACATTTACATTTCAGTGCTAAATGTGCTCTTTCATGTTCTTTGTTGAATTGAAAAGTTCAGAAACAAAACTCTCTTAAGCTGTTTGAGGCATTCAGGGGTATTTAGTTCACAAAGCTGTAACTCACGTAATACTCACTCAATCAAAACTCCCTACCCAGGCCATTAGCACTGTTCCTTTTTAAAGGCGTTGAAATGTTGAAGCAAGCACTTGATCTAGTTGAAAACACTTTGAAAACTCTCAAGTAAGTCATGTCTTCATGATTACATTTTGAGCTTTGAAAAAGAATCTTGGAAATGCATGTAGCAGATTATTTTTTACAAGAGGAAGCCTATAGTATGTCCAAGTCTGTTCTCACTCATCTCAATCTTTTCCATCCATTGATAGGATGGGCATTAATGCTGAAACATGTAAGTGATGACCTGTTGATTTTGGAGTTGTACGATGATAGTGTGGCATTACTGGTGAGGTCAGAGGTGTCAGGAGGAACAAACACCCTCAAAACCTCCCTTATAGTGGTTGAGTGCTGGTATGCCTGCGTGGTTGTGGTTCTGTGCCTTCTCTCAAGCAGCCAGATGGCCCACGGGCCCTGGTTTAGCTTTAGCATGGCTCTGTCTGTCTGGTAGGTAGAGCTTGCTGACTAGAGACTTGGACTCCATCGCTGTACCAGCCCCTCAGCGCCTTCTTTTAACCGTCCCTTTCACTGGGGACAATTGTTCATCTCCCATGCCTCTTTTCAGGCTCAGTTTCAGCCTGGCAGCCCCTATTCTGCTTTTTATGTCACTTTGTGTCTGGTTCGCCCCCTTCCTATGGGTGCACATGACCAGAAAATGAAGGTTTGCATGGGGGTTCCCCAAGAATGGAGTAGGAGAGAACAGATTAATATGTAAGCTTGGCAGATAAGCTGGACAGAGGAGGGGTGCATTGTGCTAGAGTGGGGTTACATGTAAGGAGAATAGGGACTGGCCTTGCTTTGGCCGCCAACAGGGGCTGGTGAAAAGCTCACTGTCCATTGTCTGAACCAATCTGAGAGGGGTTGTTTCATTAATTACACATTCGCACATATCGACAAAGTGGGAGGTAAGGAGTTGAAAATGCAGATGTGTGTGTTTGTGACAAAAAACAGACTGAAAAAAAACCTTGATCCTGTCCAAAGACATTTTGAACCAAAATGACCTTGCAGTCTTCAGTAAAAGATGGAGGAGAGGGAGGGGTTCTCCTCCCCACCCATACTGCTGAAGAGCATGGTGGCCCTGCTTGTTCCTTATCAATGCCCCTCGTAAGCAATAACATGATCAGGTCCTCCAGAGTCCTCCTTGTATCTTGAAGCACTACCACCATATATTGCCTGGGTCGTTCCACGAAAAGAGTGCCTTTTGCGCAGGGGCGTTATGCACCCATTATTTTAGAGACCGCACTGTTCTGGAATTTTGCATTTTTCAAACACCTGAAACTGTTGTTTTTATGCAATTTAGAGTCATAATCATTATGTCTAATTATATGTAAAAAAAATATATATATATTTGTATTTTTTTCTGCAGCGGTTATCTAAGCATAGCGCTTTACTTGTTCAATTGTCATTTTAATGAGGGTGTTATTCTGACTTGTAAATTACATATCTCAATATACTGCACTAACACGCCTAGGATATTACATCCAAATGACACTATGTGGGACTATAACACACATCAATACAGGCATGTATCATGGAATCATAATTAATTCACAAATATCATGTTATTATCATAAAGTATTTTTCTGCGAATCTAAGCATACCTCTTGAGCTGTTTGTATCCTCCTGACTGGTGGTTCTTATTTTAAACAAACTAAATATGCTTCTCTGCATCTCTGCTAAATTCTGGGTAAAGGATTGAAAGGAATGACAAGAAACTGCCATGTGGGGAATCATAATTGACTAGTTTCAGCAAATGTCATCTTGTTCTTGATACCATATCTTGTTTTGAGGTGTTTAGAATGATTTCATGTCAATGCTAATATGGCTCAAATACGCTAGCTAGCTATCCTACAACTGTAACAATGTATTTGAGAGAGAAGAAATGCTCATTGTGCAAATGTATTTATGTTTTCAATAAACATTGGAGACTAACTATAGTTTACATGTTGTCAACAATCTAAGCCAACCCTGTCTGTTTTGTCCCACAGTTGTGCAAATGTTGGTTTTGTTAAGATGAAGTCATCAACCCTGTTACTTTATTTGGCACTTAATGGACACTTACTATAGTCACATTTGTATTTAACCACTTGAATTGGGAAAACATATTTTTTATTAAGTTGAACATGTGCTCTTTATGACATCATTTTAACAAAAAAGAATCCTAGAAAATGACGCTTCTTAAAAAACACCAAATTGGTGGAACGAACTGCCCTACACTGCTGCTTAGCCACAGAACACGTAGGGCACAATAGGCAAGACAGCCCAGAGAAGTATCGTTTACTAATAACACATTGGGTAAACGTCTTTATCAGCTAAGAGATCCTCATCAGGGATGGTATGTAGTGCTTTCCAGTTGGAAGGGAACTTCTTCCTCCCAGTCACCATTACCATCCCTCTCCAAGGCCACTAGCACACCCCTTGTAGACAGTCTGGGAGGGGACTCACTCTACATCTGTTCATAGTTATTTTGAATAGCTTTTTGTCATTCTTGATTTTGCAGAAGAATGTAACAATTCAGATTTGACCAAATAGGAAAGTCCAGTGTTATCAAGTAGAGAGTACATTGTGATCTCTCTGAGGAAGTTAACTAAACTTTAAGAGCAGTTATGATTATTTTACAGAATGAGTAAGTAGTTTGTGGCCATGAAGATTGTGTGAAAACAATATGACCGAGCTACCCCGTTCATCTCAAGGAGCTTACTTGCAGCACCTTACTCTCCAAAGAAACTGATTGAAAATGTGCATTTATGAGCAGCCATGATTTTATAGCGATGTAAAGCCTGTCAAACTCTCACCCCTAGTCTATTTCTTTACTTTAGGCTGGATGTTAGTCCTGGGGGTCATTCCTGTACAAACTCTTATTGTTGGTGGCCTTTCCTCTCCTTCTGCGCTCTCCTGTCTTTTTTTCTGCGTTCCCTATTTCTTTCTTTTTATCGCACCCAAACACAAGACTCGCAGGCGGGGATGTCTCAACCAAACATCAGCAACAGAAAGGGCTGCAGAGGAGCAAGAAAAGAAACACAAAGCATTCCTGTAAATACAGCAAATTAAGTCAAATCTACATGTACATGGAAACTTGTCTCAAAACTGCCACAACAAATGTACCAGAAAATAATGACTGAAAGTTTTCCTCTTGTCATAGTATAAAGAGTAGGAATAGTATGAAAGTATCATCTAGTCAGGCTGCTCCTCCAAAAGCTGATAGAGATTATGTTGGGAAGGTTGTAGGATGTGTCTAAAAAGAACATGTGAGCCTTGCCTCCGGCCTGTCAATCACACTACCCTGATGACTATAAGCTGGCCGTCATGTAGTCATTAGAACTAACGAACCGTTACATGAAACAGAGCACACCTCTCACTCTCCTCTTCACCTCCCTGTTCACCTTGTAGCAGTCCCCTGGGAGCCTAGAGCAGACCCATCACTGAGACAACATAGCTCCTTAGCACTCACTTAAAAATATATTTTTTTTATTTCTTAGCACTCACTTGTCAAGGGCCGTTATTTTGCGTCAGATACCAGTATGGCCTCCAGCTCACTTCATGGTTAAACTAATATTGAGGTAATTAATGCGCAAGGCAGACAGGAGGGAGTCGCAGCCTCAACCTGCAGAACTGTAGCATTGAGAGCTAGTTGAGATGCTTTTGACAAATCATAGGGACTCCTCTTGCCAATCAATAAGTTGTAGTTGGATTGGAAAAAAGTGTAACATCAGTATATTATTTACAGTATATTATTTATCTATAGAAAATAAGCAATTATCTTGTGTGGGAGATCTGGAAATAAATGCTGCACTATCCCAAATGTTCTGTGGTGTATTTCCAACATAATTACTTTATCTATTTTATTTGCATGGAATTGCATTTTTTTTTAGTACAGTAGTTCCTTATCATTTCCAAACTATTACAGTGCTTCAATAGAACCCGAACACTCTGTACATTCTTCAAATCGTCTGCCGTGGAGTGAGACATTTTTGGCAAGTGTAATGAGTTTGAATATTCTTCTGGATACCCAAATTCCTTTTCAGATGGTCCACATAAAAATGGTACATTAATAAGACAAAAGCAAATTGAGCCACACCAATTCATTCGTGGCTGTGGTTGTTTGAATCTTCGCCCATAAATGAATAGCTAATAGGCCTGTGATAGGAGATGCCGCAATTTGGGGTATTAGTCTCATTTGTCGCCGTTTCTTGTCAAAGCAGAATCGTCCTCTCTGTGGAAGGAGACATTTTCAAAGAAACAAATCATTTGCATATATAAATTATCCCTCTGAGAGTAGCTTTAAAGGGATTGTGTATATGTGTGTGTGCATGCGTGTGCGCACATAGGGGTGGAGTGGGGGGGGAGGGTGTAGAGCGAGAGGTGGCTAAGCAAGAGAGACAACTTGTCACACAGACCATAGCGGCAGTTGTTGGAGAAAGCTATCCATGTCCCAAAATGATGGAACATACGGGTTAGAAGAGAAAATGATGAATGGTGCAAATCTTTCCTTTCAGTAACGGTGGGGAGCAGTGAGAGACGGATAATTTGGGGATATTATGAGAGTCATTCTAGCCCGCCCAAGCAATGGAAGGGAGTATGGGACATGTCTGTCTGTGGCTCTCTCTTAGGGCCTATGTTTTTGTGCTCCTCCTGGCCCCGCTCTGTTTTGTCAGCACATCAGCTAATGGAGAAAGTTAATTGTGTTGGTTGTGAGGCCACCTGTCACACCAGCCTCATTTCCATACTAATGGGGTGAGAGTGGCACGGACAGAATGCCTTGCCGATGACTGGGAATCATGTGGGTTCTATTCACCAGCTTACTCCTAAAGATATATACATGTACGCATGCGTTAAATGTACGCACACACACACACACACACAAACACACACACTATCAGATATCCTAAAACTGATCTAAGTTACTAGAAGTACAATTGAAATGTAAAATCTCAAAAGCTGTATAATAGAATCAACCATTTTCATATTGTCACTTTTTCTTCCTAATAGAAATGGACAACAGCCTGATCTCAAAATATGTCATTTTTGTTGTTGGTTTGATCAGATTGTAAATCTAAACATATATTCAACACCAGCTTCTCTAATAAAATACATAAAAACAAAAGGGCTGAGTTTGAATGTGTTTTTTTTTACAGGGCCATCTGTACTCTTATAATTGTCCTCCAGTCCCTTTGGATACGTCCGTCCGTCCGTCAGTCAGTCAGTCAGTCAGTCAGTCAGTCAGTCAGTCAGTCAGTCAGTCTGTCTGTCTGTCTGTCTGTCTGTCTGTCTGTCTGTCTGTCTGTCTGTCTGTCTGTCTGTCTGTCTGTCTGTCTGTCTGTCTGTCTGTCTGTCTGTCTGTCTATTCCTGTCAGTCACAAGGTACTGGTGGGTGTAGGATCTTAATTTGAGCCAGTTTGCTACAGAAGGAAAATAATCCTGCAGCAACAGGAAATGTGAATTATTATATGGATTATTATTAATGGTCATTTTTGTAGGGGTTGATAAAAATAATTGTAAAGGAAAATCAAGTCTGAAATTTCAAAGTGAAAATTACAAACTTCAGAAGCCTTTCTAAACCTCAAATACGCTAGAAGTTTGACGTTTCCTGCATCTCCTGCCAGAGGGTGATCAAATTAAGATCCTACATCTGTACTGTATCAGATGTATTGAATCTGTAGAATTACAAAGGTGCTCTTTAGTAACTGATGATGAATAGTCTTGCTCCATAGCAATCATATAGCTTAATGTCTTTAATCATATAGCTTAATGTCTTTAATCATATAGCTTAATGTCTTTAATCATATAGCTTAATGTCTTTAATCATATAGCTTAATGTCTTTAATCATATAGCTTAATGTCTTTAATCATATAGCTTAATGTCTTTAATCATATAGCTTAATGTCTTTAATCATATAGCTTAATGTCTTTAATCATATAGCTTAATGTCTTTAATCATATAGCTTAATGTCTTTAATCATATAGCTTAATGTCTTTAATCATATAGCTTAATGTCTTTAATCATATAGTCTTAATGTCTTTAATCATATAGTCTTAATGTCTTTAATCATATAGCTTAATGTCTTTAATCATATAGTCTTAATGTCTTTAATCATATAGCTTAATGTCTTTAATCATATAGTCTTAATGTCTTTAATCATATAGCTTAATGTCTTTAATCATATAGCTTAATGTCTTTAATCATATAGTCTTAATGTCTTTAATCATATAGCTTAATGTCTTTAATCATATAGCTTAATGTCTTTAATCATATAGCTTAATGTCTTTAATCATATAGCTTAATGTCTTTAATCATATAGTCTTAATGTCTTTAATCATATAGCTTAATGTCTTTAATCATATAGTCTTAATGTCTTTAATCATATAGCTTAATGTCTTTAATCATATAGTCTTAATGTCTTTAATCATATAGCTTAATGTCTTTAATCATATAGCTTAATGTCTTTAATCATATAGTCTTAATGCGATGTTTACAACTCCTTAAGCAAGAGGACAAAGGACATCAATAGTTTTCTCAAAGTTGGATACTGTAACATATTCTGTTAGGCACATTTGAACAGAATCTTAATGGGACTTACTTAAAGTAATATACTTGTTCCTGTCCTTTTTACAAATTGTGTGTTGAATAATTGACAGTTTAGGCCTGTCAACAGAGTTAAGCATCTTTATGTGACATTGTACAAAAACATTAAATCACAGACTTTCATATGGGGCTGTGGTGTGTGTGGCTGTGAGCTATAAAAGCCAACAGCGCACCCCACATTTTTCAAGTTTGTTTGACATATTTAAAATGCTAATAACCAGTTTATTATGTGCTATATCAAATGCAAATGCTTTGTTTTACTGCTGCAAAGTTCGAGCCAACATTTGCATTAGCATATCTTATGTCTGTCTCCTTAGCATGCAGTGGTGGAATGAACCCAGCCAACAGCTCTATAAATTACATGAAACAGTCGCATTAGATAAACAAGCTAAAATGATGTTGCCATTAAGACCTGCAGCAGTGTCTCTCGCCTAAATGAAGGTGCCTGGCCCTGGCAGCATATGGTGCACAAATTCCTTCAAATCAACACAATCCCAACATTATCTGGACGTGTCAAAAGAAGCAGATGGATTTTAAAACAATCATGTAAACAGCCTCTTTACGACATTGAAGAAAACGGCTAAATGTGTCCCTTTTAATATACGCCTGTTTGCCAGCTCCTGTGAAGGAGAAAGATGGGGGTTCATCCCATACATCTCTATTTAGTGGTAAACACAGTGTAACTTTAGTTAATTATCAATTTACTTAGATGCACTGACTTCAATTTTAGAGATGTAGTATATCATACCAAAATTGTCTTTGATAAGTAGGTGATTATAGTTGGTTATTGTACTGTTTCACCATGAAAGGGTTTGTGTTGGCTTTGTGTTGACTGGAACTGGTAATAGTTTTATGGTAAATTGGATGCAAATTATTTAAATGCTGTGTGGTTACTGTACTTTGTAAAATACAAAATGACTTTAATATTTCAACCATAAATCAATTAAACAGTGACACATTTGTTAGATAGGTTTCACTTTTTATTACGCCATTGACTGCATGCAGAATATCATCCCTGCACATGCTGCATGTATTTCGTAAAACTTTGGATTTGACCTGTTGAGCGAGTATGGATGCACTGATCCAGGGACATCTATTCTTACCCTAACCCACACCATAACCATGAAATGCCAAATGAATGGGATGACACAGTAAACAGTATAATGATCAGGGCACCACTCATGGTCATGGAACCCCCTAGTTCGGCCAATCATCCTCAATCTAATCCCAGTATTAGGCTAACAAAGTAAGCGCTTTCCTCTCCAACTTTGAACAGATGGCCTGACGTTTGTCTCCCTGGACAGGACGCCTAGCTGTGTGGACCACACTGGGTCACCAGAGGAACGATGGGACATGGCCGCAGCCCTGTCCTCTGCTGACTGCTTGTCTTTGGGCAAGTCTCCACTCTGCCTCAGCATCTCCCTCTCTCAGACACACTCACCCCCGCACTGCAGCAACGTCTGGCAGATTGCAGCAGAGACACCACTCTCCATCTGCACCTAAAGATCCGCATGCCCTGACAATGAGGTGACCATGTCATCGCCGGCACAGAAGCAGAGAGGCTAGTGGGGAGGGAAGGATGCTGTGTGTGGGTTAGGAGGGAGGGACACATTAACAAGCTATAAGCTCAACTGCCTTATCCATAATGCATTGTCTGGGCCAATTTACATGGTGTTGGACCCTTTGGGAAAAGAGGATCATCAATCACATTACTTTATTAGCTTTTCTCCCTTACCCTCTCCCCTTTCTCCCTTATCCTCTCCCATTTCTCCCTTACCCTCTCCCCTTTCTCCCTTATCCTCTCCCATTTCTCCCTTACCCTCTCCCCTTTCTCCCTTATCCTCTCCCATTTCTCCCTTACCCTCTCCCCTTTCTCCCTTATCCTCTCCCATTTCTCCCTTACCCTCTCCCCTTTCTCCCTTATCCTCTCCCATTTCTCCCTTACCCTCTCCCCTTTCTCCCTTATCCTCTCCCATTTCTCCCTTACCCTCTCCCCTTTCTCCCTTATCCTCTCCCATTTCTCCCTTACCCTCTCCCCTTTCTCCCTTATCCTCTCCCATTTCTCCCTTACCCTCTCCCCTTTCTCCCTTATCCTCTCCCATTTCTCCCTTACCCTCTCCCCTTTCTCCCTTATCCTCTCCCATTTCTCCCTTACCCTCTCCCCCTTTCTCCCTTATCCTCTCCCATTTCTCCCTTACCCTCTCCCCTTTCTCCCCTTTCTCTCTCCCTTTTCTCCCCTTTCTTCCCTTTCTCCCCTTACCCTCTTCCCTTTCTCCTCTTTCCCTCTCTCCCCTTACCCTCTCCTCTTTCCCTCTCCCCTTTCTCCTCTTTCCCTCTCTCCCCTTACCCTCTCCTCTTTCCCTCTCTCCTTTCTCCCTTTTCGCCCCTTTCTCCCTTTCTTCCCCTTTCTCCCTTTCCCTCTCCCATTTCTCCCTTACCCTCTCCCCATTCTCCCTTTCTCTCTCCCTGTTATCTGTTTTCCTCTCCCTTTCTCCCCTTTCTCCCCTTTCTCCCTTTTCTCCCCTTTCTCCCTTTCCCTCTCCCCATTCTCCTTTTCTCTTTCCCTGTTCTCGGTTTCCCTCTCCCCTTTCTCCTTTTCCATCTCCCCTTTCACCTCGTTCTCCCTTTTCTCCCCTTTTCCCTTTTCTCCCCTTTTCTCCATTTCCCTCTCCCCTTTCTTACTTTCCCTCTTCTTTTTTTTGTTCCCCCGTTTTGTCATGGTTGTTGTGCCGAGTGCAACTGGCCCCATAAAAAACTCCAAACAGCTTAATTGCTGGGTTGTAAAAAATGTGCACGTTTGTGATGCCCAGAGTTAGGGATTTGAGTTTGTTGGTTACAGGGGTAGGAGGGAGTATTAGTGTTGGTAGTGGAAGTTAAAAATGTTTTATGTGGCATCACCCTCATCAAATACATTTCCATGATTTCCCCCTGAATATATTCCCAACTGAATTACAAGAACCTGGACCAGTTTCAGGTTAAGGATCTGTTAGGGTCAAACACGGTTTTGTCACCATGAACTTGTGATACATGCCTGGATTACTAAACAGTCTCATTTTCAGACCAGTCTTTATAACAACAACAAAAACAACTAATCATGAATACCCTCATTATCATTAAATCCCTCGTTACTAAAGCAGAATTTGTCTGTTGATGACTGACCAAATAAATAGGTGAGGATACATTTGTTTATAACAGTAAGTATATTGACAAAGGAAACACCAATTGGTTCCAAATTTAGGTGAAGGAAATTGTTATTTCTGTAGCGATAGAATTTTGAGAATGATGAATTGGAATGGGCATAATCTACAGAATCTACAAGATAAAGACTGAAATTGAAGTTAAAGTTGTTAATATTTGTAAATCAGTTAACTGAATTCACAAATTCTGATCTCATTACCAATAACAAACAAAGCCTAATAAGCCACATTTATAAAATGAAATATGCGGACATTCTTTGATAAAAAATGTAATGTAATTATATGCTAATGTAGCAAAATGTGGCAATGTATAGAGGCACTGTTGATATTTTTAAGTAAAATATGAAACACAAATGTTTTGAAAACATTAGAAGCATTTATCAACACTTGAAATAAACATGTATATGTTATTCTAATAGGGGGAATTAAGGAAAATAAATAGAGCACGGAATCTATTATCAGTTAAGGTTTGTTTGTGTTTATATTTTTCTCAAAATTCCACTTTTAAAGAAGAGAACAAAAAAATAGATAATTATTGATGAAAAAGTGTGGTAAACGAAAGATGGTTTACAAGACGTGCAGTCTTGATGCGCTTGTGAAAGATGTAAAAGTAGCAAAATATTGTGTTTGCAGCAAATGGAGAAGGTTGTGAGAGGCAGACTATACCACAGTCACAAGCCATGCAGTGTACTGCCCCAGCCTCACCTCTACAGCACCTCTCTACTAATGCCAGTCAGCCATACTAATCCTGGTAATCACTGCAAAGGAGAGGGATAGATGAGATGGTGAAGGAGCGCTGCTGCCGTGTGTGAGGGGAGGGCAGGGAGAGGAAGTCAGGGGAGGGCAGGGAGGGAGAAGAAAATCAACGGTGTCCTAAACCCATCAAAGTGCCAGTTTGTTTAATTGTTGGCACATCAACAGAGCAGATGAGAGCTCCCACCTTCCTCCCTCCCTAACTCACTCATTACCATCACCCCAACTCTGTCCATAATACACCAGACTCCTCAACACCCTGACAATGGGACAACAAACTGCCCTGAAAAACGGGATTATAATTGCAATCATATATGTGGGTTTTTTAACATGCACAGCATACTGTACCATTAGTATCACAAATAAGTAATAATTTGCTAATGACAACATTATGTTGAGTCAGTTTAGGGGCAATTAAAGTGAGTGATATTTACATATGCCTAATGAATCACAGTGCGTGGCAGCTTGAGGGAGGCTAATGAATATTCATCCAGGCATTCTCACCCGCCGCAGCAGTTTATAAACTGAATTATGGTTGATTTGCCCTTTTAAAAAATGAACATGGGCGCATCTCCCACAAGGAGGGAATGAACAATAAAGGCTGATTATAAAAATGTTTTAGTGGTAAACTGCCGGTGAGGAGATCAGAGGCTGATTTTTATAGACTTCCCCAGCTTTCATAAAGAGCACGCCTTTGCGTCTTTGTGAAAAGTGAGGGACCAATCTGCCCACCTCCTTTTGGACTCAAGATGGCACTGGGGCCAATGGTATGGCAGTGATTTGCCCTGTAATTTCCCATGCTTGGCAGTTTGGTTCTAACCCCTCAGGTGCAGGTTCAACAGGCAATCAGTACATCACACAACTTACAGTATATGTTTTATCATGCAAATACTACTGTCAGTTTAGCAGGTGCTACACCACATGATTAAAGGACAGGCAAGAATATACAAAAGGCTGTAGAATGTTTATAAATATAATTGTATTATTATGTTATTTGTGTGTGCAAAATGCATTTACTGCACTTTAAAACTCAAAATGTCAAGTTATGTGATCTTAACAGCACACCCAGCCATTCGGTTTATGTTTATGATACAAACTTTTTTCTTCCCATTGCTCACAGTAGATGAAAGGTACTTTCAATTTGTTTCATGAAGTTCTGAAACACTGGGACCCCTGTATACCATAATATAGTTCCATGAGTGTCACTTTGGTCCTGTTCACTATAGAGTGTCTTCAGAAAGTAGTCATACCCCTTGACTTATTCCACATTTTGTTGTGTTACAGCCTGAATTCAAAATGGACTAAATATATTGTTTTCTCACCCATCTACATACAATACCCCACAATGACAAAGAGAAAACATGTTTTTAGGAATGTTTGCATATTTATTGAAAATGAAATACAGAAATATTTCATTTACATAAGTATTCACACCCCTGAGTCAATACATGTTAGAATCACCTTTGGCAGCGATTACAGCTGTAAATCCTTCTGGGTAAGTCTCTATGGGCTTTACACTCCTGGATTGTACAACATTTGCCCAATATTCTTTTTAAAATTCTTCAAGCTCTGTAAAATTGGTTGTTAATCATTGCTCGACAACCATTTTCAAGTCTTGCCATAGATTTCAAGCCGATTTATGTCAAAACTGTAACTTGGCCACTCAGGAACGTTCACTGTATTCTTGGTAAGCAACTCCCCTGTAGATTTGGCCTTGTGTTTTAGGTTATTGTCCTGCTGAAAGGTGAATTAATCTCCTAGCGTCTGGTGGAAAGCAGACGGACCCAGGTTTTCCTTTAGGATTTTGCCTGTGGCTCCATTAAGTTTATTTTTTATCCTGAAAAACTCCTCAGTCCTTAATGATTACATGCATGCCCATAACATGATGCAGCCACCACTATGCTTTAAAATATTGAGTGGTACTCAATAAGTGCTGTATTGGATTTGTCCCAAACATAACACTTTGTATTCAGGACAATAAGTTAACTGCTTTGCCACATTTTTTGCAGTATTACTTCAGTATTACTTTTCTGTACAGGCTTCCTTCTTTTCACTCTGTCAATTATGTTAGTATTGGGGAGTAACTACAATGTTGTATATTCATACTCAGTTTTCTCCTATCACTGCCATTAAACTCTGTAACTGTTTTAGTCACCATTGGCCTCATTGTGAAATCCCTGAGCATTTCCCTTCCTTTCCGGCAACTGAGTTAGGAAGGATGCCTGTATCTTTGTAGTGACTGGGTGTATTGATACACCATCCAAAGTGTAATTATTAACTTCACCATGCTCAAAGGGATAATCAATGTCTGCTTTTTTTAACCAATAGGTGAACTTCTTTGCAGGACATTGGAAAACCTTCCTGGTCTTTGTGGTTGAATCTGTATTTGAAATTCCCTGCTGGACTGAGGAATCTCACAGATAATTGTACGTGTGGGGTGCAGAAAAGAGGTAGTCATTAAAAAATAATGTTAAACACTATTATTGCACACAGTGAGTCCATGCAACATATTATGTGAATTGTTAAGCACATTTAGGCTTCCCACAACAAATGGGTTGAATACTTACAGACTCAAGACATTTCAGCTTGTCATTTTTTAGTCATTTGTAAAAATGTTGCAAAACATAATTCCACTTTGACATTATGGGGTAATGTGTGTAGGCCAGTGACAAAAAAAATCTAAACTTAATTTTAAATTCAGGTTGCAACACAACAAAATGTGTAAAAAGTCAAGGGGTGAGAATACTTTCTGAAGGCACTGTAGGGCAGTGATCGAATACAGTAAAGCATTTGCTGTGTATGACTGTGGTTACATTTCTCATTGGTAAAGTCCATTGACCACCAGCCTCCCTTTAGAAAGGCAGCAGATAAAATGTTGCGGTTGGCTAAATACTGAATTCAATAACTGTAAAATACTAAGCAAGAACAAACTTGTATATTGTTTGTGTGCACCCTATCTCCACATTGAAGGCCCATTGACCAAACCATACAATTAGAATTCTTATTCTATATGGACCAAACCCTCATTGTATACAGTGTATCAATCAAGATTCTCTCATCTTTGTATTGGTATGAATAAGCCATGGATTAATACACTGCAGTAACCAACCTTAACGACAAGATTGTGGTTATTAAACAGCTACATGTGGAGTGAATGCAACCACTTGATGATGAGGGAACCAATCAATATTGAAATTCAAGACATGCCTATGCACCCAATTCTAGTTCATGCTGTTGAGAACTGTTTTTGAGTAAGATATTTTGGTACCATCTGTGTTTTGTACTTTCATGGAGTATTTAAACCATTGCAGAATATGGAGCATCTGCTTTGTGCATGTCAATTTGGATGATAGGCCACCTTTTATTCTGTGACATTCTCACCACGTAACATGTCTGCCCCCTTGTGTTACTTTTTGCATATTTCCCAAAAATTACTTTTTACAACTATATCCAATAGATGTCACTGCTGCTTAGGATTGATATCACCAAGCATTAGCTTTAGGCTAGCTAGACTATAGCAAAGAGTGTCTATTATATTGAAAAGATAGTCAAGTGACCGCTCTAACAATGGAAATACATGTCCTCCAAGACGGAAGGCAGGCGGGATGAGGCAAGATCAGGTGGGACCATTCTAGCCAATGAGAGGGCAGATACGGGTGTGAACAACAGGCCATAGAGAGGGAGGACTCCTCTTTGTATCTGTGCCACTATAGCGTCTGTGACAGCATGAGCAGCACCATTTAGGCTTTCTCCATTTTAAAGTAGTCAATTTTCTTCTTCTTTATTGGCTGATTGCGCCCAACTCATAGGAATACCCACCCAGTTGACTACTTTAAAATGGCGGAAGCCCTAAATAACAATGTCCATGCTAAAGCGGGTTATATTCACGATGAGTCCTCTATCTATCTCTATGACAACAGGCACAACTCCCATAAATCGTTTATTCCCACTTATATCAGTGCATTTGTAACTATTACGAAACGTCTATTCGATCTAATAAGCCTCACGTAGCAAATTAGCAATTCTATTTTTTGTTGACCAAATACGACACCACACATAAAAAAATCCACTTAGTGGGCTTATTTTCGTAGACGATTTAGGGCGGAGTAAACCCTCTCTCTTCGCCACTTCCTCTTTGATTATAGTGACGCAGCGCTAGTAATGACTCAAGTTTAACTTTAGTATTGTACTGTATACCGTATGAAATCAAATTGTTGCAGTTTAATTGATCGAGCTGTCTGTCATGCTTTTGGACCATGGATTTCATTAGCAATAATGCCATTGCAATTCGTATAGATTTAGTTCTACACTGCACATTTGCTATGTGGTAGAGGACCAGGTAAATTCTTTCCTGACTTCCTCTACAGTTGCTGCAACATACCTTCATCAGACTGCATTACACCAGAGGGGGAGCACCTAAACACTCTTATTTACAATGCAGTTAAAGTATGAGGCTCTGTGTAGCTGAGGGTTGGTTATGAAGACTGGTGCAAATAATTGTCTATATAGAGTAGACATGAGGTTACGTGTAATTACACATATCCTTTTATATGCATTACATTTGTTAATTAACTCAAATTAATTGTGTGTAAACCCCTCACCCTAGAATAATGATTTGAGATTAATCAGATATCTCCATGTAAATGTGTTTGCAAATCCTTGAGTACAGTATGTGTAGCCTACCTACACTGTTGAGAGGATAGAGAGGCAGACCAGCAGCCATTCTAACAAATTGGACAATGAAGTATCAATTATATTATATTGCATTATATTCTATTCATGGCAATGCATTTTGGGGCGGCAGATAGCCTAGTGGTTAGAGCGTTGGATTAGTAACCGAAAGGTTGAAATATCGAATCCCTGAGCTGACAAGGTAAACATCTCTTTCTTCCCCTGAACAAGGCAGTTAACCCACTATTCCTAGTCCGTCATTGAAAATAAGAATTTGTTTTTAACTGACTTGCCTAGTTAACTAAAGGTAAAATAGATTGGAGAAATATATTTCTCCCATAATACGACTAGCGTATGTAGTAAGCCTACATTTTATGCATTAATCTAATTCAGTGTTTAGGTCAGATTCAGGACTTCTCTCATTTCAATGTAATTATTTATTCTAGGGCTGGCTGTCTGTCTCACAAGGGTCAGAAAATGACGCTCCCTCTTTGTGCTCACTAACGCTCGTCTGTGCACGGTAGGTGGGACCAGGCGTTTCAGTACGCTATTCGTCACCAACACAACCCGGAGAACGTAGCCTAATGGCGTTTCGCTCAGACACCACCTATTGTGTGTGAGATGTAACTACGTCTGAAGGTTGTGACAGAGATATGTGGAAAGTCCCTAACACTGGAAATCCCCTTTAGTCAGTTTTTTTTCTCCGTCTACATTAACTAAATTAAGTTGGGGGACGTGATCTATGCTTTGACGGGTCTATACAGTGAATCAACCAAAATAGAATTGATTGTGCAGAAAGCTGAATGGCGTTGTGTGGACTGCTGCGGTTAACCTGATTGAAGTGGCAGAGGACTACCCGGAGCATCCTTAGGCTTTGTTGGTAGTCTTTGGACCGACATATTGCACAGGTAATATTCATTCATATTCTATATATTTATTTACCAAGGATTGTAACTCACTTTCATTTAAGCATTTGAAATATATCTACTATTGACTAACATTGAGAGGCCTTGGTCGTAGCATTGAGTTTCTGGGGACACAGACAGAGGTATGCGCGTTGGCATGGGCGCCATGGTTCTGACAGCCATTGTTTACGAAGACGTCACCCTCAAGCAATTAAAAAAACATTACCCAGTGGATTAAATCATTAATGTTACATTGTAACTATGTTTTTGACAATACTCGCGATGCAATGTTACAATGTTTCAACCGTTGCTGTCAGAGGAATTACGTAATCCGGACGTCAGCAGACTCCTGTTATTGTGTTTTGTGTAAACCGCAGCGCTCACCATTGTGCCAACGCTTCAATGTCTGCCAATATCGAAAGAGCGACAGTCTCCTTATTACATGGATATTTAGAGGTTCTCCTACAATGACATTATGCGCCTTCAAGGTAATCTATACCGTAATTGATGATGGATGCTTGAATTGCTTTGTTGCTTGAATTGTTTTGTTCTAAATAATGTATATGGTGCCCATAATATACAGTTACAGTATATTTCACATTGTAGGTAGGTACCTTTCCATAAGGTTTTAACAGCTTATTGTCATATATGAAATGGGTACAGATATCTGACAGACTGTTCTACAGATGGGAGATGACTTATGATTGATGAGCAATGTGTTATTCTTGATGTTAAAACACATTACTTTCAAGTTCCTGTTTCAATGGTCCTCCATCTTGAATACTGAAAATAACTGTAAGGGTTTTTAATAGTTCCATCCTGTGCAGTTCTTATGCATCGTTGTCAGTATTAACAACTTTTCTGTGATGGTGGGTGTGAGTGGGCCTTATGATTTCTACTAGCCACTGCCCAGCGCTGTGGGTCTGGGCAGTGGCTTTGGGTCTGGAAATCACCATCAGTTTGTAGAAGGCGTCTGTCATGTGCCTCAATCCCATTGGGGCGGCAGAGGCTGTGGGGAAATTCTAACTTGGAAAAGAACACAAAAGCCCTCTTGTTTGTCTTTATTCATTACCCACAATTTGTCTAGTATTAGAAGTGGCCCATATAGTCCAGTGATCAGAACCACGTGCTGCCAATGAAACCAACCAACAACTTTTTATTTTTCTCCTCTTCAGTTCTGCGTTTGTACACATTACATCTGGTGAACACCATGTCCCAGGGACAGAATTTCCTGCCCAAGTTCCTCTTTGTGAGTAACCTGCTGAAAGCGGTCAAGATCCGGGAGCGGGTGCCTAACGATGTGGTGAAGCCAGCGGCCAGCGGAGGCCTGATGCACCACCTGCGGGGAATGCACCGCTACACCCTGGAGATGATCCGCATGAGCCAGTTCCCCCAGGCCTTCCAACAGGTCATCCAGGCAGCCATCTTGGACAGGGCCATGCAGAGCTCCCTAGAGCAGGAGAAGAAGCTCAACTGGTGCCGCGAGGTCAAGAAGATGGTGCCATTGAGAACCAATGGTAATGTATTAGTTTGGGTTTCTGTTCCTCTTGCTGGTAGTAGGGGAGATGGTATTTGTCAAAGGAGTTTGAAAGACCTTGACACTGAAGAGTAAGAGTTACTCATACTGTTTCCCCTATGAGTTCTTTCAGCAGCAGTGGCAGGCAGGGTAACTTGGGGGAGTGAGGTGCATTGCTACTAGCGTTAGCACAATGACATGCTAGCTGTTAACATAGACTTCCAGTCATTGAGCCAACAAATATCCATTTAAAAGCACTGGGCCAACGCTGCTAAATCAATATAGGGGAAACACGGGTACTCAGACATTATGGTAAATGACAATGGTGAGATTGATTATCTTTTAGAATGACCATTAGCAGCTCTTGATTTGACTGGTACCTAACATGACTCTGAAGATTTACAGTACAGGATTTGTTCAGCGTATCTAAATCCTGACGTCTAGGGTAATTATGTGGGAGATCCCAAAGCAGAAATTCTATGGTGTCATAGTGATAATTTCCCCACCATTTTTCTAAAGACCATGTTGACTGAATTTATTCTGTTGACGCATTCAAACTCTGTAGTGCTCAGTTTCCGTCTGGTTAGATTCATACCTTGCAGTGGAGGTTTGGGTATACCCCTTCTCTCAATAAGTAGCTAAGTGAGTTGGACATTTATTCACAAATCATACAGCAAACACACCCACCTGTCTTGACTCACACGTGGGTGAGTTACCATGTCAATCCTGTAATTTCATTGAATCATTGCAAATATGGAATGTTATTGTCAGGAGGAGATATAACCAGGTTATTAGGCTTGCTTTTGTGTTGTCTTATTGAGGGTAAATATCTTATCACCTGTGGAATAGACATCTTGAACTTTTGGTAATTTAATGCTGTTATAACAAAGTAACAGTACATGAAACATGAATCATAGGCTATTGGCTTTTCCCTACATCATTTACATTTAAGTCATTTAGCAGACATGTTGAAACTACAGTATTTCCAGTAAAATGATAGTGATAACAAAAGTTTGTCTTCCTGGAAATCCAATTCAGAAACACCCTTTAACATGATACATATTTCCTTCCTTACGAAAGGATAGCATTTTCTCATAGAAGTTTCTGGAGGGCCCAGCTAGGCCTTGATTTGGGAAATCAGCGTATACAGTAGCCTCTCCTCTGAATGACACAGCAGCCATGACTTTCAGCAGAGGACTTTCAGACTGAGGAGGACCACCCTGTCTGTTGCTGGCTGGCTGCTGACTCACTGGAATTAATCTATTGTGTCAGGTGACCGGTGAATAAGAACAGGACAGGAGAAGCAGAGCAGGACATGAGAGACAAAGCAGGACATTGTGAGCCAGTGGATTCCCACTGTTGCCAAATAATGGATGGTCATTCTGTTGCTGACAAAAAATTCACAGTATTCTAAATGAGAATACTGAGAATACCACATACTGGTTTTAGGCAAAATCACAACTTTAATGTGTCACAGAATGGCCAAACCAAATATAAATTAAAATGTTGATGTGTGCATCTATAGTAACCCTTAGGGTGAGTGTATATCCCAAAAAGCTCAAATCTAAATATTGGCATGGTGGAGAAATGAAGCAAGTAAGAGGCATTATGGATGTTACATGAAATGGACAAGCTTTTTGGGAAGACTGAACATATTAGCAAAAGTCTGTGAGTTTGTAAGTCCTAGGTTGAAACATGGATAGCCATTTCGAAGGAAAGGTTTGGTTGAACACAAAAACAATACTTTTGAAAAGGTTTTAATTTGCAATATTACTTTAGAAGGAAATAGCTACCGTTATGGATGTTACACCCTCCGTTATGAAAGTTACAGAGTCTGAAACAGACATAAAAATGTTTGGTCATCTGGAACGTTTTTAAGATGTCAGCAAAAAGCATAGTAGTTTAGGATTACAGGTAGCCTTGATAATATACTGTATAGGCTAAGGCCATACCCCACATCCTATCAGGGTCATTGTTTTCCTTTATGTACACTACCGTTCAAAAGTTTGGGGTCACTTAGAAATGTCCTTGTTTTTGAAAGAAAAGCTATTTTTTTGTCCATTAAAATAACATCACATTGATCAGAAATACAGTGTAGACATTATTAATGTTGTAAATGACTATTGTAACTGGAAACGGCAGATTTTTAATGGAATATCTACATAGGCGTTTTTTTATGATTTAATGAAGCATTTTAAACTGGCCTTCTTTAGACTAGTTGAGTATCTGGAGCATCAGATTTTGTGGGTTCAATTACAGGCTCAAAATGGCCAGAAACAAAGATCTTTCTTCTGAAACTCGTCAGTCTATTCTTGTTCTGAGAAATGAAGGCTATTCCATGCGAGAAATTGTCAAGAAACTGAAAATCTCGTACAACGCTGTGTACTACTCCCTTCACAGAACAGCGCAAACTGTCTCTAACAAGAATAGAAAGAGGAGTGGGAGGCTCGGTGCACAACTGACCAAGAGGACAAGTACATTAGAGTGTCAACAGTGAAGAGGCGACTCCGAGGCGACTCCGAGATGCAGAGTTCCTCTGTCCAGTGTCTGTGTTCTTTTGCCCATCTTAATCTTGTCTTTTTATTGGCCTGTCTGAGATATGGCTTTTTCTTTGCAACTCTGCCTAGAAGGCCTACATCCCGGAGTTGCCTCTTCACTGTTGACGTTGAGACTTGTGTTTTGCGGGTACTATTTATTGAAGCTGCCAGTTGAGGACTTGTGAGGCGTCTGTTTCTCAAACTAGACGCTCTAATGTACTTATCATCTTGCTCAGTTGTGCACCGGGGCCTCCCACTCCTCTTTCTATTCTGATTAGAGCCAGTTTACGCAGTTCTGTGAAGGGAGTACTACACAGCATTGTACAAGAGCCTTCATTACTCAGAACAAGAATAGACTGACAAGTTTCAGAAGAAAGATCTTTGTTTCTGGCCATTTTGAGTCTGGGTTTTCTAATGATCAGTTAGCCTTTTAAAATTATAAACTTGGATTAGCTAACACAACATGCAATTGGAACACAGGAGTGATGGTTGCTGTCAATGGGCCTCTGTACGCCTATGTAGATATTCAATAAAAAATAAGCCGTTTCCAGCTACAAAAGTAATTTACAACATTAACAATGTCTACACTGTATTTCTGATTAATTTTATGTTATTTTAATGGTCAAAAAATTAGCTTTTCTTTTAAAAAAAAAGGACATTTCTAAGTGACTCCAAACTTTTGAACGGTAGTGTATTTCAAAATGAACCTTTACCAACTGAATGTAGACACAAATATGTCATTTTTCTTGTATTACACCTGATTGGAAATATGATATAACATTATGCAAATGAGGTAAAATACTGTAGATGTGCATATAACACCAATCCATTTTACTGGACCCTGAATGAAGTCAGCATATTTTGAGGGGTTTCATTTGAATAACACTCCAGGACTAATCACAGATTGTGGATAAACATTCTTTTCATCTTTCTATCTTTAAAAAACTACTACCATGTATGGGAAATTATATCACATAATGTTCAATATATCAATATTACTTCTGTAAAAGTCTAAGAATTACATCCCAGAACAAGCACACAAAATATCTGAATGCACATGCTTTTGAAGGTAAGATATGATAAATCTATATCCATCACATCCACAACCGTTATGGATGTTACGACCATCATAACGCTGAAAAAGGATACTCATATATAAACAACTTGATGAAAGTTAACGTTGCAGAGAAAGTTTCAAGACGATCCCATGTAAGGGGCTTAGATGTTACATTGCCCCCCCCCCCACCCCCCATCTTCACAAGACTGTAAGATAAGCAAATACAACTGAAGACATTCCATTAGGTCTGTATTACTTCATTAACATCTCAACCTTTTAACAAACACGAGTGGACAGCTGTGAGTGGGAAAACAAGCTCTCTTAATCTGTATTGGCCCAAATTCAACTGGTTAAATAAAGCTTGCACTCCAACATTTAGACCTTGGATAATTATGAAAGTGGTTTCGTTTGCAAATGACTAACTTTATTGTGCATGCACAGGTTGACTTTCCCAGGGAATTGCCCATTTACCAACAATATTTTATAGTCTGAAGGCAGACATTCAAAGGCAGGGTTTACCTGGGTTGCCCAGGTTATTTTATTTTTTATTTTCTGATTAATATACAACTGTAGGGGTCTGTTCAGTGTTCGGCAGAGTGCAACATTACAGAAAGTTCAGATAGAAATGTATTATGTAGAAGTACATATACATTTGCCATTTATCATTTAAAATAGGCAATTGTGTCAGATCTCATTCCATTTCTATCTGCAACATGTCAAATCTTTTCAAATCACTGAATACACCCCAGGTATAGGTTTTACGTCTACATATGAAGATTCTGACAACACAACAAGCATAGTGTGTTTATACCAGAAATAGGTTTTTGTCCAGTATGATTCAACCTTAAGATGGAACATAATCAAGATTTCCTGTTCTGTGCGGAGGTTTGTTGTTGCTCGGGTAGAATGTTCCCTTTACTGACGGAAAGCTTTCTCCTCATACATCAAATTATTTAAAGGATAGAAAGAGAAAAAACATTTTAGGCCCCTTTCCCTTGTATCCCTACTAGGCTCATGTCCTGCCTCTATTGGCAGCTGGTATCTACAGACTGGGGTGCAGATATTACATAGGTATAATAGTGGTGTACATATTACATAGTGGTGCACATAGTAATACATATATAGCAGTGCACATATAGTAGTACATATATACAAACAGTGGTGCAACACAGTGTCCACCTCTACAGGCCCAGACTGGTTCTTCAGCCTGGCGGAAGACAAAAAAGAGGAAGGCAGAAGGTGTCCCATGTCAGTACTCAGAACTTCCTTTTTTAAGTAGAGAAATATGCGTGTGTAAATATAAAAATATATCATCCCACGCGAAAATGAGACCTCTACTGGTCGTTGGCGAAGCTCGTAAAGAGAAAGCGTTCCAGCCGAGCCAAGCTCCGCCCCTCTGGAAAGTCCAGAGTCTGATGTCTATGGAGCAGCAGACAGGGGAAGAAAGAGTCGAGCCTCACGGCACTTAGTCACAGAGAACCACACTCAGGGAAATTCCTCTCTTTAGTGTGGCAGGCAGCAGGGTATTTCAGACGAGCTAGGCTCCCCGTACTCACTGATGTTTCACAATGACAAAAAGACCCGCCGCCCTGCAATTAGAGTCAACATTTTCTCCATAGAGTTTACCATTGATATCTTGAACTTGGATTAAAACCTGCATACGCAACTCGAAATTTACCTGATTTACTCATTCAGCCCCTGTCTGTCACCCTATCCAGTCATCACTGAAGGCTGTTCTTTCATTCTCTTATTTAGTTTGGGTTATTTCAGTGTTAACGTGCCAATGGACCATATAACTATCTAATTAAAATACAGTTAGAGTTTAAACCAATTCTGTATGTGTCTTAGACCTAGTGGTCCAGTCTGTTTTAGCCATGTTGTATGGCGTGATGACAACAATAGAAGACTGATAGAGTGGGGAGAACAAGTATTTGACACACTGCTGATTTAGCAGGTTTTCATAATTACAAAGCATGTAGAGGTCTGTAATTTGTTAATCATAGGTGCACTTCAACTGTGAGAGACTGAATCTAAAACAAAACTCCAGAAAATCACATTGTATGATTTTTAAGTAATTCAGTTGCATTTTATTGCATGACATAAGTATTAGATACATCAGAAAAGCAGAACTTAATATTTGGTACAGAAACCTTTGTTTGCAATTACAGTTTCCTGTAGTTCTTGACCAGGTTTGCACACACTGCAGCAGGGATTTTGGCTCACTCCTCCATACAGACCTTCTCCAGATCCTTCAGGTTTCGGGACTGTCGCTGGGCAATATGGACTTTCAGCTCCCTCCAAAGATTTTCTATTGAGTTCAGGTCTGGAGACTGGCTAGGCCACTCCAGGACCTTGAGATGCTTCTTACGGAGCCACTCCTTAGTTGCCCTGACTGTGTGTTTCGGGTCGTTGTCATGCTGGAAGACCCAGGCACGACCCATCTTCAATGCTCTTACTGAGAGTAGGAGGTTGTTGGCCAAGATCTCGCGATAGATGGACCCATCCGTCCTCCCATCAATACGGTGCAGTCGTCCTGTCCCCTTTGCAGAAAAGCATCCCCAAAGAATGATGTTTCCACCTCCATGCTTCACGGTTGAGATGGTGTTCTTGGGGTTGTACTCATTCTTCTTCTTCCTCCAAACACATGGCGAGTGGAGTTTAGACCAAAAAGCTCTATTTTTGTCTCATCAGACCACATGACCTTCTCTCAAACTTCAGATGGGCCTGGACATGCGCTGGCTTGAGCAGGGGGACCTTGCGTGCGCTGCAGGATCTTAATCCATGACGGTGTAGTGTGTTACTAATGGTTTTCTTTGAGACTGTGGTCCCAGCTCTCTTCAGGTCATTGACCAGGTCCTGCCGTGTAGTTCTGGGCTGATCCCTCCCCTTCCTCATGATCATTGATGCCCCACGAGGTGAGCTCTTGCATGGAGCCCCAGACCGAGGGTGATTGACCGTCATCTTGAACTTCTTCCATTTTCTAATAATTGCGCCAACAGTTGTTGCCTTCTCACCAAGCTGCTTGCCTATTGTCCTGTAGCCCATCCCAGCCTTGTGTAGGTCTACAATTTTATCCCTGATGTCCTTACACAGCTCTCTGGACTTGGCCATTGTGGAGAGGTTGGAGTCTGTTTGATTGAGTGTGTGGACAGGTGTCTTTTATACAGGTAACGAGTTCAAACAGGTGCAGTTAATACAGGTAAGGAGTGGAGAACAGGAGGGCTTCTTAAAGAAAAACAGGTCTGTGAGAGCCTGAATTCATACTGGTTGGTAGGTGATCAAATACTTATGTCATGCAATAAAATACAAATTAATTACTTAAAAATCATACAATGTGATTTTCTAGATTTTTGTTGTAGATTCGGTCTCTCACAGTTGAAGTGTACCTATGATAACAATTACAGACCTCTACATGCTTTGTAAGTAGGAAAACCTGCTAAATCGGCAGTGTATCAAATACTTGTTCTCCCCTCTGTACATAAAGTGTGGGACCAGGCTAATGTGTCAAAGCCCACAGTACCTGCACAAAGTTTTTCTCTGGTCTCTCAAATAAGATAAAAAAGGAATGCAATAAAAGTACACCACCAAAACGACCAGTGCTGATAGAGTCTGACATCAATCTTTCTCAGGCCTTTTTATATTTCCTCTGTAAGGTGATGAATGATGGTCAGATATAATGGATGCCGAAAGAGCACTGTGAGAGCTTGTCTGGAAATCCCCTCTCCTTTTAGACTATTTTCTCCAAGCGATACAGGTCTTTGTCTGTCATGGATAGTTTTGCCGTTAATGACTTGCAGTATTACCTGTGGTGATGTGAGGATGGGCACTTTGTATCTCACATAAACACAGATTCCTATTAAAGGACTGGAGATAAACTTAACATCTACAGTACGTGTCTGGCTCAAACCAGACAAAGTTGAATGCGTCAACATAATAAAGTCAGTCGACATATTTGTTGACACAGGCTTGTTTTTAATAAAGGATGTTCTAGTGGGGATCCTGTGCCGTATGTAATATCTACTCCCATTTCTCATGTGTTGCAGGAGATGGGAACTGTCTTCTCCATGCTGCATCTCAGTACATGCTGGGGGTGCAGGACACAGACCTGGTCCTGAGGAAGGCCCTGTTCAGCGTGCTAAAGGAGACAGACACGGGCAACTTCAGAGCCCGTTTCCAGACTGAGCTGCTGCAGTCTCAGGAGTTCACCCAGACTGGCCTGCGTTACAGCACCATGGTGAGGAACGGAGGCCCTGCTACGGCTAGGATGGTGTTACTATGGCAGACCTGGGTGCATAATGATAATTGCATAATGTCAGATACTTGGAAAGTATAGTAAGCCGTGCTTAATTTAGTTTGGAGTTTGCACTTTTGGGCCTATTCCATTGGTGTCATTGTACCAGGCAAGCTATGTCAAGTGCAGCCCAAGTATTTGAAAGTGTTTGACGTATTGTATATATTTGACCAAGGTCTGTTAGTAGTATCGCCTGTTAGTAGTATCACCCAAGTCTGTTAGTAGTATCACCTGTTAGTAGTATCACCCAGGTCTGTTAGTAGTATCACCCAAGTCTGTTAGTAGTATCACCTGTTAGTAGTATCACCCAGGTCTGTTAGTAGTATCACCTGTTAGTAGTATCACCCAGGTCTGTTAGTAGTATCACCCAGGTCTGTTAGTAGTATCACCCAAGTCTGTTAGTAGTATCACCTGTTAGTAGTATCACCCAGGTCTGTTAGTAGTATCACCTGTTAGGCTGCTTTGAACATTATGATACTACTATCTCAAAATGTTTTGTATTTTCAGAATTGGGAGGAGGAATGGGAGAAAATCATCAAGATGGCATCACCTGTATCCAGCAGCAACGGGCTGCAGTTTGACTCCCTGGAAGACATACACATCTTTGTCCTCTCAAACATCCTCCGCAGGCCCATCATCGTCATCGCAGGTACAGCCTTTCTCAATGGAGCCTTTCATCATTCAGTTCATCAGAAGTTTTGTTTACATTGTACAAGTATGCTCCGTCTCTATTCTGTTGGTTCAATTGTACAGGTCAAACTCAAGCACACATTTTTGAAAGTGCTTGACAAATTCTTTTGACCCTGGTCTGGTGTGTACAGTTTCTGTACCTCTTTCTGTAGGTCTGTCTGCTATTGCAGTAGAAGCAATCAGTCAAGTATGGTGTCCAGTGTCTAACTCATGGCTGTATCCTTACAGACCAGGTGCTACGTAGCATGAAATCCTGCTCCTCCTTCTCTCCCCTCAATGTGGGGGGCATCTACCTGCCTTTACACTGGCCTCCAGGGGAGTGCTACAAATACCCCATAGTGCTCGGCTACGACTCCCAGCACTTTGCCCCCCTCATCACCATCAAAGACAGTGGCCCGGGTGTGTACAGTAACCATCATTGATAGATTACCCTGTTGAGGAGTGCTTGTAGAATGAGGGTGAATGTGACCTATATACCGCATCCTACTAAATTTAGTAATTTCTTCTGCTGTTTTTGTTGTACAGCGTCATTGGGTCCCAGAAAAGTGGTATATACCTAACGCCTATGTATTATTCATGTATTATTATTATGACTGTGTGCCCCAGAGATCCGAGCGGTGCCGCTGATCAACCCGGGTCGTGGGGGCTTCGAGGAGCTCAAGGTGCACTTCCTGATGGAGAAGGAGCAGACGCAGAAGGAGAGGCTGCTGAAGGACTACCTAATGCTGATTGAAATCCCTGTCATTGGACTGGGCTATGACACCACACGCATCATCAACGCTGCCAGGTGGGTGGGACACTAGAGGCATGGGGAACTACAGAGAACAGGATATAAAGCACGGTTTAAAAAGCACTACAAATCTGTTTTTAAAAGTATGTTTGTGGCATAATAGTACGTCATTTGTATTTACCTTATTTAATCGAGTGGGTCAGTTGAGAACCAATTGTCAATAGATGACGACCTGGCCGAGAGGTGTGTGATTAGCCTATCAATAGTTCTGAGTGTGTTCCATGTTGCCTCTCCCAGGCTGGATGAAGGGAACCTGCCTGAGGACATGAACCTGATGGAGGACTACCTCCAGTTGGTCAACCACGAGTACAAGCGCTGGCAGGAAGACAAGGACCAACTGTGGGCCGCCCAGCCCCATAGACCACCCCCCTTCTCCGTGTCCCAGCTGTCCCTTATCGAGATCCGCTGTGCCACACCACGATGCACCTTCTACGTCTCCGTGGACACCCAGCCACACTGCCACGAGTGCTTTGAGAAACGCCAGGGCCAGCCTAATGGGAGGATAGAGGCCGCTCCTACGAAAGGCGGTGGTCAGGCTTGTGAGCCAGAGTGTAGTAGTGGCTGCCGGGCAGTGTTATCCAGCCCACGCTCCGTCCCTCCCCCACCCACGGCGCCCAGCCTCAGCCTGTACAGCGAGACCCACGCCATGAAGTGCAAGACACCCGGCTGCCTTTTCACCCTCAGCGTGGAGCACGATGGTCTGTGTGAACGCTGCTTCAACACCCGGCAGAATGCACCCACTGCTGATGGCCCCTCGGGCCTCCCCCTGCCTGCCCACCTTGGCTGGCCCCAGTGGGGCGCGGGACGGGAGCAGGAGACAGAGCGGTGCAACGTGTGCCACCAGAAGGCCTTCAGAATATTTAACGGACTGTGCCCCCCGTGCCTCCAGAGAACTGCTACGGAGAGGGGCGAGGATCCCCAGCCACCGGCAACAGCCAGGATAGAGGCCTCCTCTGGGTCGTTATGGACCCAGCCCCAGCCAAGGGACTCTGAGCGCTCAGGCACCTCGGCTCTCAACGGCCACACGTCTGGCCGGCCCTGTAAGAGGTCGGGATGCCAGTTCTTCGGGACTCAACAGAATCTTGGATTCTGCACCATCTGTTACCTGGACTATCAGACCAACCACCGTAAGTCTAATCAGCCGCTTGCTCATAGTCATTTTAACAAGAAATGCTATTCTAATAATTTCCCAGCAAAACCTTGATTTCATCAAAGGGAATCAGGCCACATCAAACCCACAGTTGTCATGTCTACTATTAATCTACTTATATCAGTATACTTACAGACAACATGAAACAAACAAAATGTTTATACTAGACAGTACTGGGAAACCTGCAAATTTACTGGAATCTCAAGATAAGTTGATATTGTGTGTGTGGTCATATGTGAGTTTGACGTGTGGTTTTGCTGTGTTCACCTCCCCCAGTGGCGACCCCTCATCCTCCCCCTGCTCCAATCCAGAGTCGTCACGCGTCAGAGGCAGGTTTCCAGGATGCTTCGCGCTGTCGGGGCACGGACTGTGGGGCCATGGGCAAGGTCATGCTGGAGGGTTACTGCAACAAGTGCTACGTAAAGGAGCAGAGCACCAGGCTCAACCAGGCTGCTACCAGGGCTCCCGGCACCCACTCCCCTCCACTGGTCATGGTGAGTGTCTCCTTCCCTCTCACACAGGGCCCAGTGGCTGTACACCACATTTTGAATTGCAGATAATGTTTTACAATGTTTCAGAGAGTAAATAAAAGTCTTAGATCAGATAGAATGATTTGTTTCCACAAGTGACAATGTTCCTCTGTTTTTCTCTCTCTCTGCAGCGAACAGCTAAACCAGAAAGAGACAGAACCAGACAGACGCAGACCCAGACCCAGGCAACGTGTAGGCGGAGTGGCTGCAGTAACATCTCCCCCGGCTGCACAGACCTGTGTCCAGAGTGCCACACGCGAAACACGCGGGGGCAGAGAGAGAGTCGCAGAGAGAGGGCAGGGGCACCTAAAGAGAAGACAAAGCAGCGCTGTAAAACCCTAGGCTGTGAGCACTATGCTAACCAAGAGAAGCAAGGCTACTGTAATGAATGTGACCTCTTTAAGCAGATCTACAGGGGGTGAGCCCAAAGGTTTGGGGAAGATTAAAATGGCCGTGCCACGATGCTAGTCAATGCATCTCTGAAACTAGTGACCTTATGGCCAAAAGCCCATTTTAAAATGTGTTCATGAAGAGCGGGGGCAGTAGAAATGGCCGGCAGAATACCTCTTAGTGCAATTATTATTATCTCACGTGTACAGGACGAGAGGTGAGGTATACGTGTCATAAAACTGACAACATATGTACAGTATGTATCTAAGTACATACTGTATCATGCTGGACTACTGATTGTATCTTGAAAAAAGCGCAATGTGTAAACTGCTTAATAATACGGCCAAGGAATTATCTATCAAGCAGCTAGCTACCTACACAATAATGTGTTAAACCACAGCTTTTGTTTAAGAACCTCATTGACCAAAGTTCTGACAAGTGCAAAGCTGTGCCAAAGCCATCATGCACTGCCAAAATGAGTTTGTTTAGTCAAAATTCGGTGTTAAACAGGAGTAGTTACAGTCTCAAAAACTGCACCTACCTAGACAGCTAATGTACAGTCTCTGAGCATTTGCGAGTGGGCAGGACCCTTAAAAGTATGGTGCTACTTGTACAGAAAGCAAACATGGAGGTTCTGTGACATGACAGAGAAAACAGTAGTTAGAACTCAATCATATTCAACCTCTCCCACCGCCGCATAGATGTCTGCTGGCAGTACAGATGCTGTTGCCTTTTGTGGTTGTGTTCTTGTTTGTTGTTGACCACTTTTGTATCTGTATTGTAGAAATACAAGTTAATGCTTGCCCTGAGAGTTGTACCGCGTTACAGTATGTTCTATATGTGGCCTCTGTTAATGCTGGGCAATTACCTTCACACAGACTCCAAGTTAATGACTAACTTACAGAGAAAGATAAGAGCAGAGTTCAGTTGATCTCGTCCAAGGGGATTGCCAGTGAAGAAAGGAGTGTGTGTTTGAAAGGAAAGGAAAGAAAACATAAGTGCAGGAGAAATCCCCTTAGAGCTCAATACCTCAGTCAGAGGAGGGAGGGAGGCCAAGAGAAGGTAAACAAATACACCTGTGGGGAAAAAAATGAAAGAGCAACACACCCCCTTGGCTTGGTTCACACCATGTAGCTGTGGCACGGCAGCCAGTGCTCTTAGCTACCATGAGCTGGTAGGCCCCAGCCTGCAGTAAAATACCTCTCCACCCGTAGAACCTGGCTTGCAGTAGAGTACCTCTTCATCATAGGGGCTCTGCTGAAATCTGCTCTGCTCACACGATGCCTCACTCCAGTACTCACACCTGTGTGATATGCGCAAGCAAACTGACATTCCTTTTCTTCTTTTATATCTATATATTTGAACTGACATTTTTGTTCCTGCCAAAAAACGTGCCATCATCTACAAAGCATTCTCGTGACCTCTTAACCAACGCAACGTTGAAACAAAAGAACATCTGTTCAATATGCATATCTGACGTCTGTTAAAAATTAGATTTATGGTAGCCTAGATAGAGATCTGGTCTTTAATCAGATGATAAACATAATATAATATAAGGGCAATTAGTTCATTACGAGACATCAAAGGAGTACATGCTCTTTGGTTATGGGTCGGAACTCTGATCATCACATACTACTTGCACAATACTTAATAAGCTGCTCCGGAATTTAGGATGGTACTTTCCTTGACATGCATAGGGACATTCCAATGTTAGACGTAAACACGCAAAGTTGTAACAAAACATGCAAAAGTTGTGAGATACATTTTTGTGTAACCTTTCAATAATAGGGTATTGTATGAAAAGCTTTGTTTTGTTTGTTAAGTATTTATTCATATCAAATATTATCTGTATTGTGCGTTTCAATACTTATTTATATGTTGTCCTGAAATGAATTATTTTTATTAAGAAAACCTGACATTGTCTTGTTGCTTATTTCAACACTGTGTGTATTTGTGTGTGTGCGTGTGCTTGCGCATCAACAAAGTGTGTGTGCGTGTGCTTGCGCATCAACAAAGTGTGTGTTTGTGTGCTTGCGTATGAACAAACTCTACAGAACATATTTCTACATTTCGTATGTGAGTAACTGGATATTGCTCAATGATTGGTTTTCAAAAATGACATTATTCTGTGTTTTCTGTTTTTAGAGTGATTATATTACTGATGTGTGGTGTGTTTTCCAGTGGAGACATATGGGCCTGTGCCAAAGTGCAGCTAGACACTACCACATTGACCTGCTCATATTTTTAGCTAAACCATCCACATTACGTTTCTAAAGCATCTTGGTTCTCACACACACATACGTGTTTCACTTTAACAAAATTCTCATTACATTTTTTTTCACTCTTTCTAACAATGTAATTCTGAAAGTAAACCCACATGTCTGACCTCTCACGGCCTTGGCCCATAGTGCTTGAAAAGCAGGCAACCCCCTTCAGAATCCTCACAGTTGAGTCACAGCTGAAAGGAAAGTCTTCATCAGAAGTTACCGCTGCTGAGGGAGAGTTAGGGTGAGGGAGGGGATATAGGTTGTTGGGCAGAGGTGACATTTCAGGAGTGCGTGGGAGGGAGGAATAGCGTTAGCGTGGGTACTAGGGGAGAATCTCAATTGCATACTCCTCGCGTCCTCTCTACTTGCTTCCCTCCCCTTTGACCTTCTCCAATGGGTTTTGAGAAGGAGGCAAGGGGAGAGGATGTGAGGAGAATGCAATTGAGAGTCTACCTAAGTCAGCCAAAAGCCGTTGACATGGCAGGTGGGCAGATGTGGTGGTCTGAAAATAACTTTGCATTCAAAGTGGGCGGCTGTGTTATCACCTGGCAGTTACCCCATTGTTGCACATTATCAAGGGTTAAAACGTAGGTTTATGGTAGGCCTATGTGAAATTCTTCTAGCTCAGGACTCTCTTGTATTCTGTTTCAATTCAGGAAGTTGAGCTGCGAGCTCTGTTTTGCAATCGGCAGTGGGTGTAACCAACTCTGACCGTGTTATCCAAAAGCAAGACAAACAAGTTGATCATGGTAACTATGTACACTATGCCTATGGGGTGAATGACCTTAAGTACCTGCTGTAAATGAGACGTACAGTTTCATTTTGCATCATGTATGAGTATGAAGTACGGTATGACTAGGACCAGGAGTTTTGGGGCACTTTTTGAGGCACTGCTTTAACTGGCATTTCCAGCCTTATTCACTAGTGTTGCTGAAGGTAGGAAATCCTAGGAAATTTTCTGTAATTGGCACAAGCTGTCTCCAATCAATCAATCAATCAATCAATCAATGTCTGGCATGTGGTTGAAGGATTGCCTAAGCCATGGGAAGCGTAGCTCTGTGAATATTAAATTGCACAAAACCTATTATTTTGCAAGGAATACTATTTGTAGATCAGAGGTGATCCTCTCCATCGGACTCAGAAGTTGTAGGTAAAAATATGGGCAATTCAATGAAACCGACCATGAAAGTATATTGTATGGAATTTGAGGGGTAGCTGTAGCCCCAACTGGGACCTGAACCCAGGACCAGCAACTGTCAAACCAACACCTTAACCAGCCTGAATGTCTTCAGTATTTGGTCCCGTATTCCTTGCATACAATGACTACAATGACTATGTGTGTGACTACAAACTTTTTGTATGCATTTGCAGTTTGTTTTGGTTGTGTTTTTGATGATGCTTTACCATTTTGTCATCGTTTGCAGACAGACATGTTCTTTTGATGAATGTATTTGCAATTTTGCTGATATACAGTATGGTTTTTAACTGAACAAAAATATAAACGCAAAATACAACATTTTCAAAGATTTTGCTGAGTTGTGTAAGGAAATGTAAATAAATTCATTAGGCCCTAATCTATAGATTTCACATGACTGGGAATACAGATATGCAGCTGTTGGTCAGGTGTGACCAGTATCTGGTGTGACCATAATTTGCCTCATGCAGCGCGACAGATCTCCTTTGCATAGTTGATCAGGCTGTTGATTGTGGCCTGTGGAATGTTGTCCCACTCCTCTTCGATGGCTGTGCAAAGTTGCTGGATATTGACAGGAACTGGAACACAGTGTTGTACACGTCGATCCAGAGCATCCCAAAATTGCTCAATGGGTGACATGTCTCGTGAGTATGTAGGCCATGGAAGAAGTGGGACATTTTCAGCTTCCATGAATTGTGTACAGATCCTTGGGACATGCCTTATCATGTTGAAACATGAGGTAATGGAGCAGATGAATGGCACGACAATGGGCCTCAGGATCTTGTCACTGTACTTCTATGTATTCAAATTGCCATCGATAAAATTCAGTTGTGTTCGTTGTCTGTAGCTTATGCCTGCCCATAAGATAACACCACCAACACCATGGGGCTCTCTGTTTACTACATTGACATCAGCAAACCGCTCACCCACACAACGTCATCTGCCCAGTACAGTTGAAATCTGGATTCATCCGTAAAGACCACACTTCTCCAGCATGCCAGGGGCAATCGAAGGTGAGGATTTGCACAATGAAGTCGGTTACGACGCAGAACCGTCAGGTCAAGACCCTGATGAGTACGACGAGCAGCCAGATGAGCTGAGAGTTTGTGGAGAATTGTTTTTCTTGTGCAAACCCACAGTTTCATCAGCTGTCCGGATGGCTAGTGTCAGACGATCCCACAGGTGAAGAAACCGTATGTGGAGGTCCTGGGCTGGCGTGGTTACACATGATCTGCGGTTGTGAGGCCAGTTGGACGTACAGCCAAATCTCTAAAACGACATTGGAGGCGGCTTATGGTAGAAGAATCAACATTCAATTCTCTGGCAACAGCTCTGATGGACATTGCTGCAGTCAGTGTGCCAATTGTACGCTCCCTCAAAACGTGAGAAATCTGTGGCATTGTGACAACACTGCACATTTTAGAGTGGCCTTTTATTAGTATTTTATTTATTTAACCTTTATTTAACTAGGCAAGTCAGTTAAATTAAGAACAAATTATTATTTATAATGATGGCCTACCGAAAGGCAAAAGGCCTCCTGCGGGGACAGGATTTTTTTTAAATAACGGGATTTAAAAAAAAAAAAGATATAGGACAAAACACATAACATGACAAGAGAGACAACACAACACTACATAAAGAGAGACCTAAAGACAACAACATAGCAAGGCAGCAACACATGACAACACAGCATGGTAGCAACACAACATGACAACAACATGGTAGCAGCACAACATGGTAGCAGCACAAAACATGGTACAAACATTATTGGGCACAGACAACAGCACAAAGGGCAAGAAGGTTGAGACAACAATACATCATGCAAAGCAGCCACAACCCTCCTGCTCCGTGGCTCGACGACTCATTGCGAGCTCACAGAACAGGGCTCCGGGCAGCCGAGCGGAAATGGAGGAAAACTCGCCTCCCTGCGGACCTGGCATCCTTTCACTCCCTCCTCTCTACATTTTCCTCTTCTGTCTCTGCTGCTAAAGCCACTTTCTACCACTCTAAAGTCCAAGCATCTGCCTCTAACCCTAGGAAGCTCTTTGCCACCTTCTCCTCCCTCCTGAATCCTCCTCCCCCCCCGCCCCCCTCCTCCCTCTCTGCAGATGACTTCGTCAACCATTTTGAAAAGAAGGTCGACGACATCCGATCCTCGTTTGCTAAGTCAAACGACACCGCTGGTTCTGCTCACACTGCCCTACCCTGTGCTCTGACCTATTTCTCCCCTCTCTCTCCAGATGAAATCTCGCGTCTTGTGACGGCCGGCCGCCCAACAACCTGCCCGCTTGACCCTATTCCCTCCTCTCTTCTCCAGACCATTTCCGGAGACCTTCTCCCTTACCTCACCTCGCTCATCAACTCATCCCTGACCGCTGGCTACGTCCCTTCTGTCTTCAAGAGAGCGAGAGTTGCACCCCTTCTGAAAAAACCTACACTCGATCCCTCCGATGTCAACAACTACAGACCAGTATCCCTTCTTTCTTTTCTCTCCAAAACTCTTGAACGTGCCGTCCTTGGCCAGCTCTCCCGCTATCTCTCTCAGAATGACCTTCTTGATCCAAGTCAGTCAGGTTTCAAGACTAGTCATTCAACTGAGACTGCTCTTCTCTGTATCACGGAGGCCCTCCGCACTGCTAAAGCTAACTCTCTCTCCTCTGCTCTCATCCTTCTAGACCTATCGGCTGCCTTCGATACTGTGAACCATCAGATCCTCCTCTCCACCCTCTCCGAGTTGGGCATCTCCGGCGCGGCCCATGCTTGGATTGCGTCCTACCTGACAGGTCGCTCCTACCAGGTGGCGTGGCGAGAATCTGTCTCCTTACCACGCGCTCTCACCACTGGCGTCCCCCAGGGCTCTGTTCTAGGCCCTCTCCTATTCTCGCTATACACCAAGTCACTTGGCTCTGTCATAACCTCACATGGTCTCTCCTATCATTGCTATGCAGACGACACACAATTAATCTTCTCCTTTCCCCCTTCTGATGACCAGGTGGCGAATCGCATCTCTGCATGTCTGGCAGACATATCAGTGTGGATGACGGATCACCACCTCAAGCTGAACCTCGGCAAGACGGAGCTGCTCTTCCTCCCGGGGAAGGACTGCCCGTTCCATGATCTCGCCATCACGGTTGACAACTCCATTGTGTCCTCCTCCCAGAGCGCTAAGAACCTTGGCGTGATCCTGGACAACACCCTGTCGTTCTCAACTAACATCAAGGCGGTGGCCCGTTCTTGTAGGTTCATGCTCTACAACATCCCAGAGTACGACCCTGCCTCACACAGGAAGCAGCGCAGGTCCTAATCCAGGCACTTGTCATCTCCCGTCTGGATTACTGCAACTCGCTGTTGGCTGGGCTCCCTGCCTGTGCCATTAAACCCCTACAACTCATCCAGAACGCCGCAGCCCGTCTGGTGTTCAACCTTCCCAAGTTCTCTCACGTCACCCCGCTCCTCCGCTCTCTCCACTGGCTTCCAGTTGAAGCTCGCATCCGCTACAAGACCATGGTGCTTGCCTACGGAGCTGTGAGGGGAACGGCACCTCAGTACCTCCAGGCTCTGATCAGGCCCTACACCCAAACAAGGGCACTGCGTTCATCCACCTCTGGCCTGCTCGCCTCCCTACCACTGAGGAAGTACAGTTCCCGCGCAGCCCAGTCAAAACTGTTCGCTGCTCTGGCCCCCCAATGGTGGAACAAACTCCCTCACGACGCCAGGACAGCGGAGTCAATCACCACCTTCCGGAGACACCTGAAACCCCACCTCTTTCAGGAATACCTAGGATAGGATAAAGTAATCCTTCTCACCCCCCTTAAAAGATTTAGATGCACTATTGTAAAGTGGCTGTTCCACTGGATGTCTTAAGGTGAACGCACCAATTTGTAAGTCGCTCTGGATAAGAGCGTCTGCTAAATGACTTAAATGTAAATGTAAACTGTCAGTAAGAGTGTCCCTTATTGAGATTTCGAATGAAGAGATTGAAATAAAACTGTCCAGTTTGAGTGTTTGTTGCAGCTCGTTCCAGTCACTAGCTGAGCTGCAGCGGACTGAAAAGACGAGCGACCTTTAACAGAATGTGACTGGCAGAACGGGTGTTGTATGTGGAGGATGAGAGCTGCAGTAGATGTCTAAGATAGGGGGGAGTGAGGCCTAAGAGGCTTTTATAAATAAGCATCAACCAGTGGGTCTTGCGACGGGTATACAGAGATGACCTGTTTACAGAGGAGTATAGAGCGCAGTGATGTGTTCTATAAGAAGCATTGGTGGAAAATCTGATGGCCGAATGGTAAAGAACATCTGGCCGTTCGAGAGCACCTTTACCTGCTGATCTATAAATTATGTCTCCGTAATCTAGCATGGGTAGGATGGTCATCTGAATCAGGGTTAGTTTGGCAGCTGGGGTGAAAGAGGAGTGATTACGATAGAGGAAACCAAGTCTAGATTTAACTTTAGCCTGCAGCTTTGTTATATGCTGAGAGAAGGACAGTGCACCATCTAGCCATATTCCCAAGTACTTGTATGAGGTGACTACCTCAAGCTCTAAACCCTCAGATGTAGTAATCACACCTGTGGGGAGAGGGGTATTCTTCTTACCAAACCACATTACCTTTGTTTTGGAGGTGTTCAGAACAAAGTTGAGGGCAGAGAAAGCTTGTTGGACACTAAGAAAGCTGTGTTGAAGAGCATTCAACACAAAATCCGGGGAGGGGCCAGCTGAGTATAAGACTGTATCATCTGCATATAAATGGAGGAGAGAGCATCCTACTGCCTGAGCTATGTTGTTTATACACTGCACTCTTCGAGAGAGGTAGTTAGCAAACCAGGCCAAAGACCCCTCAGAGACACCAATACTCCTTAGCCGGCCCACAAGAATGGAATGGTCTACCGTATCAAAAGCTTTGGCCAAGTCAATAAAAATAGCAGCACAACTTTTCTTAGAATCAAGGGCAATGGTGACATCATTGATGACCTTTAAGGTTGCAGTGACACATCCATAACCTGAGCGGAAACCAGATTGCATACCAGAGAGAATGCTATAGACAACAAGACAGCCAGTCAGCTGATTATTGACAAGTTTTACCAACACTTTTGATAAACAGGGCAAAATAGAAATAGGTCTATAACAGTTAGGATCAGCTTGATCTCCCCCTTTAAATAAATTGTCCCCAGCACAAGGTGCACCTGTGTCATGCTGTTTAATCAGCTTTTTGATATGCCACACCTGTCAGGTGGATGCATTATCTTGGCAAAGAAGAAATGCTCACTATCAGGGATGTAAACAAATTTGTGCACAAAATTTGAGAAGAAAATAGGGACCAATATTTTACACATTTTCTTTTTGTTCAGTATATTTATGTTTTGAGATGGCAAATACATTTTGAAAATGTATTTACTGTTTTGCAAAAGGCCACAAGGTTCTGTGTCTTGTGTAAACTGTTTTGAAAATCGACATTGTTCCAAGAAATGTTTGTACACGGTTGAGAAAACCAGTAACTAAAGTCTTCCATGATAAGAAAAGAGCTTTGACAAGAGAAAAACATTCATATGAATGTGCTGTCCCTCAAATGGTGACTAAGAAATTAAGGCACATGTCATTGGGTCACAGGAGCATCATGCCCATTGAAACTGAGAAGGCAATAGTTTCAAAACAGGACAATAATGTACAGCCACTCCCATTGATTGTTATCTGCGCTGACATTTTCAAAGAGCCAAACCAAAAGCTGCTCATATGTAAATGAGGCACGAGAAAAGAAGTGGGGAACAGGTGTGATTTGCATGTTGATTTAAATGTGAGTCCATCTACAGATTAAAACAGTGAGCTGACTAATTCTCTGCACATGAACTGTTGGATGGATCCCGTAAATCCGATCTCACTCCCTCAATTAACCCTGTGCATCTTCACCTCAGGGGGTTGTCCCCAGTGAAAAAAAAGTTTCTGAATAGACCTCTGTAGAACCAGAGACAGTCCCTTTAAAGACACTCAAAGTGCGCCATGCCTCTGAGTCTGCCAAAGTCCTTGATTAGAGGTTACAGACATAGGTGGGAGGAGGAGTAGGTACTGTTAAGAGCATTGGGCCTGTAACCAAAAGGTTGTTGTTTCGAATCCCCATATGACTAAGTGAAAAATCTGTCAATGTGCCCTTGAGGAGGGCACTTAACCCTAATTGTTCCTGTAAGTCACTCTGGATAAGTGCGTCAGCTTAACAACTAAAATGTAAAAATGAGATCAGGGTATAGGTGTACATCAGATTTTGAGAATAAGTTGACTTAGTTGTTTGTCCTAAAATCAATTAGCATTCACACCAATGTATATGAAGCCTAGACGATAGTGCAGATCTAGTGCCCACTATCGGCTGCCACGTCTAATAAAGAAGTGATGATTCTAATAATAATAATAAAACATTGATTTGGCACAATGCCTGGTTTTTCTTTCACTGGTATAGTTGGAATTCCTACTATGTTGAACATTCAGTTCAAAAAATGTGGTATGTCTAAGTAGACAACTCACAGCCGCTCTGTGTATGAAATGAGCTCAATCAACACCTTTCTATGAGGATGCCTAGTGGCAAAGTGGCATGATAATTTAGCATGGAGTCAGCACGCAAATTGTGATAGGAATTTTAATCTGCACTTTCGTCATTGTAGAAACATATTTGATTTTAACGTTGGCAAATTGGCTTAGTCTAGTAGTGAGGACACTATAAAATGTAGCTAGCTTCATAAACATATTTTGGGGAATTCTGAAATGTATTGGAATAAATGACCAAACTATAAAACTAGCTAGCCAGTAATGGGTAACTGTAGCAACATCCCAACTGGTTGCATCACTGCCTGGTATGGCAACTGCTCAGCCTCCGACCGCAAGGCACTACAGAGGGTAGTGTGTTAGGGTTGCGTCAATTCGAATCTGGTATCAGGATACATATGACATTGAGTCACCGATTGTATACTATGTATTTTTTATTAGCTAAGCAATAAGTGCTAAATGCAATTTTCGCATATACGGGCTCTCTGTCCCACCTCGCAGGGCAAACAGAGAACTGACTTGTTCCTGACAAAGATTTTATAAATATACTCTGACAGAGGTAGTTCCTGCTTCTGAGCCGGCCTGTCAGAGTAGAGACTGGGCGTGGTTTAGACTCACCCAGCCTATCGTTGATTGTTGGCGCAGAGGCTGGTCCCAGCCCCCAACTGCTTCAGCCGTTGTAGCTGTGTAGAATATACAGTTATCAGGCACTTGGCTCCTGTTATCTAACAAAAGACCGTTTGTTCTCGCAACACTACGTTCTGAATGTGGCCCCCCCAACTCATTGCACAGTCCCTGTCTTCATGTCATTCTGTATTTTTCCATCATGAGAAAGGCCCATGGCCCTGAAATTGTTAACAATGTCTCAAGTCAGCCATGTTGCATAACACACACATCCACACAAGCCAACAGCAGATAATATTCAATCACATATGATATGGTAACGGGCTATAGTGCATAACACAGAACCTCACAATCCCCCTTTTCACACCCACATGGGTGTGAATAAAAATTCAGCAATGAATCATATAAAAGCTACAAAGTTTAAAATACCCTCATGTCCTCTATTCGATCCCACAATGTACTAGATTGACTACCAGCCACCTAGGAACTTAAAACCCTAATTTCAAAAGAGAACAAAAGCTCATTTAAAAAACAGAATTTAAAAAAAAAACGGTGTTAAATTTGAGTCCCCCTTTTGACACCCCCTAGGGCGTCATTCATTATCCTTTATTTCAGCGGTCCCAACTTAGGAATATGTTAATAGCATTTCATGAAAATAATAAAACGTTTATTATTATTTTTTATTATTATTTTTTTACAGAAAAACATCAAATAAAAATAAAAATATGCTTTTGTCAATTCAATTCAATTTCAATTCAAGGGCTTTATTGGCATGGGAAACATGTGTTAACATTGCCAAAGCAAGTGAGGTAGACAACATACAAAGTGAATATATAAAGTGAAAAACAACAAAAATTAACAATATACATTACACATACAGAAGTTTCAAAACAGTAAAGACATTACAAATGTCATATTATATATATATATATACAATGTACAAATAGTTAAACGACACAAGATAAAACGAATAAGCATAAATATGGGTTGATTTACAATGGTGTTTGTTCTTCACTGGTTGCCCTTTTCTCGTGGCAACAGGTCACAAATCTTGCTGCTGTGATGGCACACTGTGGAATTTCACCCAAAAGATATGGGAGTTTTTCAAAATTGGATTTGTTTTCGAATTCTTTGTGGATCTGTGTAATCTGGGGGAAATATGTCTCTCTAATATGGTCATACATTGGGCAGGAGGTTAGGAAGTGCAGCTCAGTTTCCACCTCATTTTGTGGGCAGTGAGCACATAGCCTGTCTTCTCTTGAGAGCCATGTCTGCCTACGGCGGCCTTTCTCAATAGCAAGGCTATGCTCACTGAGTCTGTACATAGTCAAAGCTTTCCTTAATTTTGGGTCAGTCAGTGGTCAGGTATTCTGCCGCTGTGTACTCTCTGTGTAGGGCCAAATAGCATTCTAGTTTGCTCTGTTTTTTTGTTAATTCTTTCCAATGTGTTAAGTAATTATCTTTTTGTTTTCTCATGATTTGGTTGGGTCTAATTGTGCTGTTGTCCTGGGGCTCTGTAGGGTGTGTTTGTGTTTGTGAACAGAGCCCCAGGACCAGCTTGCTTAGGGGACTCTTCTCCAGGTTCATCTCTCTGTAGGTGATGGCTTTGTTATGGAAGGTTTGTGAATCGCTTCCTTTTAGGTGGTTGTAGAATTTAACGGCTCTTTTCTGGATTTTGATAATTAGTGGGTATCGGCCTAATTCTGCTCTGCATGCATTATTTGGTGTTTTACGTTACGGATATTTTTGCAGAATTCTGCGTGCAGAGTCTCAATTTGGTGTTTGTCCCATTTTGTGAAGTCTTGGTTGGTGAGCGGACCCCAGACCTCACAACCATAAAGGGCAATGGGCTCTATGACTGATTCATGTATTTTTAGCCAAATCCTAATTGGTATGTTGAAATTTATGTTTCTTTTGATGGCATAGAATGCCCTTCTTGCCTTGTCTCTCAGATCTCAGATTTTGTCTCCCCCTTTTGGCACCCACAAGGGTGTCACTTATCAAAAATAGGATAAAACTTTATTGTTTATTGACATGTTAGATATAGGATAAAACTTTGGTCATGGAAAACAGAGTAAAGCAGAGCAAAGCATTATTATAAACCATCTGGTCCTCTCAGCTACTCCTATCCTGTACCAGGTGGGCTCTTGCCACCCAGGGACTCTAAACCTTCACATAAGAGAGGACAAGTTATATCGTACACGTCATGTATTTAAAAAGTTATCTTTCCACGACCTCACCCACAACAAACAAGGGGTCATCCTCAGTCAGCCCCATCTTTCTCCGGAAGTTAGATTCCGTATCTGCATCTCCTTCAGGAGCATCAAGCAAGGGCATCATACCTGAAGCCTGTACCACATCTGTAACAGACTTCTTCAAACAAGGTATGATGCAAGCAGCACGACACATCAATAACAAAAATACAAGAATTAGGGTCAGAAATCCAGTAACCACCAGTGATGCATACTCACCAAGCTACACCCCCATCCAAGACATCCAGCCAGACTCCTCCACCCCAGCCACGCCCTTCATTTCTGCCAAAAGCTCGTCCAACCCAACCAATGCTTTTGATATGCTCCCATCTGGGATAGTATTATTAGGTATAAATGTACAACATTGTTCACCAAACATTTTGCAAACCCCTCCCTGACTGGCCAGGATCATATCCAAAGTCAATCTATTCTGCCTGGCGGTCCTGGTAGTAGCCTCCAATTGCTCAGCCATACCAGTAAGGGCAGTGTGGGTGTAATTATATTTATCCATGAGGTCTGTTTGGCATCCACAATAGCTGGGCCAATAATGGGTAGTAGATGGCATAAACAATCATTCCTGTATAGGGCCTGGAATTCCAGAGGAACACCTACTGGCACACCTAGTAGGTTAAATGTATATTATCCGTTACCTCAGACCAAGGTGCATCACACTTATATCTGGAGAACCAGGAGCTGATTAGCTGTAACTTCAATAATGGTTAGTGGTATTATCAGACTGGCTAAAACACACGTACCCTGCCAGTTACCTCTAAGGACAGGTGTTAAATGCCTGTTTGGGCCACACATCCACCATACATCAGCAACACCCTTAGTTTGATTCAAGCCTTTCACTGGTCAGGTGCATTAATGGTTATGTTACTATTACAATCTGCTGCAGGCAAAGGCCCATAGTCAAAACCCCTACCTGTACCAGTGATGCAACTGTAGTTACCTCCGTATGCCTTAACACCCCATGGAGTCTTTTGAGGAGGGACTTCCGGGAACACTAGAGACAGAGTCTTACAAAGGGTGGAGTTGGGTTTAACATGGTAAACACTTTCCAGTACACACCTCCATCCTTCCCCCTTTCCCAAGGCAAACGGATGAGTAGCCAATACAGGCCTAGTATGGCCACAAATAACAGCCCTTCCTTTGTAATGTCTTGGCAGTATATTGCATGTATGCCAATCACATATTTTCCCTACCGTCATATCCAATTTCAGTACCCAATTGGTCGCTATCTGTGATATTCTTAACATTCATTACCTGGATAGGGTTTGGTATTTTGGTTGGTGGAGACAGGGTTGGGCCTGGAGTGGTGGAGGAGTGTGTCTGGGTCTGGCTCTGGTTCGTCTGGGACCGCTGTGGCTCAGGCAGCACTTTTACAGAGAACACACCCGTCGTGTCTGCCCCATTCCTTTCCAGACCGAGAGTACAGGTTCCTGCATCAGAAAGCTTAATGGACCAATGGTTAGTAGGATTTCATCACCTTTACAGAGTTCAACAGTGCTCCCAGGTTTTCCCCATATCATGGAAAACCTATCCACCTTTGTGGGATCCCCTATGTTATAAGGATACCCTCTTCTCCAATCCCAAAACTGTCCCAAGTTGGTTATCATGTAATCCCCATACGGACACCCTCCACCATTACACAGGTACACTGGCACTCCTGTAAAGTCCCACACTCTCCCAGACAACACATCAGCAGCCAGAGGCCAGACACACCTCCACATTTATGAACAAACACAGGGATGGAATGACGGGAAAAGGAAGTTCTTCATTCGAGAGATGGCCCCCGGAATTCTGTTAATTCCAGTTGTCCTCTCGAACAGTGTTCGACAGTGTCAGTGTGTCTTACCCTCCAACAATGTGTGATATGTCCACCGGTAGCACTTTCAGCTATTCTCACAGCAAAGGCTGTCACCATGAATACTTAGTATGGCCCCATCCTAAGGGGCTGCTTCCCATCTATTCTCCTCATGGACTGGATTGAGTGAGTCACCTTCTCCTTTAATTCACCTGTAATGCATAAAATCTTGGACATACAGGTTTGGTTAACAAACAGTTTCTCATTTGTTCTATCTGATTATATCTTTAACCTCTATGCCTATTTGTTAGCTAGAATATATATATATTTTATTAGTTTATTATCCAATAGGCCCCATCCTATCTTAGACCACAATTTACCCATCCCCCTTTTGATACCTGGCCCTGCCCAGGTAACAACCTTACCTACTCTAAATAATGACTTAGGTACGATTAGTAAATTATCCTTCTGTTCTGACATTATCATGTAGGAGCGCCCCTTTCATTCTCCACATGTCCAATTCTCCCTTTTGTCTCCACTCAGTAACTGTTATCTACCCATTCTGTTATCTTTGCTCGTCCTGGCGCCCCTTCTAAAACTTCTCCTCTCTGCTCTCCAACCTTCAAGGTCTCCGAGGTGCGGGGAGGGCTCGTCTGTCTGCCTTTTCCCCCTATCTGTCTGTAGCTCTTTTTCTCATAACAATCAGGTAACAACTATGTGTTGTTTCCACATTTTAACTAAATGTCTCACTGTTTGGCTTTATCTAAACTCATGGATTTTTGGGGAAAAACATGTCTATGGTGGCAATTTCTAATTAACCTTATATAGGTTATTTAATTAACCTTATATAGGTTAATTAAACTCCATTATAATTAATTTACCTTAAAAAAACAGTATTACCTATGACCACAAATTCATTATTCAAATGGCACTAATGTGGCTGATCAGAACACACTACCCCCTTACATTCGTGTTCCATACCATATTAAACATATTAAAGAACCCTTTATCTTATTATTATTATTTTTTAAATCACTTGTTTAATTAAAACTCAGAAAATAAAACTCCTAATATTCCATATGTGAGTGTACCCCTTTAAGATATCTTGTCTCTGGGAACATGGAAATCCCCTTAAACCCAAAACGTTTACTACAAATAAAAACTAATAGTTATAATAATTCTATTGTATCTATCAAATCATTAGTTTTAAATTACCTTAATGGTTAGATTTAAAACCCATTCGGTCTCTCTTCAAACAGTCTCTCCAAAATGCTTCTTAAATACCCTGCCATTAGACACACACAACTGTGATAAACGTACACTGTCCCTTTAACATAAAATAAACTCAGCCTGCAATCCACTTTGCGGGCCTTTCATTGTTCCCCATAATGAGAACAGATTCTAATGTTAGTATACCTTAACCTCCTGTTTAATTTCAAATGGTGTTATCTGAACAATCAAACCAAAATCATTAACCGGGAATTATTGTAAAACGATATTCAGCTACTTAAAAAAAATGTATTTGGAACTTTTTCTGTAAAGTGACTCAAAGCTATAATGCACGCATTTTCCCTCTAAATGACACAACCCATTTTCTCTGTCATAATTTGAGGAACGTTATTATGTATTCAACGTAATGACGCAGTTTTACCTTCCAACTTCCTCTACCCCAAAATGTAAACGTACCATGTACTTCGCTAAATTCATAAGAACATTTCGATGGGCACAAATCTATCGTAATTATCTCTTCATTATTATTTAGAATTAAACAGATTTAGGTAACTGTCTCATTTTATGATTCAGCATTTTAAAATACGACTCCATTCCCAATAGATTATTCCAGCAGATCATTTGGGAAACACAACGTATTACATAGAAATTGCCTCGCCATTATTTTGAATTAATTAGTCTCTCAATTCAACCTAAACAAACTATTAAAACGTTCAGTTCATATCTTGGACAAACACTAACAACCGTATCTTTCCGGGCAAAACCTATAAATTACAATCCGAATGAATTTTAGTCTATCGATGTCAAGGCTGAGATACGAACCCCAGTCTCCCGCGTTGAAGGCAAAAGCTTTACCGCTGAACCACCAACACTATTGAGAAGATTGAGTTTCCCCGCCAATAAATATATTATTATAATTGTATTCGCAAACTCCGGCACCGAGACAATTCCCAGAAAATATTACAATTCAAAGGTCCAAGCTTTTCCCCAGCGAGGATTCTCCTTATTCTCTCTACTCCGAATGTCACCAGCATTCAACCAGGCTCCCCGTCGACTGGGAGACCGTTGGGCGCGGAAATACTGCCCTCTTCTGTCCATTCTCTCTATAATTTTCCCCTCGTAGACTTTAATGTTTTTTTGACCTCCTGATTAGTCATTTTTAATGTTTATATTGCGTTCTATTTTATTTAACTTAAACAAAATTGGGGTTAAATTGTAATATGAATTTAGGATTAATTCCAATGTAAAATCGTCACTCTAATCTGTGTTAACGTTACTACCACCCCTAATAATTTATTATATGACTTCAAGAAATACCCACAGGTCATTCAAACTTGGTAGTAGCGCTCCGACTTAATACCCAATGTACTACAATCAGTCAGTAAACCATTCTCAGTATAACACAGGTCTCTTGCCTGTACCGTTATCCGCAGACCATCCAGACCGATATTTGTACGCCGACTAATATCTAATGTACTTCATTCACACGTTCGGACCAGTCGCATACATTTGTTAACCCCATTCACACATACATACACACTTTCGTTCACACTTGAGTAGCCCCAGAACTTCACTCACTCTTGTTAATAGTCCCTGACTTATTAACTACAATCAAACTTGATACCCAGTATCTAGAACATTACATTCGTTGTTATACCTACTTTTACCCACACTCACACTTGTTAATAGTCCCTGACTTATTAACTTCAAACAAACTTGACACCCAGTATCTAGTACATTACATTTACTGTCATATCACAAATGATCTGATCAGTTTCAAAATTGCATAACTCTCCCTCGCTTGGTCAAGGGACATTTAAGGTACACTCAGATGTTACGATGTAAAACGTCATGCAAGGGCTCAGGGTTTAGGGCCACAGGCTGAAACCTTCAGATGAAGTACCTGGGGTGGCAGGTAGCCTAGTGGTGTTGGGCCCTGAGCTGACTAGGTAAAAATAATATATGTTATTCTTCTCCTGAACAAGGCAGTTAACCCACTGTTCATGTTCCTCATTGTAAATAAGAATTCTTGTTCTTAACTGACTTGTCTGGTTAAAACATTTTTTTAAAGTTTATGAGTGAATTGCTTTCATGAACTTTTCTCTCACTGCCCTGAGTTCATGACAAGGGTTTAGCTATCTTGGAATTTAGAACATTTCCAATAACTTTATTTTCAAGAATATAATTTCTTCTTAAGTTTTTGCTTAAGGAGAAACATAAGAAATAGCTCAAGAAATGTTGATCTCCACTATAAAAAGCATCTCGCATTTCTTTTAGACTAAAATGTAGTTTTCAACAGTGGAGATTTGTATAACCCTGGGTTTAGGTCATGAGACCTTTTCTATTTCCTCTCTCATTGAAATTCCACATGGCCTTTTCATAAAAATGAATCATGTCACACTGAGTGAAATTTGGGAATTACCCACCTGGGATTATTTTTGATTGTTCTACAATTGTTCCCATCAAATTGAATAAATGTATTTATTTCCAAGTTTAAGTGTCTCATCTGGGGAGTTTACAGACACATGACATGAAATCATTAGGTGATTTCCATAGCATGATTCAAATTTTATAGGAGTATGTATCATCAATTATACAATGGGTGGGTCCAATCCTAAATGCTGATTGGTTAAAAGTGCATTCACTTGGTTCCATCTGATTGAGCGATCCACTGTCTCATCATCCCAGCCAGGGAAATTATAAACTTGAACTCCCCTATAAAAAGTATCTAGACATTATCTCACAATCCTTTTAGACTAACAGTTTTAAGCAGCTGAGATTTTTTTTAAACCTTGCTGTCTGTTTCTCCAACCCAGTCTCTCATTAAGTATGTACTATATGAACAAATACCAAGAGTGTGTGCTATTAGTACATACAAACATTGTGCTAACTTATAAATATAGTACATAATTAGTGAGAGACTGGGTTCCGACCATCTCTCCGACATTTGCAAAAAAAAAATCAATATTCAAATTCGATCTCCAGCTGTCCCATAGTAATGAACGTGTCGGGAGTCGTAACGAGACAAACAGGCAAGCAGCGTTTCCCAGCCAGTCAAAATCATGAATCAGTTGTAATCATTTCTATGGATATATACAAAAAAAGGTCAATTGAAAAAGGTAAAACGAAACAAAGTGCAGTTAGTTTGTAGTCTTTAAAGCTTCAGTGTTTGAAGTGATTGTGTTAGCTGAGTGGTTGGCTAGCTCCTCTGAACAACAGTGTCCTGACGAGAGAGCACATTTTCTATGCCAGGCGAAATCGCGCCTCATTAGCTCAATGTTATGAATGTATCCAAATAACTGTCACTAGAAAACAGCTTAAAAAATGCAAATGCAGCTACTGTTGTTATTATTTTTTATGTTTGACGTGACTGTAAGTTAGCCGTAGTTGGCTAGCTAGCAAGCAAGGGATAAGAACTTTGCCAGGCAGTATGGCAATTGAACATTTAGAACGAACAACTGGGTTGCGTCCATAGACACAAAACAAAAAGACTGAACGACTGGGTCGTGCCCATAGACACAGAACAGACACAGTCGCATCTCTGGCAACCGAAACAATAGAACAAATGACCAGCGGGCTTGGGTAGCAACCCTAGATTTGTGTTGGGGCTATATCTTGTGGAAGGATGAAATAGTATGAATACATTTATCAAAATACCTTTTTAATTAAAATATGACAATCATTATTTGATTGTGTTGGTAACCTGTTGTATAAAAGTGATAATGCCCTCGATGCCGGTGTTTGGAGTATATGTTGGCACGGTTTGCCGCCTGAGACAGACCCTTGCCAATATCCCCCTAGCACCGCTTATTAGGCATTATCACTTAAATAATCCATTATTCCCAAACATTTACTGTGTGGTCACAGATTTAATTCATGTTTAAAATATATACTTTTTGTGTCACTGGTCTTTCACACAATCCCCATAGTGTCAAAGTGGAATCATGTTTTTAGAAATGTTTACAAATTAATTTAAAATGAAAAGCTGAAATTTCTTGAGTCAATAAGTATTCAAACCCTTTGTTATGGCGAGCCTAAAGTTCAGGAGTAAAAATGTGCTTAACAAGTCACATAATAAGTTGCATTGACTCTGTGCAATAATAGTGTTTAATAGGATTTTTTAATGACTACCTCTTCTCTGTACCACACACATACAATTATCTGCAAGGTTCCTCAGTCTGGCAGTGAATTTCAAGCACAGATTCAACCACAAAGACATGAGAGGTTTTCCAATGCCTCGCAAAGAAGGGCACCTATTGGTAGTTGGGTAAATTTTTTAAAAGCAGACATTTAATATCCCTTTTGAGCATGGTGAAGTTATTAATTACACTTTGGAAGGTGTATCAATACACCCAGTCACTACAAAGATACAGGTGTTTTTCCTAACTCAGTTGCTGGAGAGGAAGGAAAGCGCTCAGGGATTTCACCATGAGGCCAATGGTGACTTTAAAACAATTACAGGTGAAAACTGAGGATGGATCAACAACATGGTAGTTACTCCACAATACAAACCGAATTGCCAGAGTGAAAAGAAGGAAGCCTCTATAGAAATGCATCCTGCAATGTTAAGGCACTAAAGTAAAACTGCAAGAAATGTGACAAGGAAATTAACTTCATGTCCTGAATACAAAGTGTTATGTTTGGAGCAAATCCAGCACAACACAAAACCAAGTACCACTTATCATAATTTCAAGCATGGTGGTGGCTGCATCATGGCATGGGTATGCTTGTCATCGGCAAAGACTAGGGATTTTATAAATTATAAAAATAAATGGAATAGAGTTAAGCACAGACAAAATCCTAGAGGAAAACCTGGTTCAGCATGCTTTCCAACAGACACTGGGAGACATTCACCTTTCAGCAGGACAATAACCTAAAACACAAGGCAAAATATACACTAGAGTTGCCAACCAAGACAACATTGAATGTTCCTGAGTGGTCTAGTTACAATTTTGACTGAAAAACGCTTGAAAATCTATTACTAGACTGGAAAATGGCTGTCCAGCAATGACCAACAACCAACTTGACAGAGCTTGAATAGTTTAAAAATAACAATGTGCGAATATTGTACAATACAGGTGTGCAAAGCTCTTAGAGACTTTCCCAGAAGGATTTACAGGTATAATCGCTGCAAAAGATGATTCTAACATGTATTGACTCAGGGTTGTGAATAGTTATGTAAATTAGATATTTCTGAATTTCATTTTCATTACATTTCCTAACATTTCTAAAAATATGTTTTCACTTTATCATTATGGGTAATTGTGTGTAGATGGGTTTAACACAACAAAATGTGGAATAAGTCAAGGGGTATGAATACTTTCTGAAGGCACTATAAATTAGAGGTCGACCGATTATGATTTTCCGATACCGGGCTAATATATTTGTAATAATGACAATTACAACAATACTGAATGAACAATGAAAACTTTTATTTTGACTTAGTATAATACATAAATAAAATCTATTTAGTCTCAAATAAATAATGAAACATGTTCAATTTTGTTTAATCAAATCGCTGTGATTCAAGAATTGCTAAGAGCTGCTGGCACACGCAGTAAAGTTTGAATGAATGATTACAAACCTTGAGTTCCGTATTTTATTGAATGGGTGGCAACCCTAAGTCTAAATATTGCACAATATTGCACAACCTTCAATGTTATGTCATAATTATGTAAAATTTGGGGAAATTAGTTCACAACGAGCCAGCCAGCTCAAACTGCTGCATATACCCTGACTCTGCGTGCAATGAACGCAAGAGAAGTGACACAATTTCCCTAGTTAATATTGCCTGCTATTTCTTTTAACTAAATATGCAGGTTTAAAAACATATACTTCTGTGTATTGATTTTAAGAAAGGCATTTATATTCATGGTTAGGTACATTCGTGCAACGATGGTGCTTTTTTCACGAAATAGCTTTTGTTAAATCATCACCTGTTTGGCGAAGTAGACTGTGATCCGATGATAAATGAACAGGCACTGCATTGATTATATGCAACGCAGGACAAGCTAGTTAACCTAGTAATATCATCAACCATGTGTAGTTATCTAGTGATTATGTGAAGATTGATTGTTTTTTATAAGATAAGTTTAATTCTAGCTAGCAATTTACCTTGGCTTCTTGCTGCATTCGCGTAACAGGTAGTCAGCCTGCCACGCGTTTCCTCGTGGAATACAATTTAATCTGCGTCCAAAAATGCTGATTTCCGATTGTTATGAAAACTTGAAATTGGCCCTAATTAATCGGTCGACCTATACTGTAAATGCACCTGAGAGAATTTCCTTGTGTAGACCTACCATACTTTTACCAAGTAGGTGATGCTGCCATCATGTGGCTTGTTCTGTCAATCCCATCCAGTAGCCTAACATTAATATTTACTACACACTTCTGGTTTCACCAAAAATGTATTGTGAGGAGCAATTATGAGAACTCATTTTATCGTCTTCATTCAAACATACCTGATCATAAGTATCATATGTCCTCAGTGTCATAAAAAAAGCCAAAACAATATTATTTCCCAGTAAAGACTGACATCTAGTGGTTACTGTTCAGTCACGTTTAAAAAGGGGGAAATTATACTTCAGTTATGCTATCCTGTTCACATAGGTTCAACCAGACCCAGGTCTTGTCCTGCATGCTTTTTTAATATTATGTTTGACTGTATAGTTTAAATTGTAATTTATTTCAAAGGCAAAATGCTGAAACAGTGCTCTTCCTGGATTTCAGAGTTTTGAAATCCAGAGCATGTAGTGTACACAAAGAGGGTGTGCCAAATCCCTTGATTTGTATGTGCAACGTGAGATCATTAACTCTCAACACTAAACAGTCTTCAGAGTTTTGAAATCCAGAGCATGTACAGTGTACACAAAGAGGGTGTGCCAATTCCCTTGATTTGTATGTGCAACGTGAGATCATTAACTCTCAACACTAAACAGTCTTCAGAGTTCCGATGAGGACACGTCTCACCTGATCCCACACCAGATGCTTTTCTTTGGCTGATGAAGCTCCTGTCAGAGCATGCTGAATAGAAAACAGTTCTCGCTGTATCAAGAACTCCCAAGGTGTGGCGTACTGGTACTGACTCATGGGTGTGTTTACACAAAGATCAGACTGAATCATAAAAGCTGAAAACAGACAATGGACTCATTTGATTCATATAGTTGGCTATCTACCGTCCACTGTACACAGTACAACTGTGTTTTTCTAGAGAGTAAATTCCCCCCTCCACAGTGAAATGTTACTTTAACTGTCTTTGTATTATCTAAATGTATTTTCCTTATGGAATGTGCTCTAGCTAACTTTCTTTTGTGTATCAAAAGCTTTCTCCTTTGTTCTCAATGGGAATCTCCCAGCAGAGGCAAGGGCTACATTCTTCCTAAAGACAGTCTTCACTGTCTGAGTGGAATTACTTTGACCACATGGTCGATCTATGAAAGCACCAATACGTCCCGTTTTTTTTTTTACTGGTTGACTGATTTCTCCCGAGTTTTTGCAAGACCGAACTGCAGAGGCATCGCCATTTCCACTAATCCAAAACACATGGTTGATTTACTGATTAAAAACATGCGATTAGATAAGATGGCTCAGTTACTTATCTAGTCATGTCTCTGTCCTCTGGCCTGTATCAATTCAGCAAGAGGATAAAGCAGGATGCAATTGCGTTGTCATTGAAGTTGGAATATGTTACTGTTAGCTGTTACCTCAAGTACCTCATAATATTCCAAATCTTCTAGCAATATCTGATAGCACCATGATGGACTCTTTCCTAGTGAACTGTATATAGAGTACATGCAAAACATGCAATTAGGATCATCATGTAATAACGCACACACACACACACATGAAGTCTGAAGATTTAACTTGTGAAAAAAAAAACTATTTATTGTGTAAAAAAGACACTACTGAAAATGATCTATTTAAACTACTAAATAAACAACGATGGTTACCAGAATGTTATTGAGTATCGATATGACCTTTTCCATTTCAACTGACATGACTTGTTATGAGTCCATAGGAAGTCCTTTTCGATATGTCATCAACACATTTTATGGAAAATGAAGGCATGTCTGAGTATGACATTAGCCTTGTGTAACAGACTCATAGGGCTCTCTTGATGCTGTTAAAAGAGATGTCTCCTACAAGCATTAAGTCAAATGCAGAATGAACTGTACATCTAACAGTCTGTGGTTGGGTGCTTCAAGTTGGTTACCATTATCAACAAATGTAGTGGACATTACGTTTTAAAAACATTGTATTTTCCCTTTATTTGTGTTTTAGGTTTCAAAAGGTGTCACTAACAATACAATACAGCAATACACATTGTCATACCCATTCATTTTCAAATCAAGAAAATTGTCCTTGTTGGAGTAAGAAAACAAAAATATAAAAAAAGACAAAATATCTTGCACTGAGATACAGCTTTGTGTTGCATTATACAATGACTATAAAGGGAATTCTTAAACTAATTTAATAAAAGCAAAAACACACATCTCTTCCTTGCACCATACTGTACAGCAGGGCTCTCCAACTCTGTTCCTGGGGAGCTATCCCCCTGTAGATTTTTGCTCCAAACCTAGTTGTAACTAACCTCATTCCGCTTATCGACTAGCTAATTATTAGAATCAGGTGGGCTATATTAGGGTTGGATTGAAAACCTACAGGATGGTAGCTCTCCAGGAACAGGGTTGGAGAGCCCTGCAGTACAGTATACATTCATGTTTCCATTTTCTCTACTGTACTTACCATAATTCAGTTTAGCCATTCAATGGCCTCAACAATTCAAATTAGAATTAAAGTGATTAAAGCTTTGAAAAGCAACATCTTAAAACATCCATTAATACGAGACCAAATAACAATGCTGCAGTCAAATGCATTAGCATTGTGTGTAGGACATACACCCTCTTACTCAGCTGGTTAGAACCCTTGACATAATCCACAAACTCTAAAGGATGGACTCCTTAACATTGATATTAAGTGCACTTCTGTGATTTTGCATTAAACTAATTTACAATGGAGAATTATAGCAAGGGTCTGGATAAGATTATGGAGGATTATGTGAATGTTTTATGTATAATCTGAAATATTGCATCTGGGTCACTTCAACTACTCTACACAAATGTCAAGCGTGGAAAACTTCCAATGTGATAGAAACAAAGCCTCTGGAATAGCCATACCTGGCAGCCTCCCTTGGTAACATGTGGGCCACTCAAATCAATATGCGGGTCAGTATAGGGTCGGAAATAGGGTGTTAGACAGAGATACACATCTATGGGATCCTTCCAACGGAGAGGGCATTCAGCATTGTTGGAAATAACTAAATTGACATCCAATGATATGTCTAAGTATCAGTGTCCTCTGGCCTCTGTGGTGGCAGAGGCGCTTCTGTCCTGGGGATGCATCTCAATAGTCTAAAGTGGGCTTCCTCTCCTCATCTCCTCTCCTTCATCTGCACTGATGTGAAAGAACCTGGCAGGTGTCCGCTATTTTGCTTACACTTATCCTGTGTTTTCATCAGTGCAGATGAAGGGAAGGAGATGCGGAGAAGGGAAGCCTTTTCAGACTATTGAGATGTAGCCTGGGGGTGTCTGTGGTTCCTCTAAGCTGATGTATAGATGTATTTGGTCTTGGCGAGGCCTGTGAGCTCGTCCTCGTAGCGAGGCAGGCAGCAGAAGAGGATCCCACAGCCGATGGTGAGGATGGTGGCCCCCCAGCCGAAGCCATAGGCCCAGGTGTAGTCATAGTGGCCCTCGAAGATCAGGTCATTGAACTTGACTGGGTATATGACGAGGGCGATGAACTGAATGACCACTGTGGTGAAGAACAGACAGAACAGAGAGGTTTGTCAGTGATGAATAATTCCAAACAGGGGAGGAGGCTGACTTTGTGGAACTGTGACACATGAGTGTGAGAGCCTGCCAAAACTAGCGTGTGGGTGTGTGTGTGAAATAGTTTTGTACGCAAGTACTGTAGCTTTATGGGCTTAGATGAAACCACCATCAATGTGCCATTTAAATCAGAAGGTGGGTAACTAAGTCAAGGAAATCAGAAAGAAAGTGTACTGTGAGGTAAAGTTGAGAAACTGAGACATATATTTTGACACTTTCACTCTATGGATGGCAAATCACACACAAAGTGGGATCAAACAATGGATCGCACATAATGATGACACTACTGTTACTATTTTATGTCCACAGGTAGTGATGATGCAGCCAGAACTAGTTCTAAATAGTAATACTTATTTACTACACTCAAAACACTGGCAAAACGCAATCATTCCCATGATAGGACTATGCATCAGCTTTATACTCAGACAGCTCTATGATTCAGCTATGTCTGACAGAAAGCTCCAGTGTAATTCTGACTGACTGTGTAGCCTCTCTCGTTCCCTCTGGGCATAGGAAGGGCTGGGCTATCAGGTTTCACACTAGGGTGGCAGCTGCAGAAGGGGAGCAGTGGGAGTGGCGAGGAGGGGGAGTGGTAATTCTCAATGCCCTATGATCAGTGCTGTGACTCAGCCAGACGTCGAACATTCTCCCAGATTCCATGGTAACGCCATACCACAGCCCTTCTTCCCTGAACCTCAGAGCAGAGTAGGGACACAAACAACTCCCACTCCCTCTTGTCCTTGGCAATGGTTCAAATCAGAGGAAGACTAGCTTTAGGACTCTCCAACTCTACCCAATTTGTAAGTCGCTCTGGATAAGAGCGTCTGCTAAATGACTTAAATGTAAATGTAAATGTACAGTAGCTTTGGATGCCATGCTACCTGAGCACCCTCTGAAAGTGGAGGAGCATAGAACGCAGTGAAGTATGAGAGTGTTTGTAGTTTGAGTCTTGAAGCCATACATTTTGAGGCAAGCTGAATTCACAAAGGCAAGGTAGTTGTTAATATTTCATTACTCTTCTCTTCAATAACTAACCTCTCCTCCATTAGCCCAGACACGTGAAGTACAAAAACATAAGGGGTTGGTTTCCCTGACACAGATTAAGCCTAATACTAGACTAAAAAGCATTTTCAATGGAGATTGCTTTTCAGTCCAGGAGTAAGATTAATCCATACAACTGCCCCAAGAACAACAGAAACATTTTATGTATCTTACCAGTGATGAAGAGCAAGGCCCCAATGACGGGCAGCAGGCTGATGTTGAGGGTACAGCAGAGGGCGATACAGGAGATGATGAAAGCGATGATGAGGATGATGAGGCCGATGATCATAAGAGCTGCCACAGCCTGGGCCCAAGCTGAAAACACATCAACAAACAGTGTTTACTATCTATAGACACGACTTGGGCTAAACATATTTCTAGAAAGATTGTTAAATACCTATATACTTTTGAGCTGGGAAGTACAGATGTTGGATCTTAATTCCTATTTGAGATTTAAGACTTCTGAAGTTTGTAATTTCAACTTTAAATTTTCAGACTTGATTTTCCATTAATAAAAATGTATCAACCCCTCCAGAAATGTGAATGAATTATAATCCACATAATAATTCACATTTCCTGTTGCTGAATAATTATTTTCCTGCTGTAGCAAAATGGCTCAAATTAAGATCCTACATCTGTATACTACGGAGCTGGAATTAAATGTATTTTGGAATTTGAAAGATAAGAGGTTTGGAAAAATTGGAGTGATTTTGGGGAAAGTGGATTGTTTTTAGCAAAGCACTTGACATAAAATTGCATAATGTATTTCCAGTTGTACACACGGGATTTGACTATACTTGTCACAAATAACTCTTTGCACATAGCCCTACATTTGGAAATATCTTGATAACTGATACTGGTGCATTCAATAAACATAAACTCAGTCTGGAAGAAATATTGTAACAACAGTTTTTTCTATTACGTAACACCACATTCTCCCAAGAACAACTGCAGCCCTTATGCACAAGGAGTCTCCACAGGAAGAGAAAGGGGTTTTGTTGCAGTGACAGGTTTCATTGAAATGGGAACAAACATTTGTCCTACAGTATCAGAACTGTATGGTATTTCAACACACATTAAGTCGCTCTGGATGAATGACTAAAATGTCCAATGTAATTACACCCATTACAGGTGGTAGGTTATTAACTGACATACGGTCACATCTGCTGCATGCACATGCAGAGCTCACACCTGAAATGATTCACTCTCTCTCTCTGACGTCAGGATCAAATGGCAGGCAGCCTACGCCTGAGCCTCAGGCACTGAAGTCATCCACTAACATCCCTCTAACTAACAATAGGGTCCTAGTCTATCAAGTTTTATTCCCTGTGTGCTAAAACATAGTGTAGACAGTATCATTCAAACATTAAATAGAAGTACAGAGAGATGGTGTGAGAATGGATAATATGTCTCTTGTGGTCAGAAAATGTAAGTATTCTCACACTGAGACACTCAAAATGAAGTGCTTTTCTGGATATCAAGTCCATGTTTGAGAACAACTTTGGTGTATTAGTAGCTAACTGTTACAGTTGTGTGACTGTCGCAAAGGATCTCTTTAAATGTTAGTGTCAGTCAGAAAATCCAATCCAAACCATGTGGTGAGCTTACAGGGCCGAAGGTAGCTCACAAATAGACCGAACAGTGTTTATACTCTCCAGATGGGGAACATCTGTCTTGTGTCTTTCCGAATCAAGTTCAAAATAAACAACCAATGGCTATCAAATTCTGTTAGTTAGAATAAGTATGGTCTGAATTTGAAGTGCTTGAATCAGTTGAGTCGTCATCTACAGAGATTATAATTCATTTTGGCACTGTTTTGTTCATACGTGCACTTTTGAGTGTTGATTTCATTCATGCACCATGCATTTAAATGACAGCTACTGATTTGGGTAACACTAATAATCGCACAAAAATGCTCTTCTATACAATTTCAAAGAAATTAATAAATTGTGTGACAATGTTTATACAAGGTTGATACAATGTTGATACAATGTTAATACAATGTTGATACAATAGTAATTACTGTGTTATTACACAATATACAACAAAAAGTTCACACTGGTTTGGTTGTGAAGACAAACAAATCCCATAACACCATCAATCCAGCATGACACCACTAATTCCAGAGACTCCATCCATGCTATGTTCACACCCAAGAAGGGACAGGGAGTGGCCCTTGGATTGGACAAAATCCTGTTGAGGTTGTTTAATCACAACAAAGTTGTGTTCCAGTGGCAATATGCCAATACTAGTTCACCTTGATGGCACAAGTCAGAAAGCGACATTATAGCCAACTGCACTCACCCAAACATTCATTATGTTTGGCCAGCAACACTGACTCGACATACACTGCAGAATAAAAAGGAATATATCATTCCTCTTGATTTGTATTTGTTCCAATTGCATTTCTCAGAGTCCAATTCCACCTGTCTGCTTTGTTCACCACTGGGCTATGACTTCCCACAATATAGGGTAAGTGAATGGTTGTCTTTATGTAAGTAAGCCTCTATTCCCTCCTGAGAAGATCAACAATGTTGCCATTGTTTACCGAGGGCTGAAACTACTAGTCCATTTGGACTACTACTGTACCTGACAGACAACACAGCTGTTCTAACTGACTGACTTCAGGAGTACTTCCTGAGTAAGAAAGAGCACGTGTTCAGTATGTACCAGACATGGATCTTTTTCACTGTCCAGTGAAGACAAAGAGACATTTTCTCACTTCTCTTTTCTCACCACAGCTTGTCTGGCAGTGGTTTATAGCAGGACCTCTCCAGCTTGGTAAAGGCACTCATCACACTTCTAAAAATAGCCCTGACAGCATGACTGAGAAAGCCATCTTGATATGAATTCATCCTGCCTGTTAACACCAATATTCAAAGGCAATTCGATATTCTATTCGGTTCGAGTCTATTCTATTGTTAAGAATGGGGAAATTGGTTTCACTTTGAAAGTTTGACACATCCTGCCATTGGCTATGATTGAAATTCTTACAATATATTTATAACAGCCAACATTTTAATTTAGTATGAGAAAACGATCTGAGTGGATAAGTGCTTGATCAGAAATATTTTCTGATTACCATGATAGGTTGAGATGTAGTGGTTGATCTATTACAGCACCTGTACAATTTGGAGGAAAACACCAACACAAACAGCTACCAGTTTGGGTTTATCTAATCAAATGACAGGCTAAAGAGAATGGGAAACAGCCAGGATAAATAAAGTGTTGTTCGAAGTTCACTCTGGCTGGCTGCCACTTTGCCATTGAAAAACTCTCCGCAGAGCATTAATTTGCTTGTTGTAAAGAAATTGTGGACTTTTTGGAAATAAAATGTGGACAAAAATAAAGAACTAGGTTGTTCATATGGATATGTTTTTTAATTAAGTAGGCTAGGCCTATGCACTTGCCCTACAAACAATTAAAAACTAATTCAATACATCCATGGAATACCTTTTTTTCTGTATAGGTAGGTTATTAGTTATGATCTTCAGCCCTGTAACTGTCAGCACTATAGTCTCTAAATCCATGTCTGAATACATAGTATACACATTTATTTTCCTTGTCACTATGATTAGGGCTGTTGCGTGGATCATTGTTTTTCCCCCGCAATATGAAACTTACAGAATTCCATGAGAGATTTGCAGTCCCAGTTGTCATTCCGCCCTCGACAATGGCTCCACATACTTGCGTAGTGGGACTTTGCACCCTCGTCCTCAACCCATCCCGAGTTAGCAGCAATGGCAATAATATCAAATATAATCGCAAAAAGCAAAAGAAGTGGTACGATCCACCTGCATCTTGGATACGCAATTCCACAGCGAAACATATTCGACAAAACAAGAAAAGACAGTGCGGATAGAAGCGGTCGAGCGTCCAGATAGCGTCTGGGTCTGTGTACACCTTTTTTACTGATCAAATATAAAAGCCACACCCGAGTTTGCAATGTAATCAGTGCACAGTGAACCTGTTTAATAAACCTGTAAAACTGGTCATGTACGAAGGGCGAGAGTCAACCCAACCAGCAACTCCAAGCCCAACCCATTGACAGTCTGTTTCATATTACCCAGCTCATTGTAACTCCTTCAGTGCCACACAGGCTATAAAGCGTGGTTTCGTCACTGTATGACACCTGAAGGTCTACTGTAGGCTATTTTCTTTCAGGAAACACACTGGTTGAAGTAGTAGTACAATCCGTGTGGAGATGATAAATTAGAAATGTTGTTAAAGGTTCAGTGCAGACGTTTTTATCTCAATATCAAATCATTTTTGGTTAACAATGAAATACCTTACCGTGATTGTTTTAATTAAAATGGTAAAAAAAATGTTTTTTTAAATAGCTTCTTAGCAAAGAGACATTTCCTCAAGCAATATGAAATCTAGCTGTTATTGGCAGAGGTTTGGAACTATATTTGTTATTGGTATATTAACAAATTAATAGGTCACCAGGCAGGCTAAAGCTCCATCCCACCAAAACAGGCTGAATATTTATTTTATTAAAAGGGCATTTCCACAATTTCATAATATTATTCCAACCTCGTAGTGTGGAAATACAAAACACAGAAAAGTCACCTTTTTGACTGGAACACGCTATCATACACGTTGATCCAGAGCATCCCAAACATGCTCAATGGGTAACATGTCTGGTGAGTATGCAGGCCATGGAAGAACTGGGATATTTTCAGCTTCCAGGAATTGTTTACAAATCCTTGCGACATGGGGCCGTGCATTATCATGCTGCAACATGAGGTGATGGCGGCAGAGGAATGGCACGACAATGGACATCAGGATCTCATCAAGGCATCTCTGTGCATTCAAATTGCCAATGATAAAATTCAATTGCATTCATTGTCCGTAGTTTATGCCTGCCCATACCATAATCCCATCGCCACCATGGGCACTCTGTTCACAACATTTACATCAGCAAACCACCCGCTAAAACAACACCATACTCGCTGTCTGCCATCTGCCCTGTACAGTTGAAACCGGGATACATCCGTGAAGAACACACTTCTCCAGCGTGCCAGTGGCAATCAAAGGTGAGCATTTGCCCACTAAAGTCGGTTATGACGCCGGTTAAGTCCCTGGTGAGGACGACGAGCACACAGATGAGCTTCTCTGAGACGGTTTCTGACAGTTTGTGCAGAAATTCTTTGGTTGTGCAAACCCACAGTTTCATTAGCCGTCCGGGTGGCTGGTCTCAGACAATCCCACAGATGAAGAAGCCAGATGTAGAGGTCCTGGAGGTTGTGAGGCCGGTTGGACGTACTGTACCGCCAAATTCTCTAAAACAATATTGGAGGTGGATTATGGTAGAGAAATGAACATTCAATTCTCTGGCAACAGCTCTGGTCAGCATACCAATTGCACACTCCCTCAAAACTTGAGACATTTGTGGCATTTGTGTTGTGCACATTTTGGAGTGGTCTTTTATTGTCCCCAGCACAAGGTACACCTGTGTAATGATCGTGCTTTTTAATCAGCTTCTTCATATTCCACACCTGTCAGGTGGATGGATTATCTTGGCAGAGGAGAAATCCTTATTAACAGGGATGTAAAAATGTTTTGTGCACAACAGTTTAGAGAAATACGCATTTTGTGCACATAGAAAATGTCTGGGATCTTTTATTTCAGCTCATGAAACCAACGCTATACATGTTGCGTCTATATTTTTGCTCACTGTATATTAGACTATATTATAGGCCTATTCTAAACCTTATACAGATTTTGAGTTACCTTTACTATGTGGATCAGGCTGTTATTTAATGAATGCAAAACGCAACATTGTGTCCAAAATCAAAATAAGACACCTCTTTATAGTGTTTTTCGGTACAATGTTTCATTCTGCGGAGTTACAGAATTTCGCCGAATGGGCCAGGTCGGGCAGCTACTCCATAGAATGTTTCAGGATTACATATGTCATGTTTTGCGTTGTGTTGGGAGTAGCAACGGTGAAGCTCGGTGATTACTACTTACCAAAGTAAAAATTGTCTATGGTAAAAATTCCTGAAAACAATGGTTAGCAATGGGGTTAAGGTAAGTGTTGTGTTTAAATCTTTAAAACTATAATATATATAATTAGAAATAGGTTGGGTTTAGCCAATGATTTTATAAACATCACCCCTATAATAATTTCGCTGATTATGTTGCAAAGAAACAATACACCAAATGGAAAACACAAATGAGAGTTTCTATTGGACAAATTCAGGTAGGTCCCTCCCGTTTAATTCCGTTTGCTCTGTTTGTTTCCGTTTGGTTAAACGGTAAATGGTTTCCGTAATGAATACACACCTCGATTGCAGATGCTATGTGCTGGCCATTGAGAGGCTTTAAAGCCGCTGGTCGGCGATACTGACATTATTGTGGAGCAGTTCCCCATAGGAATGAATGGAATTCATGTATTTGAGTAGGTTTTGTTGTAGTGGGGATTAGTAAACTCGAACGTAGACAATAATAAATGCATTTCTATAGCTTCCAACATATAGCTTTTACAATGGTGTGGGAGTACCAAGATGGAGGCATGTTAGCTTCAACACAGCGCCCCCTGTTAGTCATTGAGTGTAAATATACATCATTGGGTTTAGCCATAATTGTGACATTGTGGCTGTGGTAACTAGTGACGACCGTGAAGCCGGTGCGGTTGCATGGAGGGTGAGAAGGAATATAATACATGGAATCAGATTCCATGGAATCGATCGGATGGAGAACGACTGTGTTTGCATGTCTAAATTTAACTCAGGCTCGGGGATATATAGTTTATTCTGAAATATTACTATCCTCATCCCAACAATATTTCAATGCTTAGGCCTAAAACTGTAAAACACAATTGCAAGACACTCTCGCAGACCACCTGCGTCTGTCGTCAAAGCCGATCCATGGACACAGTTTCAGAATTCCCAGAACGAATTAAGGGGGAATGATATGGACCATACATACTCAAATCAAGACAGCCCAGTAGAATGTCTTTTCGCAATAAATGCAGGTGTTTCATGAGAATGACCAGGTCGCTCGGTTGCATCAATATATAACAGTCCGAAAACCCTGGAATGGCTATGCGACGCTGTAAATTAACGCTTCCTCTCAACTCAGCGGATTTCACGTTCGGTCTTACGTCACTGGTCTGGGAGTGAATCATCATAAGAGAATAGGGATGCTGCGCCCGTGAACTGGACCATCGCACTTATTTTAAAATAGCTCATTTTGTCATCTTAGTCTTATCATGGAAGAAATACTGCGGAAGCTACAGAAGGACGCATCTGGAAATAAGCACAAAGCAATTCGGGATTCGTGCGTCTTCGCCTGTGGTGAGTAGCCTGTATTATCAGGTTGCTACAGACATTAGCCAATGTTGGACCTGTCATGTAATCGAAAACTGACCAAAGATAGGCTACATATGAAAAATATTGTGTGTTACAGGCTTCCTGTAAAGCCCCCAACACAAACCCGTTTAATAGGTTCGCTATTCAGATGGTCAACTATTTTGACTATCGGCTATTTGTACCCGCTATGCCTGTTGTTGACTTTCCGGAAATATTCTCATCATGTTACTGGAAAGTGTAAAACGATCGTAGCATTATGTGCCATGGCCAGCTTGGCAGCACCCATATGGGTTGCTGTTGTTAAATGTTGAGTCAGTGCAACTAAGGGTTGCTGTCGTTAAATGTTAAGTCCGTGTAGCTAATACAGCACTCATTCACCTATTTGGCCACATTACTGGTGGGAATTTCTATTGTCCTGAACGCAATTGACAGGTGGACAATAGTTGCGGCATGAATCATAATGTTTATGAATGTTGTTGAATGACGTATTGTAATATAATGTACTTTTCACGAGCCAAACACATAGTGTGCCATATTATTGATTCCCTTAGGAAATTTCATTCACAGAATATGACAGGTAGGCCGATTCAATAACAGCACAGCAGTTTCCACATCAACACAGACCACATTTGCATGTTAACATTTCAGACCAAGCTCTCTTACTGTCAACAAAACATTTTGCTTTCATTCAATACCAAAATGCAAGGTTGTTGTGACAGACATTACTGAGTACTGTAATTGTCCACTTCTTGGTGGAACCTGCTTTTTACAAGGCGCCTGTCACCTCTCTCTGAGGGAATACAGAGTGACATGATAGCACAGGCTGCCTGGCAGACAGCTGGCCTCATTGCTGCCACTGCATATCAATGGACAGCAGGTATTGCAGATGAATGCAATATTGCACATCGGGCACATGAATAAGGGCAAGGATAACTTATCCACTCCCACACACATACTACATTATTCATGCTCCCATTTCAATGTGAATATCATCATATGGTAATACATTTTTATGAACTTCCTGTTTTTCTAGAGCACCTGGAACAAACTGACCTGTGTTTCTTATTCTGATACTGTACCACAACAAATACTGAGAACCATGGGTCCAGTCCTATGTGATTTGATGTTATAACTTTAATATTTTTTGTTTTTGTTTTGTATATGACTACAGAAACCCTTCAGAAACAAACTGGATCGGCCACGATTCCACCGTCTCGGCTCAGGTAAGTTAGGAAACTGACTTAAGGCATCATCAAAAGTTTATTTGACGTCAGTCATGTTTGTGTGTTGAGGAGCTACTTAATTATGCAGCAGTGTGATTGTTGTGATGTTTCACATCCAAAAAGTCAACCTCTCCACAGTCCTAACACTCCCTCTCCCACAAATGCAGATGTAACCGATGTGAAATGGCTAGTTAGCGGTGTGGGCTAGTAGTGTATCAGTCAGTGACTTCACTCCCTCTGAGACCTTGAAGTAGTTGTTTCCCTTGCTCTGCAAGGTCTGCGGCTTTTGTGGATCGATAGGTAACGATGCTTCGAGAGTGACTGTTGTTGTGTGCAGTGGGTCCCTGGTTCAAGTCCAGGTTGGGGCGAGGAGAGGGACAGAAGCAACACTGTTACACAAACACAGTCATGCACCCAAGCATCACACACACACACACACACACACACACACACACACACACAAACAACAACACCTGCTGTGCTGGCAAGAAGGCAGTGTAAAAAAACATGATGTATCATAGGAAGACTGTGAGAGTGCTATCACTCTTAATTAGTTAAACATTTGCAGTATTCACCTTCAAAGCTGCTAATATTCTAGAATGAATTATTTAGACTGTTTTGGTTCAGTTCGCATAAGACCCTAACAGTAACTACTCATGTTAGCAAGGTTTTTGTTTATTCCAAATGACTTATTCCACTGTTTAATCCTCCAAAAACATTCTCTGGCTCACTCCCTTTCTGCCAGCTCAGCAACCGCAGAGACCCACACCTCTGAATCTCCTGCCTCCACTTTCCTCAGTGATATTTCTGTCAGCAGAACATGCTGGAACTGAAAATTTATCCAATGTTTAAATACCAGTGAAGTATCATCCAGATCTGGCACAATGATATTAGCAAACTTGGCCCAAACTTGGCCCAACCCGGACTCTTTTGTTTGATGCTGTACTAGTGTTTGTGTTCAGGGAGGAGATTATAGTGACAACAGTCAACTCTCTCCACAAAGAGCAACATTACAATCACTCAGTTAAAGGCATAGAGACTGAGCCACCACAACCCTCATATTCATTGGGTCATGATGAGGTTTTAATTTAAAACCACGAGGTGATCCAGCTTGGCTCGCTACACTGAGGGAGCGCTCTTTGTCTCTGCAGTGTCAGAGTTATGCCTTCCGGATAAATTGGAGATGTGATATGTCTCATCTGGGTTGGTGTTAGATCTGGATCTGGCAGTAATATCATCACCTCAGTGTCTGTCTGTCTCCATCTAATCATATTACGCTTGCTACCCTGTTATTTGGAATGTCTGTCTGGTCATTTGGAATGCTGTCTGGTCTTTGCCCTGCCTGGTGTGCCCTGTGATGTTAGTCTGGCAGTGCTAGTGGTAGCCTATTACAGGAGCTTGTCAAGAATCCCATTGCCGGACCCCATAGCAATTTTCTTTGAGGTTTCACCTCAGGTCTTTTTGTGCAAAGTTCAATAGCCTGATTTAATTTGTCAGCTCCGTTATCTTCCATCAATGATCTGACTGCCCCCTTTGAAACACATAGGACACGTCTTCTACTGCCATGCAATTGAATCAATAGGTGTAACTTCCTAGCATCAATAACATGAGTAGTTAACAGTAGGTATAATGAGCCTGAGCCTCGGCCATTAATAATATAGTGATATACAGTGGGTTTTCAAGCTCAGTGACCTGAACTCTGACCAGTGGTTGCATAACTCTTTCAATGCACCGACATTAGATATTTACAGTACATTAACACAGTATGTCCATGACAGACCAGGAGCAGCCTCAGAGGGAAATATCTTTCCATCCCCTTTGATACCAGTAATCCATGAAGTTGAACCTTCTCCGATAGGGCTTTTAGTCCATACTCGGAAATAAGTCGGCACTGTAGATGACTGGTAGCCTAATGGTGTTCATATATGGTTATGATTCAGTGCATCCAGTAATACTGAAGTTATCATACTCTTTATCTAATTATAGTTACAGTGGGGCAAAAAAGTATTTAGTCAGCCACCAAATGTGCAAGTTCTCCCACTTAAAAAGACGAGAGAGGCCTGTAATTTTCATCATAGGTACACTTCAACTATGACAGACAAAATTAGGAAAAATAATCCAGAAAATCACATTGTAGGATTTTTAATGAATTTATTTGCAAATTATGGTGGAAAATAGTATTTGGTCACCTACAAACAAGCAACATTTCTGGCTCTCACAGACCTGTAACTTCTTCTTTAAGAGGCTCCTCTGTCCTCCACTCGTTACCTGTATTAATGGCACCTGTTTGAACTTGTTATCAGTATAAAAGACACCTGTCCAAAACCTCAAACAGTCACACTCCAAACTCCACTATGGCCAAGACCAAAGAGCTGTCAAAGGACACCAGAAACAAAATTGTAGACCTGCACCAGGCTGGGAAGACTGAATCTGCAATAGGTAAGCAGCTTGGTTTGAAGAAATCAACTGTGGGAGCAATTATTAGGAAATGGAAGACATACAAGACCACTGATAATCTCCCTCGATCTGGGGCTCCACGCAAGATCTCACCCCGTGGGGTCAAAATGATCACAAGAACGGTGAGCAAAAATCCCAGAACCACACGGGGGGACCTAGTGAATGACCTGCAGAGAGCTGGGACCAAAGTAACAAAGCCTACCATCAGTAACACACTACGCCACCAGGGACTCAAATCCTGCAGTGCCAGACGTGTCCCCCTGCTTAAGACAGTACATATCCAGGCCCGTCTGAAGTTTGCTAGAGAGCATTTGGATGATCCAGAAGACGATTGGGAGAATTTCATATGGTCAGATGAAACCAAAATATAACTTTTTGGTAAAAACTCAACTCGTCGTGTTTGGAGGACAAAGAATGCTGAGTTTCATCCAAAGAACACCATACCTACTGTGGAGCATGGGGGTGGAAACCTCATGCTTTGGGGCTGTTTTTCTGCAAAGGGACCAGGACGTCTGATCCGTGTAAAGGAAAGAATGAATGGGGCCATGTATCGTGAGATTTTGAGTGAAAACCTCCTTCCATCAGCAAGGGCATTGAAGTTGAAACGTGGCTGGGTCTTTCAGCATGACAATGATCCCAAACACACCGCCCGGGCAACGAAGGAGTGGCTTCGTAAGAAGCATTTCAAGGTCCTGGAGTGGCCTAGCCAGTCTCTAGATCTCAACCCCATAGAAATTCTTTGGAGGGAGTTGAAAGTCCGTGTTGCCCAGCAACAGCCCCAAAACATCACTGCTCTATAAGAGATCTGCATGGAGGAATGGGCCAAAATACCAGCAACAGTGTGTGAAAACCTTGTGAAGACTTACAGAAAACATTTGACCTGTGTCATTGCCAACAAAGGGTATATAACAAAGTATTGAGAAACTTTTGTTATTGACCAAATACTTATTTTCCACCATAATTTGCAAATAAATTCATAAAAAATCCTATAATGTGATTTTCTGGATTTTTTCCCTCATTTTGTCTGTCATAGTTGAAGTGTACCTATGACGAAAATTACAGGCCTCTCTCATCTTTTTAAGTGGGAGAACTTGCACAATTGGTGGCTGACTAAATACTTTTTTGCCCCACTGTATATAGTTTATGCTGAAGTTGTCATTTGATGTTCAGTATGTTGATTTAAGGAAAAGGTTGTGTTTATTTTAGATATGGCATGCTAATTTCCTTTACATGTGGCAGGATACCTATTGTGATGATTTGTATTAATGTGTATTGAACTGTTGAGGGCTTGCAAGTAAGCATTTCACTGTACTGTTTACACCCTGTATCCTGTGCATGTGACCAATAAACTTTGATTTGATGTTCAGCTCAGCATGACGCATGATTTTGATACTGTAGAAAGAAGACTTCTCCTTATTAAACAGAACAAACCTGTCTAGTTAAGAACACATGCTCCCTGTAGCCACTTGGAAATGTAATTCCAGTTGGGTAAAAAGGGCAAAGCTTGTTTTGCTTTTCTTCAAAGGAAATGTGTCTTCCTTCCTGCAATGTTCTCGAAAAGGAAAGCTTTTCCGTTTCTTTGATTTTCTGCATCAGCCAAATCATTTTGAGTGCAAGCAGCAACAAGAATTCTCCCAAAACATCTGATTTAAAATGCCACTAATAAATAGGTGTTGTGGATTTGTGGCCTTGATTTCAGACAGATTAATATGAGATTAAATGTCTCTTTTTGTAGGCTGTTGTGATTTTATAATGTTTCAGAGGACAGGCTGGGAATTTAACATGGTTGATGTGAAAGTATCGTTCTTATTTTTGCATCAGATTTGTTTGTGCTTTGTTTGCTCTTGTTTTGTTTAATGTGGACATGTTAGCTGTAATCTCTTGTTGGAAAGCTCCACAGGTAATATTGTCAGAGCCCTCAATCCAACCTTCTCCATCCTAAATATGAAAGCTTTGCCCCTCAGTGTTTGTATTTTCTCTCGGTAGCTTAATCATATGTTCGCCTTTGCAGAGAAAGATGCCTTCTCCCTCTTCAGCTGGCACTGGAGTCCAAGAACATGAAACTGGCCCAGACTGCCCTCACAGGAATGCAGGTACAGTCTAGCAGCTATACATGCAGCAACAATGTACTGTACAAAACAGCAGATGTGGTTTACCAGGTACAGGAAAAGGTCATTGCTAGCCATGCATTTGTGAAACTACAGTACATTCTGAGAGGAAACGTAGGTTCATTACAAGCATTACTGCTACAGACCCAACCTATTACCCTTCAGTGAAGCCTAATTTGCATTATTATTTTTTTGGTGCGAATTCTGATATTCTACACACAGTATACATTTTCTGACTGTGTATTGTCCAACTCTCTCCCTGTGTTTTTTCTTTTCTTCTCTCTCCTCCATTTTGTGCCATTCTCCATCCTACTCCTCCTCGTTTGACTGCAGAAGATCCTGTGTGAGGACAGGTTTGTGGCTGTGGAGGCGGAGGCTCTGGAGAGCCAGCTGTTGAGTCAGATGCTGGATGCAGTGAGGGTGACCCCCATGCTCCACGAGGACCTGCAGGTCGAGGTCATGAAGGTCAGTCCTCTCTGCACACTGGGATTATTAAAGCGATCAGATGACTTAGTCTCTGTTATAGCTGGTCTAAACATTGATTAAAGGAGTATACTTTACAATCCAATGAAGAATTTGACTTTTTCCCCTCTGATGCCGATGTGTGAAGACTGCTGGTGTATTGTACTGTATTGCACGAAGGGTCCCCAGGTAGTAAAATGAAGCCGGGACCATCCTCTGGATTGTTGCCAGTCAGTTGTACTCATGGATACAGTACGTGCGGTCTCAGTTTGCCACAAATCACTCTACAGTTATTATGCTCCACCATACGCTTCTCTGTGCATCATACAGTACTGGGCACAGAGCCACTTCAGAATGGGGCATCCAGTAAATCATGTCACACAGCAAGACGTAACTGAATGGACTTCAACATGTTCAATTGGGGGGCATTTTTGAACTGATGCAAACACTTGCTGGTGTAGTAAATCTGGCCAGTTGAAAGGTCGTCTTTGCCATGTGCACACCAATTCACAGTACTGTATTGATTACTTGTGGTTTGCTTTTTCTCATGATCGTGCCACTTGTTGTACTTTTTAAAAACTAGATTATTTTACTGCCTACTTTACTATTAGCTGTATGTGGGCTGCACCTCATGTCTCTAGTGTCCACAGAGTTAGTCTAGTCTACTATATGATCAGTGTAGTGTTCATTCTGCCTGTAAGAGTGCTCTGAGTAACCATGTTATTTGTCTTCTGCTCCACACTTACCTGAGACTCTATTGTTCCTTCATCCCAGATATGGCAATGCAAAAACAGCACTTTTGTCAAGAAACCGTAAATATATACTTCTAGCTAAATGTATACTTCTAGCTAAATGTATTTTAAACTCTGCGCTATGCTGAGTAGTTGAAGTGATGCTGTCTGTTTTGACAGCAGTGCCACTGTACTTTTCTCCACAGTCACACAAGGCATTGTGTTTGTTCTATACAGAGTTTATGTTCCCTGATGGAGAGGATTATCTCTGAGAGCCTCGCCTTTATGCAGCTGCCCCCAATCTTCTTTCCCTGTTCAGTTCGATGGGTGTTTTACAAGCCTTTGTCTCCTTGCCCTACAGGTCCTTCTCTGCATCACGTACTCCTCCACCTTTGAGATCAATGGAGACTCCATCCTGAGGATTGCTGAGGTAAGCGTAGCCTGACGGAGGTATCACTGATATGCAAAGGGAGAACAGGGAGCCAGTGTCAACCTGCTGGATGTTGCAGTCTATTTTAGATCTGGATAGTATTGGTTCTCTTTCAAATACTTCAGCTGCACCTAATTGAGCTTACCTACAGCAATGGAATAGTCCTAAAAGTACAACCCCCACCCCCCCTGACACTCCAGACAAGCTCAGTCAAATACTTACAGTAATTTGAAAGAAACCCAATAGTGTTTGGACCCAGGTCTGGTCTGTATCTGTTCAGCCCTGCGCCAGGCTGCTGATTAATGCTGACTCTTGACATAATGTGTCACAAAACACCACCTCAGTAGCATCAACTCCCTGCTACTGCCAGCAACAGCCTAACGAGGACCATCCATCACAAAGGTGAATTTCTGTGTTGCTGCTATGCGTCCAACGTTTATGGTAGTCACAGTCATGGTAATCTAATGCATTACGAGTGAGTGGGAACACGATGTGCTTGTTGTCATTCAACGAGAGACTACTAGTTTTCAAGCAATTTTCACTTGAGAAATACTGCACAAAACATCTTAGCTAGATATAAAGACTAAGACCTCCTCTGGGAAAAAAACACATTCATTACGCATTTCTTGATTTATCTTATTAATTCTGACTATTTTGAGGAAGTGTTTCTGACTATGTTGGCTCAAGAGGGACAAATACCAGTGAAATGTAAGCTTTTTCTCTAGTTTTTCAAGTGAGGGTCTTTCAGGGAGTATGAGAGCCCAGACGGTCACTTCGCCTAGCCAAGTTCTGCTAGCAGCAAACCGAATCTATGTATGCGGCCGCGTTAACGCTGCTCTTGTACTGTTAACAGCAGCTCATAAATAACTGGACCTAATGCAGTCCTGGATGTAATATATGCTCCTGCTCTGTCGATCTGGCACCGGGAACAGAAGGTGTAAAATCCTGTTTACCCTGAGGGATTTAATTTGAATAGAGATTACCCTCTTCATCCCTGCATGTTAAGATGCATATAACTTATACATCCCATTCTTTCCTAACACATTAATGTCTACAGCTTTACAGGTAAAAACTAACTTATCATTATTATTTTGGGATACATTTTAATGACGTGTTCTGTGGGTGAATACTATTTCTCATCCATCTCTTTGCTGACGTGTCACAGAGATGGTCCATGCCCTGCTCTTCCTCATCCCTGGTACAGACACAGACCTTGACGGTCCCTAACTAATTCCTCTCTGTAACCTTAACAAACCAAGTCAAACAAGGTGCTCTTTCCTCCTCTAATCTCGTTGGCATGGAAACACGACATTAAAGGCCACTGATGTCTGAAGTGGTCTTTCCACTGCGTCAGCACCAGGCAGGGGAGAAATAGCGAGAGTTGTTTTTTTTTTTTTATGCATTTTTTAAATGAATGTTTTAGGGGATAGATCAGCTTTAATATTGTAGCTCCATCAAACCCACAAAACACCAGCCTCAACGTCAACAGTGAAGAGGCGACTCCGGGATGCTGGCCTTCTAGGCCACTGTCTGTGTTCTTTTGCCCATCTTAATCTTTTCTTTTTATTGGCGAGTCTGAGATATGGCTTTTTTTTGCAACTCTGCCTAGAAGGCCAACATCCCGGAGTCGCCACTGAGACTGGTGTTTTGCGGGTACTATTTAATGAAGCTGCCATTTGAGGACTTGTGAGGCATCTCTTTCTCAAACTAAACACTCTAATGTACTTGTCCTCTTGATCAGTTGTGCACCGGGGCCTCCCACTCTTTCTATTCTGGTTAGAGACAGTTTGCGCTGTTCTGTGAAGGGAGTAGTACACAGCGTTGTACAAGACCTTCAGTGTCTTGGCAATTTCTCGCATGGAATAGCCTTCATTTCTCAGAACAAGAATAGACTGATGAGTTTCAGAAGAAAGATCTTTGTTTCTGGCCATTTTGAGCCTGTAATCAAACCCAGGAGTGCTGATGCTCCAGATACTCAACTAGCCTAAAGACGACCAGTTTTATTGCTTCTTTAATCAGGACAACAGTTTTCAGCTGTGCTAACATAGTTGCAAAAGGTTTTTCTAATGATTCATTAGACTTTTAAAATGACAAACTTGGATTAGCTAACACAACGTGCCATTGGAACATAGGAGTGATGGTTGCTTATAATGGGCCTATGTAATGTAGATATTCCATTGAAAAAAAACAGCCGTTTCCAGCTACAATAGTCATTTACAACATTAACAATGTCTACACTGTTTCTGATCAACTTGATGTTATTTTAATGAACGACAAATGTGCTTTTCTTTCAAAAACAAGGATATATATATATATTTTTTTGGTTTTGTTTTTAGCAATATATATATATATATATACTGCTCAAAAAAAAAAAGGGAACACAATGTAACTCCAAGTCAATCACACTTCTGTGAAATCAAACTGTCCACTTAGGAAGCAACACTGATTGACAATACATTTCACATGCTGTTGTGCAAATGGAATAGACAACAGGTGGAAATTATAGGCAATTAGCAAGACACCCCCAATAAAGGAGTGGTTCTGCAGGTGGTGTCCACAGACCACTTCTCAGTTCCTATGCTTCCTGGCTGATGTTTTGGTCACTTTTGAATGCTGGCGGTGCTTTCACTCTAGTGGTAGCATGAGACTGAGTCTACAACCCACACAAGTGGCTCAGGTAGTGCAGCTCATCCAGGATGACACATCAATGTGAGCTGTGGCAAGAAGGTTTGCTGTGTCTGTCAGCGTAGTGTCCAGAGCATGGAGGCGCTACCAGGAGACAGGCCAGTATATCAGGAGACATGGAGGAGGCCGTAGGAGGGCAACAACCCAGCAGCAGGACCGCTACCTCCGCCTTTGTGCAAGGAGGAGCAGGAGGAGCACTGCCAGAGCCCTGCAAAATGACCTCCAGCAGGCCACAAATGTGCATGTGTCTGCTCAAACGGTCAGAAACGGACTCCATGAGGGTGGTATGAGGGCCCGACGTCCACAGGTGTGGGTTGTGCTGCACCGTGCAGGACGTTTGGCATTTGCCAGAGAACACCAAGATTGGCAAATTTGCCACTGGCGCACTGTGCTGTTCACAGATGAAAGCAGGTTCACACTGAGCACATGTGACAGACGTGACAGTCTGGAGACGCTGTGGAGAACGTTCTGCTGCCTGCAACATCCTCCAGCATGACCGATTTGGCGGTGGGTCAGTCATGATGTGGGGTGGCATTTCTTTGGGGGCCCGCACAGCCCTCCATGTGCTCGCCAGAGGTAGCCTGACTGCCATTAGGTACCGAGATGACATCCTCAGACCCCTTGTGGGACCATATGCTGGTGCGGTTGGCCCTGGGTTCCTCCTAATGCAAGACAATGCTAGACCTCATGTGGCTGGAGTGTGTCAGCAGTTCCTGCAAGAGGAAGGCATTGATGCTATGGACTGGCCCGCCCGTTCCCCAGACCTGAATCCAATTGAGCACCATCCACCAACGCCACGTTGCACCACAGACTGTCCAGGAGTTGGCGGATGCTTTAGTCCAGGTCCGGGAGGAGATCCCTCAGGAGACCATCCGCCACCTCATCAGGAGCATGCCCAGGTGTTGTAGGGAGGTCATACAGGCACGTGGAGGCCACACACACTACTGAGCCTCATTTTGACTTGTTTTAAGGACATTACATCAAAGTTGGATCAGCCTGCAGTGTGGTTTTCCACTTGAATTTTGAGTGAGACTCCAAATCCAGACCTCCATGGGTTGATACATTTGATTTCCATTGATAATTTTTGTGTGATTTTGCACATTCAACTATGTAAAGAAAAAAGTATTTAATAAGAATATTTCATTCATTCAGATCTAGGATGTGTTATTTTAGTGTTCCCTTTATTTTTTTGAGCAGTATATATATATATATATATATATATATATACACACACACACACACAGTCGTGGCCAAAAGTTTTGTGAATTACACAAATATTAATTTTCACAAAGTATGCTGCCTCAGATGGCAATTTGCATATACTCCAGAATGTTATGAAGAGTGATCAGATGAATTGCAATTAATTGCAAAGTCCCTCTTTGCCGTGCAAATGAACTGAATCCCCCCAAAAAACATTTCTACTGCATTTCAGTCCTGCCACAAAAGGACCAGCTGACATCATGTCAGTGATTCTCTCATTAACACAGGTGTGAGTGTTGATGAGGACAAGGCTGGAGATCACTCTGTCATGCTGATTGAGTTTGAATAACAGACTGTTGTTCATTGTTCTTCCTCTGTCAGCCATGGTTACCTGCAAGGAAACACGTGCCGTCATCATTGCTTTGCACAAAAAGGGCTTCACAGGCAAGGATATTGCTGCCAGTAAGATTGCACCTAAATCAACCATTTATCGGATCATCAAGAACTTCAAGGAGAGCGGTTCAATTGTTGTGAAGAAGGCTTCAGGGCGCCCAAGAAAGTCCAGCAAGCACCAGGACTGTCTCCTAAAGTTGATTCAGCTGCGGGATCGGGGCACCACCAGTACAGAGCTTGCTCAGGAATGGCAGCAGGCAGGTGTGCGTGCATCTGTACGCACAGTGAGGCGAAGACTTTTCGAGGATGGCCTGGTGTCAAGAAGGGCAGCAACGAAGCTACTTCTCTCCAGGAAAAACATCAGGGACAGACTGATATTCTGCAAAAAGGTACAGGGATTGGACCGCTGAGGACTGGGGTAAAGTCATTTTCTCTGATGAATCCCCCTTTACGATTGTTTGGGCCATCCGGACAAAAAGCTTGTCCGGAGGAGACAAGGTGAGCACTACCATCAGTCCTGTGTCATGCCAACAGTAAAGCATCCTGAGACCATTCATGTGTGGGGTTGCTTCTCAGCCAAGGGAGTGGGCTCACTCACAATTTTGCCTAAGAACACAGCCATGAATAAAGAATGGTACCAACACATCCTCCCAGAGCAACTTCTCCCAACCATCCAGGAACAGTTTGGTGACAAACAATGCCTTTTCCAGCATGATGGAGCACCTTGTCATAAGGCAAAAGTGATAACTAAGTGGCTCGGGGAACAAAACATTGATATTTTGGGTCCATGGCCAGGAAACCCCCAGACCGTATTCCCATTGACAACTTGTGGTCAATCCTCAAGAGGCAGGTGGACAAACAAAACCCCACAAATTCTGACAAACTCCAAGCATTGGAGGTCTTGAAAAAGAAGAGTCAACACTGCAAATATTGACTCTTTGCATCAACATCATGTAATTGTCAATAAAAGACTTTGACACTTATGAAATGCTTGTAATTATACTTCAGTATTCCATAGTAGCATCTGACAAAAATATCTAAAGACACTGAAGCAGCAGATTTTGAAAATTCATATTTGTGTCATTCTCAAAACTTTTGGCCACGACTGTATATTCCATCATTAATAATTAATATGCTTAATAATGGCGACAGTTCTTGCAAAGGATTGTTACATATCACCAGGATTGCCATTGCATTACATTTTTTAGAAAACAATTCTTGTGATTCATCCTATATTGTACCTAACATCCTTACCCCCTAGCAAAAAGATGTTGTCTTTTATCAGATCTACTGGTCTGGGGTCAGGTTGACCAGGATTCAAAGAGTGACGCATGTTCAATGTATTTGTTATTCACAGAACTAACAGATGCATATCTGTGGGATCATCACTTTCCTTAGTGTCAACACACTCCTTGAGATGTGACCTTGACTATGACTATACTTCATGATGCAGTACCCCCACGAAAAACTTTTATTTTTTGAGAACAACAGAGTTGATATTTGGAATCAGATTTAAGGAACTGAAGTTGCCTTCTGACCTTTTGACCTTAGTCCCTGGGGCCCTGCTGAACTGGTCTGGTCACTTCATTCATATAGTCATTGGTCTAGGCGGTCATCTCATAATTCGACTGACCAAGCTATTAAAGTCTTATTTTAGTCGTATACTTGATTCATACCACGAATCACTGCTCAGGGTGGATTATAAATGCACACGGATTACTCCTGGTTAACAGAACAGAAACGTGAGTAATAGCAGTTGCCTTTCACATTTTAATCTGCATGTTAATTACCAGAGCAACTGGGAGTCTTTATTTTAGATTGGATCCAGCAGATAAGGTGTGAACGATGAGACAGAACACTTTTCCACTCTGTTCTATCTCACCTGCCGGATAACCACTCTGAATGGTGACACCTGCTTTTATTGTACTGGAGGAGAGGGTTAAGAGAATGTTCCAGTCGTGCTTTATTTGCTGGGCCTCTAGCTGTGTGTCATCTAGTGATGGGGGGGAAACATTTCTACAGTTACATATTTGGATATTATTTTTGACAATATCACAATATTATTTTTGCGCTTGTTAGCTGTACCTGCACCAAAACTCCAGTATTTTTCCTTCATAGCTTCTTCTCCATCTTCTTTTTAAATGGGGAGCCAATTTGCTTTCAGGTCTTTTATTTCCATGACAGAAACTGTTTATCCTGGCTCTCTCTTGTCCCTCTTCAGCAGACATATGGTGAGCAACATGTTTGGAACATCAAATCTCTATACATACAGTATAGAATCGTGAGAATCACAATACATATCATATTGGCACCAAAGTATTGTGATAACATCGTATCTTAAGGTCCCTGGCAATTCCCAGCCCTTGTGTCATCCTCCGTATGCCACAGAGACCAGCTTTCAGAGGCGGTCATAATTAAATTAGCCACTGGGATGTCATGTAGATTTCTATCCTGATTTATGTAGAGTGGGAAGAAATGAAAAGTGTGAAGTGACGGAAAGCAGTTGTGTGTCCTATACTGTCTCCTTGGGGATTGGCATCTAACTTGATTTAATTCCACTCGGCTATCGCACAGTGTTGTTTTAAAGATTATATGTTAATTCGCTCCTGATGTCAGACTTTCTTCAGTCCAGCAAGCTTTTTCTTGAGAGGTTTTACCTTCATTTATAGTCGTTGGGTGTAACGGTAAGCTCCCTGCTATGTTGTAATGTGTGTGTGTCCTGTTTTCCAGGTGTGTATCGAGACGTACATGTCCAGCTGTCACCAGCGCAGTATCAACACGGCCGTGAGGGCCACCCTCAGCCAGATCCTGGGGGACCTCGCCCTGCAGCTCAGACACAGACAGGTCAGCCACCCCAGGCACCTTTGACCTCTCACATTATCACCCACTCAGACTAGAAGCAACTTGAATGAATATAGGTTGGGTGGGGAGGTGAGTGGTTCTAGAGTGAGGCACATCTTCATTTCACACTTGAGAGCTCATACGAGAGCTTGTAATCACCTCATTAAATAGCTACATAAAATACAGCACTGTGTTCTATACATTTTGGTAGACTGTTGTACTGCTGTGATTATAAGAATCACTAATAAGATCACAAATGATTTGAATATGCATGGGAATGCATTGCATGCATAATCATAGATGAAGTGAAGCCACCATACAGTGTCTGAAATTCTATACTATTGTCTTGTGGGTCTCTGCAGGGAGTGGATGGCGAAGACCCACCAGTGCCCGCACACCAGCGCAGAGGTACTTTATAGCTCTGTTATATAGCAAAAGCCTTCACTGCCCTTCGCATGCCAGGTGGAATATACCTCCACAGGGACTATAATGTCCCTTTTTATGAAGCAGTGAATACAGGTTGTTTAGACATCACACGTCTTTTACTGCAAGGCTGGGTGATTCATACCTCGAGTCCACGTCTAAAAGTGTGAGAGATGAGACCATTACGAGGGGTTGGTGCAGTGTGTCTTGTGGTTCAACTGTTCTGTCAGACCTGTGTCAAATGCATTTGTCAAACAGAGCTGCGTTTCATTTAGTTTGCCCTGGACAATGCACCCAATGGCATAGTCCCAAAAGTTCAAACTCCAAACTTGGAATCACTATAAAGGGAATTCTTAAACAAATTGAATAAAAGCAGAAAACACATCTCTTCCTTGCACCATACTGTACAGCAGGGCTCTCCAACTCTGTTCCTGGGGAGCTATCCCCCTTTAGGTTTTTGCTCCAAACAAAGTTGTAACTAACCTGATTCAGCTTATCAACTAGATAATTATTAGAATCAGGTGGGCTAGATGAGGGTTGGAGTGAAAATCTAGAGGACGGTAGCTCTCCAATGTTCCCAAAAGTTAAAACGCCAAGCTTGGAATCGCATGTATATATATAGCCTAACTATGTTAAATACATACAAGGTATGTTATCAGTTGCGTTTGTTCTCCTGAGTGTGGTGTCTCTAATGGTTGTTGGCCTGTATGTTTTTAGATGTGTCTCCCACTGCACAGTCCCTGTGTGAGGACGTTGTGACTGTGATAACCGTCTTCTGCGAGAAGCTAGAGGGGGTTGACCAGTAAGAATGATTCTTTATGCAGAGTTTATAGCCCTGAACTGTATGTTTCTCTCTCATCCGGAGAACACATCATTCCTCCCACCTTGTCTACCCTGCTGGCTGTTTTAAAGGTCACTTCTACAAAGCATGATTCAGTTTTACAGCAATGTTTTATAGAGATGTTTCTTGCTTGGCTTTTATAAAGGTGAGACACCTGAGGCTGCATCCCAAATGCCATTCCATTCATAGTGCACTATTGACCAGAACCCATAGGGAATAGGGTGCCATTTGGGTTAAAAGCCTGACACTCTGACTAATGGTCTGTTTGTTTTCACAGTGAGAACCAGCTGCTCCAGCTGCTCTACCTAGAGTGCATCTTGTCCATGCTCAGCAGCTGTCCTCCCACCATGCACCTGAACAGAGGCTTCACAGACCTGATCTGGTAAGGCCTGGCTGTGGCTAACACATACAGTATATTGACAGTCACGCTTCCCTGTCTGAATACCTGCCTCCTTTTCAGTCTGATTTCTTATCTCGAGGGGACCCTATATACGGTCTTCATAATGCATACATGCCACATTCATAAGCAGAACATGAGCACTTCATAAAGTATGCTCCTTCAAGTAAAGTGTTACCATATTATCTGTCTACATAAAACACGTGACATGTCTTGTCCCCTGCTCTCAGGAAGCAACTTTGTCCGTCGTTGGTGGTGATCATGGGAAACCCTGTGAACGACAAGACCATCACCTCGGCCCACGGCCACGGAGGGGGGTGTCAGGATCCAGACCCCTCTCTAGGTGGTGTGTCTGACCAGGGCCGGGGATCCGGCTGCTCCTCCACCACCCCGGCCATGATCGGCCCGGTGGTGCGGACCATCTGCTACGTGGCTGCTGAGCTGGTGCGCCTGGTGGGCTGTGTGGAGTCCATGAAGCCTGTTCTGCAGTCGCTGTACCACCGCATCCTGCTCTATCCCCCCCCACAGCACCGCGTGGAGGCCATCAAGATCATGAAGGAGGTGGTCCGAGCCCCAGACTCCTCACTGTTCACCAGTCACCTCAAATCCCCTAACATAATGTTTATAGAGCAATCAGTTGAATTAGACAGTGGAATATTGCTGCTTTATCGACAGAACCAGTTTGAGTGTTGCAGAAGGGATGCGATGAACAAAAATGAACCAAAGTGTCTTTGTATGCGTTTTGTAGATTCTGGGAAGTCCTCAGCGCTTGTTTGACCTGGCTGGTCCCTGTGTTATAGAGCCTGAGTCTAGGAAAAGGTCCTTCTCCAAGAGGAAGTCTCACCTGGACCTGCTCAAACTGTGAGGACCCACATTCTCTTATTTTATTTACCGGTATAACCTTTACCGGTACAACCTTGTGAACCAAAAGATATGCGTCTACCTGCTGTATAAGCCTCTAACCCATACATCATGTACTATAGTGAAAAGGAAGTAGTACTGTTGTAAACTGGTACATAGTGTTTATGATGTGTCTGTGTGTGCCTACAGGGTGATGGATGGCATGACAGAGGCCTGTATGAAGGGGGGCATCGAGGCCTGCTACTCCTCAGTGTCGTGTGCCTGTGCCCTCCTGGGAGCTCTGGATGAGTTGAGTCATGGGCGTGGCCTACAGTCAGAACAGGCCCGCATGCTGCTGCGCCGATTGGACGAGCTGAAAGAGGGGGCAGAATCCACGCGGGAGTCCATGGAGATCAATGAGGCGGACTTCCGCTGGCAGCGCCACGTCCTCTCGTCGGAGCACGCTCCCTCTGAGCCCTCTGCCATCTCTGCCACGGAGCGCAGTCCTGACATCAGCATCAGCGTCACCACCGATACGGGCAAGACCACTCTGGATGGGGAGCTGGGACAGACCACTCTGGATGGGGAGCTGGGAAAGACCACTCCAGAGGGGCAGGAGTGTGGTGAAGAACCCCAGCTGCCTTCGCCTTCCTCCTGCGGGCCGGACGCTGACCCTGAGCTACGCCCCTGTGTGAGAGAGCCAGGCGCCGAGCCCGGAGGACCCCCAGACGTGGTGCAGCGCAGCCACGCGCTAGTATACCCCGACATCACTAACTTCCTGTCCGTGGATGCCCGGGCGCACCCTCACGGCTCGCGCTACAGCGAGAGCAACTTCAGTGTGGATGAGGGGGAGATGTCGCGCACTGAGTTTGATTCATGTGACCAGTACTCCATGGCGGCGGAGAAGGACTCGGGCCGCTCGGATGTGTCCGACATGGGCTCTGATAACTGCTCCCTGGCCGATGAGGAGCAGACACCCAGGGATTGTCCCGGTCATCGCTCCCTGAGGACGGCAGCCCTTTCCCTGAAGCTACTGAAGAACCAGGAGGCTGACCAGCAGAGCGCCCGGCTCTTTGTCCAGTCTCTGGCCGGCCTGTTGCCTCGCCTGCTGGGGATGCACAGCACGACAGACGTGGACACGTCCCTGCAGAACTTCTCCTCCACATTCTGCTCCGGCCTACAGGCGGGTAAGCGATACAAAGAGAGAGGAGATTAAGGGAGATGGCATGAGACAATGGAGGGAGGATGTGAGATAACATCAGATATCCGTGGAGAAGTCATTGAAAGTCGCATTGTAATTACAGTATCTAATTTAGTATTTTAAGTTTTCTGATGGGGATACGAGGTAAGATAATTTTCTTAATTGTCCTAGTTTCGTCAATGGTTTCTATTTGACCCTGTATCCGACCCTCTCTCCCAGGTGGCATCCATTCACCAGGCTATGAGGGCAGTGAGAACCTGAACTGTCAGGCCCTGATGAACGCTGACGGCCTTTACCTGGTCTCCTACTACGCCTTGCTCCTCAGCCTCAAACTCTGCTGCCAGGACTACTACCGCAGGAGGCCCATGCCTGTACTGGTCAGCCTGGTGAGTGGTGGTTGTAGAGTCAATGTGTTGGCGCACTAAAGCTGACATCCCCTGTGTATGGTAGAGAGGAAGCCTGAAGACAAGTGTTGTGTTCAGCTGAACACGATATAGTTCTGTAGCCAATTATTTTGTTGATGCGGTTTATATATTTTAAAGCGATCCCACCAGGCCTCATGGTATCCCCCATTGAATTCTCTCTCCTGCTGCAGAAAGAGTTTGTTCGTCTCATCCAGAGCAGTGGGGTGCTGGTGGTGCTGTCTCAGGCCTGGATCGAGGAGCTCTACCTCCAGGTTCTGGACCGGAACTTGCTGGGGGAGGCTGGCTACTGGGGCTCACCAGAGGAACACTCCTTACCCCTCATCACCATGCTAACTGGTAGGATGGGACACAGCTCTCCCACACTGTTTTATTCATGAGGATTCTTTATATGTCAACATAAAAGTATTAACATAATTCTCCTTTGGGTCTTTGAAGTGTATTATGACGACTCATCACGTTGTGTCCTCTCTCTGTCTGTCTCTGGTCAGACATCGATGGTCTGGGCAGTAGTGCCATCGGAGGTCAGCTGATCCGTAAGGCCAACACACAGTCCCCCTTCAGCTGTGACAAGAGTGGCAGTGACACCCTCATGGCAGGTACTGACACCCCCCAGGTACTGACACCACCAGGTACCCCCAGCTGTCCTTTCTGAGTCGCTTAGACAAGGCAGTTTTTGACTATATTTTGCTTTGATATTTAGGCATATTGTAGTGTGTATTTTTTTGCTTTATTCAAACATCGGGGGAGATAGATTAGGAGGAGACAAAGTGGGAAGGGTGGAGACAGGGACTTAACCCTGGTCTCTGGGGTTGCATATATGTGCCTAGATCAGGGTTTCCCAAACTCGGGTCCTCGAGATTCCAAGGGGTGCACTACACAGCTGATTCAAATAATCATCAAACTTTGATAAGTTGAAATAGCTGTGGCGTGTTAGGGCAAAAACCAAAACGTGCACCCCTTGGGGTCACGAGGAGCAAGTTTGGGAAACGCTGGCCTAGATGCTGTACTCTACATGGAGAGAGAAATATATTGTTCTCCTTGTGTCCCTCACAGGAGAGGGAATGGAGAGCTGCCAGCATCTGCCTACCTCTTTTATTACCACTGAGAACAAAAGATGCACTTGAGCAACCTCGTTACCATGGCAACCGCGGCTGAGTTGCCCATTAGGCTTTTAAAGCTTTCATGTAATAAGCTAGCTATGTACACATAATCAACAGGGACGACTATATTAACATGGAACGGAGAAAAGGGACCGTTGTCAGTTATTATGAAATGTTATTGTCACACAGAGTGCCTTTTATAGCGCTTAAATCTCTCAAGGTGTCTAACGGGACTGTTGTTTACTGCCTGTCTGTTTAAAAAAAAAAAAAAGTACCTTTATTTTACTAGGCAAGTCAGTTAAGAACAAATTCTTATTTTCAATGACGGGCTAGGAATAGTGGGTTAACTGCCTGTTCAGGGGCAGAACGGCAGATTTGTACCTTGTCAGCTCGGGGATTCGAACTTGTTCACTGCCTCTCAGCAAATAAGGCCACATCACATTACAGAGCTGCTGAATCAATACACAGATAGGTGTAGTGTAGGTTCTGACTTAACTCCCATTGGTGCTTTTACAGGCATGGGGTCTTTGTCAAAACACATGTGGATGTACTGTGTACAGTTTTAAGAGTCTGACTCAACCCCATTGTGCTGTAGCATAGGTCTTGGTCAATACACATGTGGATGTACTGTGTACAGTTTTAAGAGTCTGACTCAACCCCATTGTGCTGTAGCATAGGTCTTGGTCAATACACATGTGGATGTACTGTGTACAGTTTTAAGAGTCTGACTCAACCCCATTGTGCTGTAGCATAGGTCTTGGTCAATACACATGTGGATGTACTGTGTACAGTTTTAAGAGTCTGACTCAACCCCATTGTGCTGTAGCATAGGTCTTGGTCAATACAAAGATGACGGTCTGACTTACTCAACCTTCCTTCATACTGTATTATGCTTAGTTCCTGATCAATAGTCTACACAGCTGTACTACTTATGCTCTCTATCCTTAGTTGCTACACACATTATTTACTTTATATTAATGATATGCAGTTGTGGCCAAAAGTTTTGAGAATGACACATATTCATTTTCAAAGTTTTCTGCTTCAGTGTCTTTAGATATTTTTGTCAGATGTTACTCTGGAATACTGAAGTATATTTACAAGCATTTCATAAGTGTCAAAGGCTTTTATTGACAATTACACGAAGTTGATGCAAAGAGTCAATATTTGCAGTGTTGACTCTTCTTTTTCAAGACCTCTGCAATCCGCCCTGGCATGCTGTCAATTAACTTCTGGGCTACATCCTGACTGATGACAGCCCATTCTTGCATAATCAATGCTTGGAGTTTGTCAGAATTTGTGGGTTTTTGCTTGTCCACCCGCCTCTTGAGGATTGACCACAAGTTCTCAATGGGATTAAAGTCTGGGGAGTTTCCTGGCCATGGACCCAAAATATTGATATTTTGTTCCCCGAGCCACTTAGTTATCACTTTTGCCTTATGTCAAGGTGCTCCATCATGCTGGAAAAGGCATTGTTCGTCACCAAACTGTTCCTGGGTGGTTGGGAGAAGTTGCTCTGGGAGGATGTGTTGGTAGCATTCTTTATTCATGGCTGTGTTCTTAGGCAAAATTGTGAGTGAGCCCACTCCCTTGGCTGAGAAGCAACCCCACACATGAATGGTCTCAGGATGCTTTACTGTTGGCATGACACAGGACTGATGGTAGCGTTCACCTTGTCTCCTCTGGACAAGCTTTTTGTCCGGATGCCCCAAACAATCGGAAAGGGGATTCATCAGAGAAAATGACTTTACCCCAGTCCTCAGCAGTCCAATTGCTGTACCTTTTGCAGAATATCAGTCTGTCCCTGATGTTTTTCCTGGAGAAAAGTGGCTTCTTTACTGCCCTTCTTGACACCATGCCATCCTCCAAAAGTCTTCGCCTCACACCTGCCTGCTGCCATTCCTGAGCAAGCTCTGTACTGGTGGTGCCCCGATCCCGCAACTGAATCAACTTTAGGAGACAGTCCTGGTGCTTGTTGGACTTTCTTGGGCGCCTTGAAGCCTTCTTCACAACAATTGAACCGCTCTCCTTGAAGTTCTTGATGATCTGATAAATGGTTGATTTAGGTGCAATCTTACTGGCAGCAATATCCTTTCCTGTGAAGCCCTTTTTGTGCAAAGCAATGATGACGGCACGTGTTTCCTTGCAGGTAACCATGATTGACAGAGGAAGAACAATGATTCCAAGCACCACCCTCCTTTTAAAGCTTCCAGTCTGTTATTCGAATGCAATCAGCATGACAGAGTGATCTCCCGCCTTGTCCTCATCAACACTCACACCTGTGTTAACGAGAGAATCACTGACATGATGTCAGCTGGTCTTTTTGTGGCAGGGCTGAAATGTTTTTTTTTGTTATTCAGTTAATTTGCATGGCAAAGAGGGACTTTGCAATTCATCTGATCACTCTTCATAACATTCTGGAGTATATGCCAATTGCCATCATACAAACTGAGGCAGCAGACTTTGAAAATGTATATTTGTGTCATTCTCAAAACTTTTGTCCACAACTGTACAGTACCAGTCTAAAGTTTGGACACACCTACTCATTCAAGGGTTTTTCTTTATTTTTACTATTTTCTACATTGCGGAATAATACTGACGACATCAAAACTATGAAATAACACATGGTTTCATGTTGTAACCAAAAAAGTGTTCAACAAATCAAAATATATTTTAGATTCTTCAAAGTAGCCACCCATTGCCTTGATGACAGCTTTGAACACTCTTGGTATTCTCTCAACCAGCTTCATGAGGAAGGCTTTTCCAACAGTCTTGAAGGAATTCTCACATGCTGAGAGCTTGCTGGCTGCTTTTCCTTCACTCTGTGGTCCAACTCAGCCCTAGCCATCTCAATTGGGTTGAGGTCAGGTGATTGTGGAGGCCAAGACATCTGATGCAGCACTCAGAGGCATCACTCTCATTGGTCAAATAGCCCTTACACAGCCTGGAGGTGTGTTTTAGGTCATTGTCCTGTTGAAAAACAAATTACCTTCCCACTAAGCCCAAACCAGATTGGTTGGCGTATCGTTGCAGAATGCTGTGGATCCATGCTGGTTAAGTGTGTCTTGAATTCTAAATAAATCACTGACAGTGTCACCAGCAAAGCACCAACACACCATCTGTTCCATGCTTCACGGTGGGAACCACACATGCGGAGATCATCCGTTCACCTACTCTGCGGCGGTTGGAACCAAAAATCTCACATTTGGACACCAGACCAAAGGGCAGATTTCCACCGGTCTAATGTCCAGCGCTTGTGTTTCTTGGGCCAAGCAAGTCTCTTCTTCTTATTGGTGTCCTTTTAGTAGTGGTTTATTTTCAGCAATTTGACCATGAAGGCCTGATATTCATGCAGTCTCCTCTGAACAGTTGATGTTGATGTCTGTTACTTGAACTCTGAAGCATTTATTTGGGCTGCAATCTCAGGTGCAGTTAACTAATGGACTCTGCAGCAGAGGTAACTCTGGGGCTTCCTTTCCTGTGGCGGTCCTCATGAGCCAGTTTAATCATAGAGCTTGATCGTTTTTGCGACTGTGCTTGAAGAAACTTTCAAAGTTCTTGAAATTTTCCGACCTTCAGGTCTTAAAGTAATGATGGACTGTCGTTTCTCTTTGCTTATTTGAGCTGTTCTTGACATAATATGGACTTGGTCTTTTACCAAATAGGGATATCTTCTGTATACCACCCCTACCTTGTCACAACACAACTGATTGGCTCAAACGCATTGAGGAAAGATATTCCACAAATTAACTTTTAACAAGGCACGCCTGTTAATTGAAATGCATTCTGCATCTTGCCTATGCCGTTCGGCCATCGCTCATTCATATATTTTTATGTACATATTCTTATTCATTCCTTTACACTTGTGTGTATAAGGTAGTGAAATTGTTAGGTTAGATTACTTATTTCGCTACACTCGCATTAACATCTGCTAACCATGTGTATGTGACAAATACAATTTGATTTGATTCCAGGTGACTACCTCATGAAGCTGGTTGAGATAATACAAAGAGTGTGCAAAGCTGTCATCTAGGCAAAGTGTTGCTACTTTGAAGAATCTCAAATATATTTAGATTTGTTTAAAACTTTTCTGAGTTACTACATGATTCCATATGTGTTATTTCATAGTTTGTCTTCACTATTATTCTACAATGTAGAAAATAGTAAAAATAAATAAAAACCCTTGAATGAGTAGGTGTCCAAACTTTTGATTGGTACTGTACATTGCATTGGGAAAGTATTCAGACCCCTAGACTTTTTCCACACTGTTACGTTACAGCCTTAATCTAAAATGGATTGAATTGTTGTTTTTCAATCTACACACAATACCCCATAATGACAAAGCAAAAACCGTTTGTTTTTTATTTATTTTTTGCAAATCTAAAAAAAAATGTATTAAATCAATTTTAGTATACGGCTGTAACGTAATGAAATGTGGAAGAAGTGAAGGGATCTGAATACTTTCAGAATGCACTGTACACCCATTTGATTATTGAATGCAACTCATAAATGAGCTTACTTCAACTGTCACCTCATCAGAACCCAAAATTTTAAAAAATGTACTCCAATGTTTGTTAATAAAGCCATACTACTTCATTTCTCAAAATAAAAAAATATAACAATTTCTAAATACTGTTGACATCTAGTGGAAGCCATATGAACTGCAACCAAGTTCCTATTAAATAGGGCTTCCCATAGAAAACCATTGGGAAATACTATGACAATTTTTTTCCACCCTGGATGGATGGTCCTCGGTTTCGCCTGCCAAATCAGTTCTGTTATACTCACAGACATCATTTTAGCAGTTTTAGAAACTTTAGAATGTTTTCTATCCACAACTACCCATTATATGCATATCCTATCTTCTGGGCCTGAGTAACAAGCAGTTTACTTTGCGCACGCTTTTCTTCCGGATGTGAAAATACTGCCCCCTATCCCTAATAAGTTTTAAACTATAATTATTTTATATTGTGGATGGTCAGTCCTTGGATCCTAGCTCTGTCTATGAATTTGAGAATGGTTACATTTCTACAGGCCCATCTGTTTTATTTTATTTTTTTACCAAAACAGAGGCAGGGTGACCCTTTCAGCTGCAGATTCTAGCTTTAAGGGTCTGACCCAACCCCCATTTGACCCTGTTTCATACATATTGTCTTGGTCAATGCACAGATAAGTGTCTGGCTCACTCACTCACTCAACATTCATTCATATTATTTCAGGCATGGTGTTTGCTCGCTACATCCTGATGGGCTGCTGGAAGAACCTGATGGACACCCTGTCCACCCCACTGACGGGGCGCATGGCGGGCAGCTCCAAGGGCCTGGCCTTCATGCTGGGGGCTGAGGGGCTGAAGGAGCAGAGCCAGAGGGAGAGAGACACCATCTGTCTCAGCCTGGATGGACTACGCAAGGCAGCCGGACTCAGCTGTGCTCTAGGTAACAGGACCCAACATCATGGTGACCGTAGATAAGGCCTGCCTGACTGAATATAATCTTCAACAGGAAGTGTTTAGTTAACCCACTAGCTAGTGTGTTTAGATCAGAGGCTGGCTGGGTCAAAGGCTCAAAGTATTTGAAAGAAAACGATTTGATTCCAGGTCTGGTTTAGATGTGTGTCCACAAAGACATAAGTACAAAAACATCACGTTTTGAGAGAATCAAACTCAAGCAAAGGTTTTGCTTAGATTTTGAACAATATCTGAATACTTCATAGGTCTATTTGTGTAGCTATTGAAATGTCCCTGAAAACATATATGAATCAGGACCATATGATGATAAAGTATTGGCCTGGCGCTCTGTGACTGGTGCCGTAGGCCCTCTCAGCCCAGCTTGTCTTTGATTACCATCAGCTCTAATGAATATGAATATTCTTGCGTTATCTAGGTGTGGCTGCCAATTGTGCCTCGGCTCTGGCCCAGATGGCGGCAGCCTCGTGTGTGCAGGAGGAGAAGGAGGAGAGGGAGGTGGGCGAGTCTGGAGATGCCATCACACAAGGTACTTACAGCACCCCACATAACATACTGTACACAGGGATTCAATTGCCTTTTTCAAACACACATACCGTACTATAAAACTAGTGTATACACCAAAGATGACATTTCATTTGTCATTACTGTGCAAGACACGTAGAGGATAAAGAATCCCTTTCAGAAAAGATTCCATATTTACATGGTCACATTTTAGTTTTTGATACGGTGCTAGCTAGAGTGCTGGGATCTGTTCTGATCCTGTGTCTGTTGGGTGGTGTGTGTGTTCCCAGTCAAGCAGCGTGTGGAGCAGAAGCTTGAGCAGATGGGACGTCCTCAGGGGGTGCGGCTGCACACGGCCCATGTGCTCTGCATGGAGGCCATCCTCAACGTGGGCCTGGAGATGGGCAGCCACAACCAGGACTGCTGGCCCCATGTCTTCAGGTAATACAGCCAAGCTGTGGCAGGGCAGGCGATGCAGAGATCAAAGTCACAACCCTCTCCATAACCACTGAGAAAAATGCATGATAGCATATTACATTGGATTCTCGGTACAGTTGCAGCCACAGGTTACTAACACTCATCTATAATGTGAACTCTCATCTGTAACGACACACTGAACAATACAGTAGCGTACTGGTCTCTGTCTATCCAGGGTGAGCGAATATGTCAGCTCTCTGGAGCACAGCCACTTCAGCGACGGCAGCTCCCAGGCCACCATGACCATCACCCAGGCCCAGCAGGCTGTAGACCTGGGGCTGGATTTGTGTGGCGAGCCTAGTCCGGACAGAGATCTGGCCCACAGCAGCCAGCCGGTCATCCAGCCCCAGTCCATCCAGGAGCTGCTAAGGGAGGGTAGGGGGGGGAAAGGCCTGGACCGTAGCCTGATGACTGGGACCAGCGCATCCAAGGCCGTCTGCACCCTATCTACACAGGCAGACAGGTACTGCAGTATAGGCTACAGAACTGTCTGAATAGCATACTAAAGTTTCATATTCTCCTCTCGCTCTCTTTTTCATTGACTTTCATGCCTGAATAGCAATATGAAACAAACAATATAGTTTTTGTTGACTGACTAGGCTGAAATACAAAAGTTGTCATTTAAAGTCGGTGAAAGAAACAGCAGCCCATGTTAAATGGCCACCTGGTGGCAGTGTGGATCAAGCACCGCTCAAGTACATTAAAGTATTTGACTGTATTCGACCCAGACCAGTATGTGATTTGGTACTCTTGATTGTACAAATTAAAAGTCACATGGTCATGCAGCACGTTCTCTTCTGAACATAGGCCAATTACACATGGATAAATTATAGTCTGCAGTCAGGGCCAGATTAAGAAATCATCATGAAGCGACACACAGATTTGTACAATATTCTGAGGAAATATAAACTGTGTATTATAGGGTACCGTAAGCGACTAAATACCCTTTCCAGTGTCAGTGTGACACCTAATGAAGAAGATGAAGCTGTAGGCTACTCACCGGTGATGGTCTCGTCAAGGCCATAGCATATCTCATGATAAACTACTTTGAAAAACAGTGCTGCTGAAAGTTGGGAGTTGAGAAAGAAAAAAAATGATATTGGTTCTACAGAAAGATTAGTCTTCTCTTTTCAGCGGTAGGCATTTACTTTTCAAACTGTATGTGTTTCTCGCAATTGTATTTTGAAATTTGCAAAAGGCAAACTAATAGCCGCAACCAACCATATAAATATAATCCATAGATGGCAGCTCCCATTAAAGTCAGTTCTGGCAGCCATTGCTAGTGTATCCATGAGTTTAACAGTCAAATTGCCAGGGTTAGATGTTCCAAAAATCTTCAATGGATTAAATGTCTATGGCCACAACACAACAGACTGTCCTATATTTAGCGCTGCATGCAGCACAACTTGCGACCTTCCCCACTGTAGGCATACCGGTAACTTCCAAAATAAAGGAAACACTTGAGTAAATGAGGAATATAAAGTATACAGTATGTTATGTGTGGGGTGCATTTTCCTGCCATGGTTTAGGTCCTCTTGTAGAATCTATGCCAAGGCACTTTGAAGCTGTTCTGGCTCGTGGTGGCCCAACACCCTTTTAAGACATTTTAAGTGTTTTGGAAGTTACCTGTATGTGCCTGTGATAAAACTTAGTCCCCGGTAAAAAAAAATAAACCATTTTATTTATCTCTTTTTTGGGGGACTCTTGGGCCCCCTACGGGCTTGAGTCCCTGCATTAATCCGGCCCTGCCTGCAGTGCTTATATAACTACATAAGCACTAGGCCGCTTTTAGAGAAAATAATAAAAACACTTATCTGGCAGATGTTTCACTCTCCTACTAGTCCCACAGCTTTCTAATTGGCTTGTGGTGATTCCTTTCTGCTGTTTGAAGAATATAGTGGCAATAATTTGGATTCCACTGTATGACCTTTTTTGCAGGTTATTTGAGGACTCTGTCAGTAAACTGAACATGGTTAGCCTGGTGGGTTTCCTGCACCAGCTGAGGAGAGCATCTCAGTCCCAGCTCTTTGACTCAGTCACTGAGACAGGAGACTACTCCTTAGCCATGCCAGGTACCAAACACAGCACATGCTTATCCCCAATAGACTTAGATAAAAACCCTGGGTCAAATTTGCCCAGTAGAATAGAACCAACAGAACAGTCCCAAAGGTCATCAATGTTGCCTGTGTGTTTTTAGGAGAGGCCAAGTCCACCATGGACAGGCGTAGCGCCCTGCATCTGTTCCGTCTGGGGGAGGCCATGCTGCGGATCGTGAGGAATAAGACCAGACCCCTGCTGCACATGATGAGGGCCTGGAGCATAGTGGCACCACACCTGGTGGAGGTAGGAGCACAGGGAATGCGTCTCAACTGTGTAGCCTCCTTTGCTGATGTCCTCTCCTCCAAGATCACTAATATGGTATAGCCTAATAGGTTCACCCTTTCTGCAGGTTATATTAGGCCTATACCCACTGGGCACAGACATCAGTTCAACATCTAGTTTTGATTTACGTTCGTGAACTAACGTGAAATCAACAAACATTTCATGCGGCCGTTGGATTTAGTTTGGTGAGAAAATATGAAATTCCCTTAGTTTTCCAAGTTGATTCAATGTCATTTACATATAGATTTTTTGTTGTTGAAATGACATGGGAACAGCGTTGATTCTACCAGTTTTTGCCCATTGGGCATTGTTCTCGTTACTGTTTCTCTCTGTCTCCTCCTAGGCTGCCTGCCACAAAGAGCGTCATGTATCCCAAAAGGCTGTGTCCTTCATCCATGATGTTCTGATGGAGGTGCTGACCAGCTGGGCAGAGCTTCCCCACTTCCACTTTAACGAGGCGCTCTTCAGACCCTTCGAGCACATCATGCAGCTGGAGCTGTGTGACGAGGACGTGCAGGACCAGGTGAGTTGTCCCACACACACACCTCTTATAATTAGTTGACCCGGTAGTTGAAACGTCCTATTGTTTGTCCCTCAGGTGGTCACGTCCATAGGGGAGCTGGTAGAGATGTGTTCCCCTCAGATCCAGTCTGGCTGGAGACCTCTATTCAGTGCCCTGAGGACTGTGCATGGGAACAAGCCAGACCTGAAAGACTACCTGATAGGAGAATATTCCATGGGTATGTATGACAGCCTAGTCTTTGAGTTTGTTACATTTCAATGTTTCTATGTGTTATTGTATTCCCTCAGGTACTGCCCGGCTACAGTATTTCTATTGTATTCACATGCATTCTGTTTCTTTGGGTTGTCTGTAATGATGGCTTATGAGAGAGAGTCTCAGCAGGAGAAACTGTATGTTGGCACAGAGCCTCGTCTCCTCTCTCGAAGGAGATTCCTGTATATTGCTGTTTTTTTATTGAGGTTATTTTCTGCTCCGTCTGTAATGCAGGGAAGTCTCAGGCACCTGTGTTTGATGTCTTTGAAGCATTTATCAACACCGACAACATTCAGGTCTTCGCCAACGCAGCAACTGACTACATCATGTGCCTTATGAAGTTTGTCAAAGGTTTAGGTAAGTCAGGTAAATGAGATGATTATACCATTTTATTTTTCTGTGGATGTGTAATACTACTGTCATGATCGTCACATTTTTAGGTAGAGACATTGAATGTTCATGTTATTTGGTAAGAAATAATGGAATTGATTACTCTGATTGCCATCAGTGAGTGTGTTGGCCTTGTTCCCAGGAGAAGTGGACTATAAGGAGATTGGGGACTGTGTCAATGCCACTGGCTACAGTTCTACAGACCTGTGCCTCCCTGCTCTGGACTACCTGAGGAAGTGCTCTCAGGTAGGAAAACACTGGCCCATGGGTCATCTTAGCTATTTTCAATGGGCGTCACACGAAAATGAGTTCTTTTATCAGACAGGCTTCCAGAAAGTCTATTAAAATAGATAAAGAAAAGGTCACACAACCTGCTAAAGGAAGAACGTTCCATCTACGTTTAGTGTATCCACACTGTATGATGAGGTTTTCTTCTGCAGCTGCTTGCCAAAATCTACAAGATGCCTTCCAAGCCAGTGTTCCTGGGAGCCCGGCTGGCCAGCCTGCCCATGAGGGCCCAGGAGAAGTCTGTCAGCAGTGAGGATGGCATGGACTGCGTCCTGGCTGAGTTTGACGATGACACAGGCTTGATCCAGGTTTGGATCCTGCTGCTGGAGCAGCTGACTGCAGCGGTATCGAACTGCCCCCGGCAGCACCAGCCCCCCACCCTGGAACTGCTGTTTGAACTTCTCAGAGCGCTCACCAACTTGCCAGGTTAGAAGTGATACCATAACACCAAAGGACAGATCAGATTCAACACTCTCCACTAGAGTTTGGTTTACATGGTCTGGGTGATAATTGTATAAGATAAACATAGTCATTATGAATGTAGCCTACATGAAAACTGTTTTTTCCCCCCACCTCCATAGGACCGGGCTTTGCCATATTCTCTGTGATCCAGCTTCTTCTTCCTGTGATGTCACTCTGGCTCCAGCGTAGCCATGGCGACCATGCGTACTGGGACATAGCCGCAGCCAACTTCAAGCACGCCATTGGGTTGTGCTGTGAGCTGGTAGTGGAGCACATTCAAAGCTTCATCCACTCAGGTACAGTGGCCATGGAATGACTCCTGAGTGGTGGTCAAACATAGTGTACACAAAGCTGTCAGCAGAGCTGGAAGTGCACTTAGGCAGTTAAACAGACAAAATAGGTCTTTGTGAAACTTATGTAGCCCAGGGGCCGTATGTATCCAGGGTCTCAGAGTATGAGTGCTGATTTAGGATCAGTTTTGCCTTTTAGATCACATTGAACATTTCTACATGGGCAAGGAAAACTTGATCCTGACTCCTATTCTGAGATCCCTGATACGCCCCCAGATCCTGGTTGTCCCTCTGTCCGTATCCTTCATATCTCTGTCCTCCTGTAGATATTGGCTATGAGCATCTGATCAACCTGATGCTAAAAGACCTCTTCAAGCTGCTGGTGGCCTGTGTGGCTGAACCTGCTGAGACGATCTCTAGAGTGGGCTGCTCCTGCATCAGGTGACCATGCACTTGCGCTGTGCACGCTCACACATTCTGTGTGTGTGTATGACTGAGCTGTAGATGACAGGTGTTTGTCTCTTCCTGTGGCAGGTACGTGTTGGTGACGGTAGGCCCAGTCTTCACTGAGGAGATGTGGCGTCTGGCATGCTGTGCCCTGCAGGATGCCTTCTCTGCCACCCTGGAGCCTGTCAAGGTAAATACCTGGGCTGTGCCATGGTTCTGACTAGAGGTAGTGTAGCTACAAATTGACTTTTTCGTAGCAGGTTAGGATAATTCACGTGGGAGGTTAGGAGATTTAAGGTTAGGAAAAGGGTTAGGGTGAATGAAAATGCTACCTGAAAATGCTACTAACCTGCTACGAAAAGTAACTTCCAGTCGTAGCTGTACTCCCTGTAGGCAGAACCCCCTGCCATCCCCTGTGTCAATGGTGTTTAATCTAAAAATAATTAAAGGTGCAAACTTCCTCTCAAATTTTTCCATTGTTGTTATTTTAGACCAGTGATATAAACCGTATAAAAATCAAGCCACACACTCTATATGCTCCCAACAATTGAATGGGTAAACCTAATCAACGTTTCGTCAACGCTGTGCCTTCTTCAGGGTTGAGGCCAGTGGAATAATCAACACCCGTTTAGAAAATGATGTAAAAAGCTTTCCCTGGTAATGATCTCATGAGGTGATATTAATGCCATGAACAAATTACAATAATAGGACACAAAATCACCTCGTTTAGAGGCCCAGTGCAGTCAAAATTACAACACCAGATGGTGAATTATTTAATAGAACAAACAAGAAAGAGTTCCAAACCTCTGCCAATAACAGCTAGTTATCCATTTCCTCTCCCCACTCAGACCACTCCCAGACAGTGCTTGCAAAATTCTAGCTTGAGAAATAGTTTTTTGCTAGAAAGCTATTTTTAACATATTATTTAAAAGCTATTACAGTAAGGTATTTGCAGTGCATTCAGAAAGTATTCAGACCCCTTGACTTTTTCCACATTTTTGTTACAGCCTTATTCTAAAATTGAATAAATTAAAAATGTTCTACATCAATCTACACATTTGTTAACCCGTTTTTGCTTTTTCCTTATGGTTTTTAGAAATGTTGGCACATTTGATAAAAATACAAAAACAAAATACGTTATTTACATAAGTATTCAGACCGTTTGCTATGAGACAAGAAATTGAGCTCCGGTGCATCCTGTTTCCATTGATCACCCTTGATGTTTCTACAACTTGATTGGAGTCCACCTGTGGTAAATTCAATTGATTGGTCATGATTTGGAAAAGCACACACCTGTCTATATAACGTCCCACAGTTGACAGTGCATGTCAGAGCAAAAACCAAGCCATGAGGTCAAGGGAATTGTCGTAGAGCGCCGAGACAGGATTGTGTCGAGGCACAGGTCTGGGGAAGGGTACCAAAACATTTCTGCAGTGTTGAAGGTTCCCAATAACACAGTGGCCTCCATAATTCTCACATAAAAGAAGTTTAGAACCACCAAGACGGGCCTTGATCATGGAGGTGACCAAGAACCTAATGGTCACTCTGACAGAGCTCCTGAGTTCCTCAGTGGAGATGGGAGAAGATTACAGAAGGACAACCATCTCTGCAGCACTCCACCAATTAGGCCTTTATGGTAGAGTGGCCCACTCCTCAGTAAAAGGCACATGACAGGCCGATATAGAGTTTGCCAAAAGGCACTTAAAGAGACTTAGAGCATGAGAAACAAGATTCTCTGGTCTGATGAAACCAAGATTGAACTCTTTGGCCTGAATGCCAAGCGTCACGTCTGGAGGAAACCTGACATCAACCCTACGGTGAAGCATGGAGGTGGCAGCATCGTGCTGTGTGGATGTTTTTCAGCGGCAGGGACAGGGACACTAGTCAGGATCGAGTGAAAGATGAACTGAGCAAAGTACAGAGAGATTAATGATAACCTGCTCCATAGCACTCAGGACCTCATACTGGGGAAAAGGTTCACCTTCCAACAGGACAACGACACTAGCACACAGCCAAGACAACACAGGACTGGCTTTGAGACAAGTCTCTGAATGTCCTTGAGTTGCCCAGCGAGAGCCTGGACTTGTACCAGATCGAACATCTCTGGAGACTCAAAAATGGCTGTGCAGCAACGCTCCCTATCCAACCTGACAGAGCTTGAGAGTGTCCACAGAGAAGAATGGGAGAAACTCCCCAAAAACCGGTTGTGCTAAGCTTGTAGCGTCATACCAAAAATGACTCAAGGCTGTAATCGCTGCCAAATGTGCTTCAACAAAGTGCTGAGTAAAGAGTCTAAATACTTGTGTAAATGTGATATAAAAAAATTGCTACAATTTATAAAAAACTGTTTTTACTTTGTCATTATGTGGTATTGTATGTAGATTGATGAGGAAATATATATTTTATACATTTTAGAATAAGGCTGTAATGTAACAAAATGTTGAAGTCAAGGGGTCTGAATACTTTCCGAATGCACTGTACTTGTTTCCCAGAAATGATTTGATATTGAGATAAAAAATGGCTGCATTGGGCCTTTAACCCATTCTGATTATGGCTGTGGTGTGTGGCAGCAGGTGAATGCATGTTTCCATCTAGCCCCATATCATTCCTACACTAGGTAGGCTACATTTAGAAGGACACGTCTCACGACAAGTATTATCCTCAGTCCCAGCCCTGCACAATATGAGAGGACGAAATATAATCTTCTTTAAAGCTTAAAGCTGCAGCCTTTTTAGAGAGAAAATAAAAAGATTGTCTCTACTTCTATTGTAGTAGAAAGAGGGCTTAAATGCATGATGCATTAATACCAATAACAGACCTTAAATATAGTGACCTTGCAAGAGATTACTCTACTTAAGAATGTGTTGTGTCTTCACTAACAGCATTGTTTATTCAGACAGTCTTAAAACATATAGTGGTAGACTATATGCACGCAGGCATACTGTATGGACAAGACCAACTTTCTCAGGCTTGTCATTTTTTTTTGTGCTTCCTCCTCTGCATTGCTTGCTCTTTGGGGCTTTAAAGCACTTTGTGACAACTGTAAAAAGGGCTTTATAAAATAGTCATAGTTGTTGTAAAAGGGTCATCTACATTCAGGACAGGTCATTAATTCCCTAGTAAAAGTAAATGTCCACTATAATTTAGCTGTTTAGTTCCAGTAATGAATGTTGGGATTACTGTAATTCATTCATTTCTTTAGACATAAAAAATGATCCTAGGTGTATGTATACTTTCACTGTCTCAACTGTTTGTATGACGTTCCATGTGTGTCTGATTGAGAGAGTTGCAGTTGATCAGTGTGTTCTAGATCCTGTTGATTGGATCACATTGTATGTAACCTTGTGCTCCAGACTGTATAGCTTCAGCATGCATGCCAGAGTGCCACACAGAACCTGTGTGTGTTTCTGCGTCTCTACCTCTTGTGTAGAACCTGCTGGCGTGTTTCCGTAGTGGTTCAGACAGCTTCTCTGGGGATGCCTGTGAGGTTAAGGTGGCCGCTCCGTCCCACTCCCCCTCTGCTGAGGCAGAGTACTGGAGAATCAGAGCCATGGCCCAGCAGGTGACCCTCCACCACCACACACTAGTTTACTCAATCGGAAATCACCTTTACATTTCAGTCGCCCTATTGCACGGATCTTCTGCAGTCCGGATTGAATCTAGGCCTAGGCTTACATGCATGTTGATGTGAAATGACGTATACATGTGTGGCTGTCCACAGTCAGACCTGTGTCCAATACTACTATTCATCAATCTAGATGTTATTAAACAACATTTCAAACCTCTGTATTAAGTCTCAAATCTTCTATGCAGACAGTACATGTCATGATTCATGTATATTGTTCAGTATGACTTTATAGTTGTTGAACATGTCTCCTGTCTTTAGGTGTTTATGCTGGACACCCAGTGCTCCCCTAAAACCCCCAATAACAAAGAAGGCTTTGAGCATGCCCAGTCTTGTGTGCTCATCATAGAGCTCCCTTCAGACCAGCAATCCAATGGTCACACTCAGAAAAGGTTTGCAACGTTTAATCACATAGCTGGTGTGTGGTGGCTTTTGTATACTGTGTGTTCAACCTGTCGTGTACAGTACACCATCAACTTTGAATCATTGCTCTATCCACTATCTATATATAGTGTGTTACAGTTTGTCTAGGTTCTCAGAATGTAGCTTTCGATGTGCAGTATATTCTATCTCCTTATGTGCTGATTTCTCTCTCATGTGCTGGACTTACAACAGAAAAATTGGGTAAGAGCACTTCGATGACACCCATACCATGATTCTGGTTTACTGTGAGCAGCATTTATGCCCACCTGTATATTCAATATTTACATTTTTCCTTTAAGCATCCATTCAATGTCATGGACCATATTATGTCATGTCAACATCTGTTATCAGATGACATAAGCTACTGTGCAGATGATGAAGACTTTGTCTTATCCACCATGCGTAGATATGAAATTCTTTCCCTTTTTATAAAATAAGAATATTCCCAGAGTCCTCTGACCTCTGATACAGTATTATTATTTTGATCAAGCTCTTTGGGATTACAACATGGTTTTATTAAATCTGCTTTTGACTTTCAGTTAAGGACCTTTTCTTTAATGCTGTTTATCAGAAACCTCATGATGCCCAGAAGGATGGAGAAATTGATGTCTGCGATTTAAAGCTAGAGTCCTTAATTGAAACAATAGCAAATCGGTCAATCCGCCTTTGTTTTGGTAAACAGCTGAGGGATGGGGCTGGGGAAATGTAACCACTCTCAAATTCATAAACAGAGCTATGGATGCAAGGACTGACCATCAATGATATCAAAATGATAGTTTTAACCATGTTTTGAGGCTACTGTTTGTTTACATTTTTATTGTTTACAAACAACCAAGCTTATATTTTGGGTTCTGATGATAGGGTACGACAGTTGAACTAAGCTCATGAGGTATTTCTAAGTTATATTCCTCAAGAATCAATGGGTACATATCATTCATTTATATGTCCAAAAATGGATGTAGCAACTAAGGATTGTAGCTTTTAAAAGCAGTGTCGTAAAACTTTAAAGCTTAAATCCCCGTACGTTATTGCATGTTTCTGACAATCAGACAAACCAAATATAAGTAAAATGGGAATCTATTTACATAAATGGTTTCATTAACCTTTTTCTCCATCTGATCTATAGGATTCCTTTCAGAACTATAGTGGTTAGCTTACTCTCTCATCAAGTGTTGCTCCAGAACCTGTATGACATTCTGCTGGAGGAGTTTAAGCACCCTGGTGATGCTGAGACCCAGGAGAAGACCACCCCAGTATCTGATCCTAGACCATCTGGTTTCCTGCGCTACATCTCCATGCAGAACCTGGCCATCATCTTCGACCTGCTGCTGGACTCCTACCGCACAGCCCGAGACTTCGACACGCGCCCGGGCCTCAAGTACCTGCTGATGAAGGTGTCTGGGGTGTGTGGCGCTGCCAACCTGTACCGCCAGTCTGCCATGAGCTTCAACATCTACTTCCAGGCCCTGCTGTGTGCCACGCTCACCAACCAAGAGAGTATCACTGCTGAGCTGGTGAAGAAGATCCTTTACGAGGAGGGTGAAGGCAGCTCCGACTCCTCCCAGCAGTGCTCCTCCGAGGATGAGGACATCTTCGAGGAGACTGCTCAGGTGAGTCCCCCGCGGGGGAAGGAGAAGCGCCAGTGGAGGGCCACCATCCCTTCACTCAGCATCCAGCCGGTCAGCAGCGCAGACTGGGCCTGGCTGGTCAAGCGGCTGCACAAGCTCTGCATGGACCTCTGCAACAACTACATCCAGATGCACCTGGACCAGGAGAACCTGATGGACGAGGCAGTGCCCGTCTTCCGGGGGGACCCCCTCTTCTTCCTGCCCTTCTTCCCCTCCACCCCCGAGACTCCCACTCCCTCCACGGGAGGCCTGTCCGGCCGGGGAACACCCTCAGATGACAGCGTGCGCTCCCACCTGGCAGAGACGCCGTCAGAGGACACACACAGCCCTACTGCTGGCTACTGCATGGACAGCCTGCCACACCTGAGAGGGGAGAGGAGAGACCCAGCGGGCCGCAAGAAGGAGTGGTGGGAGAGTGCTGGGAACAAGCTATACACCATCGCCACCGACAAGACCATCACCAAGCTGATGATGGAGTACAAGAAGAGAAAGCAGCAGCACAACCATTCCACCTTCGTGAAGGAGACCAAGGGGGGAGAGAACAGGGGCGAGGCAGGGACGATGAGGGGCCCAGAGTCCTCCAACCCACAGAGGCCCCAGCAGCTGGTGGACCCGGGGCCCATGAGACACTCGTTCAGTGCCGGGCCAGAGGTGCTGAGGCAGGAGAAGATCAGACCCCGCTCCGGTTCTACAGCAAGCTCCCACAGCGTCTCCATTAGAGACTCAGAGGCTCAGATACAGGTAGGACTGCAGGGGAAACATGACCAGATACAGGTAGGACTGCAGGGGAAACATGACCAGATACAGGTGGGACTGCAGGGGAAACATGACCAGATACAGGTGGGACTGCAGGGGAAACATGACCAGATACAGGTAGGACTGCAGGGGAAACATGACCAGATACAGGTAGGACTGCAGGGGAAACATGACCAGATACAGGTGGGACTGCAGGGGAAACATGACCAGATACAGGTAGGACTGCAGGGGAAACATGACCAGATACAGGTAGGACTGCATGCAGGGCAAACATGACCAGATACAGGTAGGACTGCATGCAGGGCAAACATGACCAGATACAGGTGGGACTGCATGCAGGGCAAACATGACCAGATACAGGTGGGACTGCATGCAGGGGAAACATGACCAGATACAGGTGGGACTGCATGCAGGGGAAACATGACCAGATACAGGTGGGACTGCATGCAGGGAAAACATTGCCAGATACAGGTCCAGTTCTCTTTTCATGATTGGATAAACACTCAATCCTCTCTCTCGTTCTCTTTATTTTGTTCTCTTGTTCCCTTGTTCTCTCTCTGCCTCTCTCACTCTCTCTCTAGGCATGGACTAACATGGTTCTGACCATCCTGACTCAGATCCAGCTCCTTCCAGACCCTACCTTCGTGGCCCTGCAGCCCGCCGTGTTCCCCTGCATTAGTCAGCTGACCTGTCACGTGACTGACCTCCGTGTGCGCCAGGCAGTGCGAGAGTGGCTGAGTCGCGTAGGAAGAATGTATGACATCACTATGTGAGGAGCAGCTGCGTTCCTTACAGTGTTTGTAAAGGGGAGACTCAAAGGCTCAGCCAATGAGAATCTGCATTGCCACTTTTAGCCGCATTCAGTTTGATTGTAATTTACAGGAAGTCATTCAGTTTGATTGTAATTTACAGGAAGTCATTCAGTTTGATTGTAATTTACAGGAAGTCATTCAGTTTGATTGTAATTTACAGGAAGTCATGCAGTTTATCTTTGCTAGGTTTTGCTTTAACGCTGTCACTCCTTAATGAAATGGAAGTGAGCTTTTTACCAAAAATAGAATTTTTGTGTCTTTAAATTAGCTGACATAGCTATTTATTGTAGACCCCAATTTATGTTTACTACATATTATTTATATAAATTCTTTACAACTGCAAATATGCTATTACATTAAGAATATATATATTTTTATTTATATTTGTGATTTGACATTGGAATAACTGTATATAAATCAGATATTGTGCTATATGAAGATATTAGTTCCAGTTAGCTTTACACATTTCAGTAGTAAATTGGTGTACTGCACTCTGACAAGATTCCAATCTATAAATCAGGCAAAATGATTTTACCACCCCAGGCCCCTCTCAGTGAAATGGATGATATTCTCTTTAGTATTAATTAACATTAACAAATGTTGTTTAAGAGAGGAGATGAGATGCCTTGATGACACCAGCCAGTCACAGACCACATGACCCTAATCCAGTGGTAAAAAAAACCTAGGTGGATAAACTCTGATTGGCTGTGGCAGTGAAAAGAGTACGGCTCCCTATACTTTCAGAGAAAAAAAATCTGCAAAAGGTAGGTAAACTGTTGGGCCCAAAATGATTTTTATTCGTGTTTACCCTCCACTACACCACTGCCCAAATCCATCCATTCTTTAACATGATAGAAATACAGCCTTGCTATTATCTAAGCACGCCTGAGATCTCACCATATAGGTCAATGAGTCGTACTCATCAATGTCCAATGAAATCAGAGAGCAAATCCCCACATGCTGATCCTCATTGAGAGCGCTGTTGATAAACAACCCAACAAATACTGTAAGGCAGGATTATGTTTTGTTCATATACCCTCGAACCTCAACAACAGTTTGGGTTGGAGCCATGTTCAGACCTGGCCTGTCTAGAAACGGTCATCCTTAGATAATGTCAGACCCAAACATGATGATTCTCCAATCACTACGCCTTTCCCTGACCATAGCCGGACTCCTCGCTAGCCCCTCTATAGGAAATGTCGGAATTGCTATCGTGTTGTCCCTCTTTGACCTCTCTGACCCTGCTCTAATAGCTGACATCTGCTTGGGTATTAATGAAAAGGGACAGATGATTGAACACTCAGTACACGTATCACTATAATATATGTTCGCCATTGCTGTTTGTGTAAATTTGAGCAGTCAAAGAACAGCCTTTTATGTACCCACCCACACAATTTTGTCTAGGATTTTAGTAACTTTAGTGGATTATTTATTGGTAGATATAATATGCACCTGCTCTCAAAACATGTTCCCTTGAATGTACATTTGTTCCCTAATGTTTTGATACAGTTGACATTTTCATGCTGGCCTCCAAAGATTAGTTGAATCTCTGGTAGTAAATGTCTGCGCTTAAAAGGTATTAAAAATAAATATATCTTATTAGGTTTTCAACTCTACTGTACTCTAAAATAGGCAAGAATTGAAAAAAATTGAAGTTGGCCAAAATGCATTTGTGAATATAGTACATTTTTATATGGAAGCACTCTCAAGCTCATTATAGTAACACACTTTTACAATGAATCAAGATGATTTCATATAGAAGAAAACGGAAAAATAAGTACATTTAAATGTAGATATCTAGAAAGTAACATGTTATTATGTTAGAATTCTGTCATGAGAGTTCATGTAATATTCTACTATTGAAAAGTTTAGTAATTGCTTTCATTGCATAATTTGTTGAGTGTATTCTCATCTGGTCTCCATTGCAGTACTGGGGGTAGAATTTTCAGTGTCAAGTTTACTTATTACAGTGCTTTATAGTGTATTTTCTTCTGACAACCTGGGACAGTCTTTTGCATACATACTGTTTATTATAGAATGTACCTTTTTGTTTACTGTCTTAATGAAATGATCAACTTTGGGAGGTGAAAATGACTGTACAATGACCAAAGACCTGCCCACTGTATGTGTCTAGGGGCTCTATTCAATCTGGATGGCTGAAGCATTACAGATTGGGGCGATTTTAGAAATGTAAAGGTCATTTCCGATTGAGCTGACACATACAGCTTTTACCTTGAATACAGTCTCCACGGGAATATTGCTGTTAAAATGTCAAGTCACGCCAACCTGAACTCAGGGGTATCATAGTAAATGTACATTTGTATGGTATGTATTAATTTGTGGATGCCCATCATCCATTCCATATATATTACAAATTACAATTCGTATGATGTGTTATGAATTGCAATTCATACAATGTTACAAATTTGCAATATGTATGATATGTTACGAATTCCAATTTGTTGCGGTTAAATTTAGCTAGCTGGCTAACGTTAAGGTAGGTAGGGTTAGGGAAAGGGTTAGCTAACATGCTAAGTAGCTGAACAAATAGTAGTTACTAAATGCAAAAGTTGTCCATGATGAGATTTGAACACGCAACATTTGGGTTACTATACGTTTGCGTTATATTACAACCAAACATCCTCCTTTTGTTTTTTGCCTTCGGTAACCTTCTGTTTTATGTAACCATACCATACCAAACGAAACATACCAACTATTTTGAGTTTTCCCGAAATGTACATTTTTTAAATGTTACCTATAGTCTGAGACCAGGCTCATTATGCTGTAATGCTGAACTTCAGCAATAAAGATTGAATGGAGCCCTTGATGTAAACTGCTGATGATTATTAAGTTCCATTCGTTGTATACTTTTACAGCATCATCTCACTGGAAATTATGCTGAGCATGAAGCTTGTGAATGTGTTATATAGAGGCACTATCTTCTAACTGTTGATCCTTTCCAAGAAACGTATCATCTGCCATAGCTTCCTATCTGCTGATTGAGGATGAAAAGGGAGCAGGACCCTGAGAGAGTGCGTAGGCATATAAGCGGCTTTGAGAGAGAGAAACCGTCGACTATTCCTTATTGTCGGAGTTGATAATTTGTGGGTAGATTGTGACCCAATTGTTTGACACAGTTTGTTCAAAATGATCAGTTTATGGGATGATGGACGTGGATTTTAAAAACAATGGAGTGTTTGTGTATCTAATCGTCCTAGACTGTGGCAATATCATTGCTTCCTATAACACATTTTTACTCCTCTGCCCCAAACCGTGTTGATGCATTTATTTGAAACCATCAATAGTCCAATTCCATATGTTCTGCAGTGCGGGAGCACATTACTTTATGGCGCATGAATACTGTATGATCATGATTCAAAAAAGATTCAAGGCAATTCCTTTTGGCGCAATTTAAACAATATTTGAGAAAAAGTAGAACATCTTTTGGAACCCATAAGTATGGTCCCATGAGATGGCAATTGTTTTCAACACAGTTCAATGTGTTTTTTGTTTTATAACCAAAATTCACATGATTTGAATTAAAATCACTTGACATAAATGGTATTATTATACCTTTATTTCAACAAGGAACACAGACTGAGACCAAGGTCTCTTTTACAGCTGGGCCCTGTAGCTAGAGGTGTATTGTGTAATGCTTAATTTAAGGCAATTTGAGTGAGAAAGTGTTCTAAAATGTAGAAAGGAATGTGTGGAGCATGCCTGACGGTTTCTGTAACGTTTTCATGCACTAAGACAACTGTTTTGTTAACAGATTAATTCTGCCATCTTAAGTGTTTAGCCAAACAAAATTCAATTAACTGATTATTACAAACATTTGGTTAATATATTGTTATTAATATGAATATGTTTTATGATTATTTTACTGTTCGGCAACTAAGTGTACATATACCGTCAAAATTCTGCCAGTTTATAAGTTCTGTAACATTTTCCTCTGAATGACTATGGTCGGTATTATGGATGAACTGAATGGCACAAGCCTGGCAGACAGAATGTCTTGCTTAGGGCTCTATTCAATCCCTATCGTGGAAGTTCTGTGTTACAGCATGACATTTAAAGGCAACGTTTCAGCGTTCGTGGAGACTGCATTCATGGTAAACGCTGCATATGTCGGCTCAATCAGGAATTACAGTACCTTTAAATATCTATCACACAATCTGTAATTCTTCAACGACACAAATTTAATAGAGCCAATATTGTCACAGTGATTTTAAAAGCTTTTTTCTGCCTTTGATAAAAAGTAACTTATAATGTTTGTGTTCTTTCTCTGGCTGGACTCCCTTGCTGATGTAATTTGTCTTCAGATTGTATGTATTCATGTTTGTATTCATACTCAGTATATTTCAAAGCGCTTTTATGTTGTGTTGTAGAATAAACAAACAAATCGATTACCGGATCTGATTTATTTTATACAATTTATATTGGTCTCAATTATGTAACTCTCTCTTCATCTAAGAGGGGGTCAGGAACTTTTCTCAAAACAGTGTTTGTGGGTGAAAGGGTTTTACCTGGTTCTCTGACAGGAACAAGCCAGAATAACTGGGGGGGGGGTTCTCTAAGAGTGCATTTTCCCACTACAAATTAAATACACCTCACTCGCCACATCAGTTGACCAACCATCCACGTAACCATTATTTGCAATGTAGGCCAAATGTGGTGCTGCTGTGAGTAAATCCAAAGAGATTTGAGAAGCCTGGCTGTGATTGGACACTGTTACGTCCTCAGTGATCTCTTAGCTGGACCCATGCTTGTCATGCCCTCATTTGTAAGTATTGTACACCCTGACACGAGAGTGATAATCGCTCTGATTGTCGCTCCACTCTGCGCTCCAAGCCCAGGCTTTCAGCCCAGCATCATGCGGATGTTACTGGATAGCGGTTGGATGAAGTTTGGGCCAGCGGGCAGAGATAGCCTTGACTGGGTCCCTGGGTCTGGGCCGTCGCCGCTCCCCTCTCTCGACAAACATGCTCAGGTGAGTTGATCAACAGGATGCACATTAAACAAAATGGATGAGATGTTTAAAAGTATGTGAAATAGAAGTAACTAGTGTTATTCACACCTTTTACTCTATCACCAGGGTGACCACTGGAATGAGTTGACCCCCAGTGAGGACATCATGAGCAAAGAGTTCATCCTTTATGTTGTCGTAGCAACAACCTCTCTCCTTTTCATCAGCCTCGTTGGCTTCCTGGTCTACAGGAGATGCTCTACCAGCAAATTGGCTCTGACCAACGTCATCACCCTGGACCTGGAGGAGCTCCAAGATCTGCAGGACCTCCAGGACCCAGAGAGCAGCACTGACTTCTTGTCCTCACTGGCCTTGCACAGAGACCATATCCCCAGCTGCAGCTCTGAGACAGACATGTCTGATGGAGTCTTCCTCATGGTCTACCTGCCAACACCCTATGAGGAGACCCTCACTAAGTTAGCCCGGGCTGCTAGCATCCGAAGCTCCAGAGGTGTGGATCGATCTGCTAGCGTCCGAAGCTCCAGAGGTGTGGATCGATCTGCTAGTGTCCGAAGCTCCAGAGGTGTTGATCAAGCTGAAGGCACTAGAACCTCCAGAGGTTTGAATCGAGCTGCCACTGTTAGAAACTCAAGAGATGTGGATCCCCCTAAGATAGACCGATCTGCCTCTGTCAGAAGCTCCAGAGGTGCGGATCGAGCTGCCAGCATCAATAGCGCCAATCCACCTGCTGGTCAAGGGAGAACAGATGCAGACTCGGTGAAGGAACAGTCCACGGACTAAGGGCAGGATTCAATCGGATAGCTCCTTTCTGGCAATGCACCATTTTAAGCAAATGTCAACGCAAATCTTCTGCAGTCTGGATTGAATCCTGGCCAATATCAAAATAACATCTCTGGATCGTCATTCCTTCATTTCTTGCTGCCAGGAGCTGAAACCATAGAGCAGCTTCTCTTTGTGTTTGTAAAATGTACCTTTGTAGCCTGATGGAACAGTCTGTTTGTGCTCTTGCTAACTCCTCTCTGTATTCCTTCATTGTCATACTAAACATGTATAGCATGACCGAAGAGTTGGCAACAGCACATACAGTATGAGACCAGTGTTTCTCCTAGGCTGTGTCGTACAGCATATTGTGCAGTTTTTCATGATAGTGTTAAGCAATGCATGGTCAATGGTCAGAATTATTCAGAATAAGCCGATCAAGGTGGTACTGTTACTGTGCGTTTCATACTGTTTAACACCTGTCTGAGGAGCTTTTGATAGTTGCAGAAATGTCTATAAAGCTATTTATTCTGTCATCTGGTCATGTTTAAAAAAGGAAAGAACATATCTTGCTATTTTTATTTCTAGTTATATTATTCATATCATTAAGACTTATTTCTAATGTAATTACTCCCTTCCTGCACAGCTATAAAAAAATATATATAATAATCATGATCAAGGAAGATGAAATACCAAATGTAAATGAGTGGTCTATTTTAGATATTTCTTAATATTTTTCATTAACTGAAGAAAAGTGATATTTGATAGTCCAAATATGTATTAATTCATTGTAAACACATTAAAGTCTTTTGACATTAAAATTGTTTTTGTCTTAATTTATTTGTCTGTAAACAGTTCACTGGCTGGCTGCTGCAGACTGACATTTACCGACCGTTGGGACAAACTATCCACAAGTTGCTTAGTAATGGATGTAGAATTTCGACAATGCTGCACACTGAGAAGAACAAGGCCATCTGAGAGGCCCATTATGTGGCAGCACAGGGACAAGGCAGATAATATGAACTTACATTGTTTTACCTTTGCTATGAGTTGGACCCTAGATGGAGGGGCCAGTGAGCTATCGAGACACCCATACTGTCATCACAGATGCAGCACCTGTGTGTTGGGAGTTTGTGGAGAGGTCCGCTTCTCCACTGTGGCCTTAGCCCCTAGCCTCGGTGTGACAAAGATTTGCACACAGTTTGCAGTCAGGAAATGCATGCCTCTTAAGAGGCAACAGGAAAGAAAGAAGGACAGGAGACAGAGGACTAGTTCTCCGCTGTAGCTTTGTGTCAGACCTAAAGACCCAGAACGCACACATTCTCATTCACTCCAGTACAAATGTGTGAGAGTAGGGCTGGATGATAGATAGTGAGGTGTGGAAGATTTACTACAGTGCTGTGGTATGATATATGATGCAGAGTGCCATCTAGTGGCCATCTGGTGATCCGGTAATAGACTATTACAGTACTCTTATTTAGTCCACACATACTCATTTTTTTAAACATTCTAGTTTACAATGATGGCCTACCAAAAGGCATAACACTGTACAGAAAGTCAATCAATATTTATTCAGCGCACAACCAATCATCTCTTAAATAATTATGAATAGATCCACCATTGTGCACAAAAACAACACTTGTTACAGAATATTTGACATAGAAATAACAAATCTGTCAGACAAACCATGCCTGACATGATCCAATAAGACAGATAAATAGAAGAACATTTAAAGGCTGTGGCCATTGTGAACTGCAGTCAAGGGTGTGTGAAAGAATCAATGATTTGACAACGGGAACATGTAATAATCTCAAGGACATGAAGGGCAAGGCTCCTGCTCTTTTGGTTTACTGACGGTGTCCAAACTCGTGCCTTCATACATGACCTTGTTCTTGATGCCATCTTGGATCAACCTTTGCTGCATACGGAGCTTGGCATTGGTAATTCTACAGTAGAACCTGAGAGCGCCAGCAGAAATAGACCATCAGTGTAAAGGGCTGGTTAATGCATAGGGGTTTAGGCTGTATAGGGGTATATGCTTCATAGGGGTGTAGGCTGTATTGGCTGCCTTGGGGTATAGGCTAAATTGGCTGCATAGGGGTTGTAGTACTACACAACTAGATGAGAACATCTCATGAATATGCTGAATAAATATTCTAAAATGAGACAATAATAAAAGTGGTCACCCCGCCTGTGTTTTGGTAAAAAGCTGAGGGATGGGCCTGGAGAAAAGTAACCACTCAAATTCACAGACAGAGCAATAGATGAAAGGACAGCAAAAGTATAGTTTTAACCATGTTGAGGCTATACATTGTTTACAAACATTGGACTAAAACAATCTTATATTTCAAGAATCAGTGGGTCGATTTCATTCATTTGTAAGTTCAAAAATGGATGTAGCAAATAAGGATTCTCGCTTTTAATGGACATCAACTAGCCAACAAGTAGGCTAAGCTTATAAATCAACACTGACTTCAAAACCTACCATGATCCCAGTGTGGTAAGCATGAATCCTGCAAAACCTATGTCAAAGGACCGCTTCACTCGACCTGTGAATGACAAATTAAAGGCATGTGTAAGAAATTGAGAAATACTGTGAGAAGCAATAGAGGAAGAGCTGAAGGAGAGGATTTACTCTGCCCAAAATCTGTCCTTGTGAGATAAGCCCTTTTTTGTTTGGAGGTCTATGAGAGTGTTGAATTACATGAGGCTTATTTGATTGAAAATAAGTTTCACAATAACAGTCAAAAGTTTGGACACACCTACTCATTCAAGGTTTTTTCTTTATTTGACTATTTTCTACATTGTAGCATAATAGTGAAGACATCAAAACTATGAAATAACACATATAGAATCACGTAATAACCCAAAAAATATTTTAGATTCTTCAAATAGCTTGATAACAGCTTTGCACACTCTTGGCATTTTACTCAACCAGCTTCACCTGGAATGCTTTTCCAACAGTCTTGAAGGAGTTTCCACATATGCTGAGCACTTGGTTGGCTGCTTTTCCTTCATCTGCGGTCCAACTCATCCCATCTGAATTAGGTTGAGGTCGGGTAATTGTGGAGGCCAGGTCATCTGATGCAGCACTCTATCACTCTCCTTCTTGGTCAAATAGCCCTTACACAGACTGGAGGTGTGTTGGGTCATTGTCCTGTTGAAAAACAAATGATAGTGGGACTAAGCGCAAACCATGTCGGATGGTGTATTGCTGCAGAATGCTGTGGTAGCCATGCTGGTTAAGTGTGCCTTGAATTCTAAATACATTTCAGACACTGTCACCAGCAAAGCACCCCCACACCATCATACCTACATGCTTCATCGTGGGATCTTCACACGCAGAGATCATCCGTTCACCTACTCAGCGTGTCACAAAGACATGGGGTGTTGGAACCAAAAATCTCATATTTGGACTCATCAGACCAAAGGACAGATTTCCACCAGTCTAATGTCCATTGCTCGTGTTTCTTTGGCACAAGGAAGTCTTCTTCTTATTGGTGTCCTTTAGTAGTGGTTTCTTTGCAGCAATTTGACCACGAAGGCCTGATTCACACAGTCTCCTCTGAACAGTTGATGTTTAGATGCGTCTGCCACTTGAACTCTGTGAAGCATTTATTTGGGCTGCAATCTGAGGTGCAGTTAACTCTAATGAACTTATCCTGTGCAGCAGAAGTAACTCTGGGTCTTCCATTCCTGTGGTGGTCCTCATGAGAGCCAGTTTCATCATAGAGCTTGATGGTTTTTGCAACTGCACTCTTCAGTTCTTGACTGACATTCATGTCTTAAAGTAATGATGGACTGTAATTTCTCTTTGATTATTTGAGTTGTTCTTGCCATAATATGGACTTGGTGTTTTACCAAATAGGGCTATCTTCTGTATACCAACCCTACTTTGTCACAACACAACTGATTGGCTCAAACACATTAAAAAGGAAAGAAATTCCACCAATTAACTTCTGACAAGGCACACCTGTTAATTGAAATGCATTCCAGGTGACTACCTCCTGAAGCTGGTTGAGAGAATGCCAAGAGTGTGCAAAGCTGTCATCAAGGCAAAGGGTGGCTACTTTGAAGACATGTTTAAAATTGTTTAACACTTTTCTGGTTACTACATGATTCCATATTTGTTCTTTCATAGTTGATGGCTTTACTATTATTCTAAAAATGTAGAAAATAGTAAAAAAAATAATAATGAATTAAAAACCTTGAATGAGTAGGTGTGTCCAAACTTTTGACTGGTACTGTATGTGGATGCACGAGGCAACTTCCATTGTTAGAGCAGTCACCCGGCTATCTTGTCAATATAATCTATGGAGAAACCTATGACAGAAGTAATATATTCTTACTATGCTCATATTAATGGACATTAGATTAGATTTCACCCAAACAAATCGCTCAAGACAGAGTTACATGTATCTGGCACGAGATTAGGTTATGGGTTCTGAGATTACACTCAAACAAACAAATCATTGATGTATGCCAGTGAATCTGCAGGGAAATCAAACTTACTTGTGGCCAAAAAGTGCAAAAGGCCAGCAGCCAGGGATCCCCCAGATCCATGTAGAAGAGCCTCTCTGGCACAAGGTGTGTTTTGAACGTCCAGAATACCCAGCACCTTGAAACCCTAAATGGCATACCGTATATGAAACACATTATGGGAAATGAAACTACACAGAGAATTACTGAGATATAAACCGTGATTACTTGTATCTTGTATCAAGCATCACATGACATTACATTCATACTGTTAGCTAGCAGACACGAAAGAGGGGTAGCTAACGTTAGTTAAAAATGTAATGAAGAAACACATAATCAGCTATAGCACCCTACCGTTAGCTAGCTACCTACTTAAGCAAACTAGACAACTACTGTAGCGACATCACCACCAATAATATTCTTGACCTTCAACAAATGAGTTGCTGCTAGCTAAGTTAGCATTGTCATAGACAATGTTTTCTGAATGACATGTCTAAGATACTCACCTTTTTGTCACTCTCCTCTTCACCGGCCATTATGGCATTAGATTGACCCTGTTATGAGGAATTTACCTTCAGCATCGCCTGTATTTACTTTCGTAATCACACTGTACACTGAGCATGCGCACTAGCAGGTTCGTTAGAAATTAACCCACGAGTTCATAAAAGGAAACAGTGGTCAAAAGCTTTTGTGTTCCGGGAAGTCTTTCTCCAAGTATTGCTGACACAGATTATTTATTGAAAAATAAGGTATGCTTTCAAAAATGTATTTGATATATTGACTTTTTTATATGTCATAATTCTTTCAAACTGATACAGCATTTACCAAAACCTTGAGCAGTATCCAACAGTGGGCTATTCACAGAATAACTCAAATGACTACCCGTTGTACCAATGAACAAGTGTGTGATTAATAGGGTTAATCCTGTCAATGAAATTCTATCTCAACAAAATGTACTTGCTTGGACCTTGATAACATGTGCAGCATTAACATCAAAACATGTCCTTCCTGTGTACAGCAGGGATCTAACTCTATGACAATTATGTCAATCTGACCCTATAAAGCCATCAACTCTTGAGGGATTAGGGTGTCGAATGAATTAATATTTTGATGCAATGTCATCATCCACATGCAGAAGTCTAAACTGTGCAAAGTAGAGGTCAGGAGGAAGTCATTGTGTCAAAGTAATCCATTCTGTTACCAACATGGGATTCTATTCAAGGTTGTTGTGAAGGGGGAGAAATCATGAGCAGAGCATCCAACCCTGAATACTAGTCTCCTCCAGTGTATAAATGCCCAAACACACTGCCCATCAAGACACAACTTTCTGCTGCCTGCTGAACCCTTTGAGTCCTTCAGGTAAACCTATCTATATTGATCAGACTTCTCTTATTGTTATATATAGTTATTACAACAATTTGCAAATAAGCCATTTACACTGTGCCATTTCTAATGCCAGAGAAAATCATTTGTTTTCACTTAGGCTCTCTTTCAGGATGTTAGGTCTTAATGTAGGCACCTTGATCTCCCTGTTTCTGTGCATTCTCCTGGAACCCGTTGAGGGGTCTCTCATGCAGCCCTGTCAGCCCATCAACCAGACTGTGTCTCTGGAGAAGGAAGGCTGCCCAACGTGCTTAGTCATTCAAACCCCTATCTGCAGTGGCCACTGCGTCACCAAGGTACAATGTATACAGTGGTTTAGTATCATCTGAATGTACTATACAGTGGTTAGTGTTTTCTTATTTAGAAGGCCATAACTTCCTTTAATTGTCAATGTGTTCTTCATAATTGCGTATCAAATACAAGAAACACCCCTAATGCGTGAAAACAAAAAAACATTGATCTACATTTACCTTTCCTCCTGTGTATTTATTTACCAGGAGCCGGTTTTCAAGAGCCCATTTTCCACCGTGTACCAGCATGTGTGCACCTACCGTGACGTCCGCTATGAAACGATCCGCCTACCTGACTGTCCCCCTTGGGTGGACCCTCATGTCACCTACCCTGTGGCTCTGAGCTGTGACTGCAGCCTCTGTAACATGGACACTTCTGACTGTACCATCGAGAGCCTGCAGCCAGACTTCTGCATTACCCAAAGAGTACTAACGGATGGTGACATGTGGTGACAGCCAACATGTCTGCCTATGTAATGACATGTTATATTACACCCGCCCATGTAATGACATGTAGGCCCAATGTATGGTGAACTCAAACTGAACTCAAATGTCATAGGTACTACAGACATGGGCTTGTAGGTTGTATGTGAATGTACTTGTACTCATATTGGGATCTGAATAAACTGACTCCAACTCTGACCACTTTTAGGTGTCCTCTTTTAAGAGCGACTCCGGGAGAGAATGGGAACAAGAGGAGAAAGAGCGATCTCAAATATCCACATTATCAATTTATTGAAGGAAAGGAGTCCATATTTTTCTGAAAAGCTGCAATACAAGCCCAACAAAGATAGTGCAATGCAGAATAGGGCTGTGTACAATACAGCATGTTATGCATTGTATATTAAAAAGCAAGGCATGTACTCTTCACATTTTAACAACAATAAAAGTAAAGTAGGTTTATTTAAACATTTTAACCCCCTTTTTCCTCCCCAATTTCGTGATATCCAATTGCGATCTTGTCTCATTGCCTCTCCCGAGCCCGTTGGGGAGTTGCAGCAAAGGTAGAGTCATGCATCCTCCGTTTCTCCCGGAAGCCAGCTGCACCAATGTGTCGGAGGAAACACCATTCACTGGCAACTGAAGTCAGCGAGCAGGCGCCCGGGCCACCACACGGAGTCGCTAGAGCGTGATGAGCCAAGTAAATCCCCCCTGGCCAAACCGTCTCCTAAACCGGACAATGCTGGGAAAATTGTGTGCCGCCCCTTGCAACTCCCTGTCACGGCCGGTTATGGCACAGCCTGGAATCAAACCCGGGTCTGTAGTGACACCTAAAGTACTGCAATGCAGTGCCTTAGACCACTGTGTCACTCGGGAGGCCCGTATGATATAATTTTCACAAAGAAAAGAACAAGGCCGCACACTGTTAAAGCTCCCAATTCACCGCTTTTTTGACAACGTTTCGATCCGATAATTTTAACAAAGAGTTGATAGGAGTTATACATAGTGAATCATACAGATAGGACAGATCCAGGATAATGGACTACCTGGAGCCTTCTACTCCACTATCAGTCATGGTCATAGTGTTGGTGACCTGACTCTGCTCCTCGTCACCCATGAGCTTGTCGAAGCAGGGGAAGGCCAGAGTGTCCTTAGCTCCCTTTCTCATGAACACATAGAGTAGAGGATCCACAAGGGGGCTGAATCTCTCAAAGATTGTCCCAATCTCCACATTGTGTTGGCATGTTACCCCTGATATCAGATATTGTATGATGAGGAGTAGGAACAGGACTGTGTAATTGCCCAGCACAAGGGCCAGGGTACCAATAATCCGTCTCTGTTCGACAGCTGGCACAGAGCTTTCAACGTGCCCACTAGGAAGAATACAAGCAGTGGGAAAGGGTATGAGGAGGTTAACTGCAAACAAAATAAGTGAAATCTCAATAGTCGGTGTGAGGTAAAACATGGAGATTTGGATGAAAGGAAAAAGCCAGATAATGGAGGACATTATGAGCGAGTATTTGATGTTACGGCGAAAACGGTACCAGAGAGGAAATGTAATCACAAGATATCTCTCGAGAGCAACACATACCATGAAAACAATGCTTGCACTAATACCAAAGAATTCAATCAACATGACTATAAATTGCCAGGTACCAGACAGTATGAATGGCCTCATGCAAATCTGAATGAGATCTGCAATAAGAAGGTTGATAACATAGACTGGAGCGATGTGATCAGCTCTGATCAGGAAGTACATGGCATAAATTGACAGACAGATCAGAGGAAAACCAATGGAGAATGTTGTCCACTGTACAACGGTTTCAATGAGGCTCCTATTTGATGTGATGTTGTCCGAAATATTGCAGAGGCTTGCTTCCATCCTTGATGCTGCTTGTTGTTGCAGGAACTAGTGAATGGCAGGGTTCTTCAGATTCCAAGTTCAAGGTCCTTAATATTTTCCTGCTGTGCCTACACTAAGAAAATAAGTGAAATAGCTGGTGTTTTACTCTATAACATCTAAGATCCCGGTCATGATTCTTTAAAATAGGTCTAGTTTTGAGCTGCATTATGAATCTTTAATCTAAATCTAAAAGCATTTCCCTTCTAAAGAAACAGGAAGTATGCTCAATAGTTCTACGTTCTGCGTATTTTTAGTAAAACTGAACATGTAATACAAAGAGACCTGTCAAAGTGCAATGTCTATAGACATTAACATTCTTACATTGTGTAAATGTTAGGATACCTTAAACGTCTCTTTTTTATGCAATTAACTAATCAATTGAGCCATTACTACATTTTTTATGAATATCATATAATAGAAAAAAATAAGAATAACTAAATCATCACTGTGCATTTCAGTGTTTAACATGTGTAGCACAAGAAAAGTTCAAATAACCCTTTAGCAACCATGTGGAATCTACAGTTAGAATCATGCAAAAAAATAGTCTAGTCATTTTTTTTTTTTTTTTTTTACAGCACAGATACTCACGGTGCACACCCAGTGACCATACAGCATGTACGTCTGAGCCTTAAATACTGTGAGACGGGAAGTCCACCACTCCAGGATGTCAAAAGTCATTGCACAATTTGTGTTACTATAGCAATTGTCAGTCTTCGATTTCTTATTGGCCAGGGAGATCATATGACATTACTAACAGTGGTTAAAAGATCCCGGACCTAATCCATTCCACACTAAGTTTCTACTTCAATGTATTTCAGAATGACAACAGGAATATTACATCTGACGTGTAACATCATACACTTCATGCACACATCTTATAATATGCATACACCATTTTGGGTGAAGAAGCTGTTAGTTTTATATTCACAGACATGATGTGCTGTGGTACAGGCAGCTACTGGAGAATAAAACAAACTTACTAGTGATATTCCACCATACTTCTATAGGTCAGTCACAATGTCTAGGTCCATCAGACTTAAACCAATATGTTGAGACAATGATGAAACGTGATAACAATCCTCCACCACACACAAATGCAACAAACAAAATATTGTGCAAATAGTTCAGAAAAATGACTTCCTTGTTACTAATGTTGAAATTGTGAGGTCACATACAGTACCTGTCAAAAGTTTGGACACACGTACTCATTCAAGGGTTTTTCTTCATTTGTACTATTTTCTACATTGTAGAATCATATGGAGGACATCAAAACTATGAAAGAGCAGGAAAGGAAGACCCAGAGTTACCTGTGCTGCAGAGGGTAAGTTCGTTAGTTACCAGCCCAAATAAATACTTTAGTGTCAGGCCTTCATGGTCGAATTTCTGCAAAGAAACCACCAATGAATGACACCAATAATAAGAAGAGTCCTGCTTGAGCCAAGAAACACAAGCAATGGACATTAGACCAGTGGAAATCTGTCCTTTGGTCTGATGAGTCCAAATATGAGATTTTTGGTTCCAACCCCCCCATGTCTTTGTGAGACGCTGAGTAGGTGAACGGATGATCTCTGCGTGTGTAGATCCCACAATGAAGCATGTAGGTGTGGGGGTGCTTTGCTGGTGACAGTGTCTGAAATTAATTTAGAATTCAAGGCACACTTAACCAGCATGGCTACCACAGCATTCTGCAGCAATACACCATCCCACCTGGTTTGCGCTTAGTCCCACTATCATTTGTTTTTCAACAGGACAATGATTTTTGGTTCCAAACACCGTGTCTTTGTGAGACGCAGTAGGTGAACGGATGATCTCCGCATGTGTGGTTCCCACCGCGAATCATGGAGGTGGTGTGATGGTGCTTTGCTGGTGACACTGTCTGATTAATTTTAAATTCATGGCTACCATATTCTACAGAGATACGCCATACCATCTGGTTTGCGCTTAGTGGGACAATCATTTGTTTTTCAACAGGACAATGACCCAACACATCTCCAGGCTGTGTAAAGGCTATTTGACCAAAGAGAGTGATGGAGTGCTGCATCAGATGACCTGGCCTCCACAATCACCCGACCTCAACCTAGTTTGGGATGACTTGGACCGTAGAGTGAAGGATAAACAGCCAACAAGTGCTCAGCATATGTGGGAACTCCTTCAAGACTGTTGGAAAAGCAGTCCAGGCGAAGCTGGTTGAGAGAATGCCAAGTGTGCAAAGCTGTCAAGGCAAAGGGTGGCTACTTTGAAGAATCTACAATCTAAAATATATTTTGATGTTTAAAACTTATTTAGTTTGATGTTTTGGTTACTACATGATTCCATGTGTGCTATTTCATAGTTCTGATGTCATCACTATTATTCTACAATGTAGAAAAAAAGAAAACCCCTTGAATGAGTAGGTGTGTCCAAACTTCTGACTGGTACTGTAGTTATTTGACAGGGAAGTTCATGAGTTCAACCACTCTTGAGTGTTGTTGGTTAGGATGACTGAGCTTCTTTAAGATTAATTGATATGTTCCAGGAATGTGTTTAAATGACATCAGTGTCTGTTAGGAGGAACTAGGCCCTGGCTTATAGACTGAGGAAAGTACAAAATGCAAATGGACTCTTTTCAATACCATCAGCATAGCTCAACTGGAACTTAGGGAAATGTGAGTCTGTATAGCTTCTGTGAAACCGCTTATCTAGCAGTTCTAGGAAGATAAGTGACCATGCTATTCAGCACCAATAAAACATTTATATAAAAAAGCCAAAAGCAAATCAATCCAATTCATAGCACGGACCTGGTACCAGACGCATCATCTACTGTGGGGATCATCCAGGTACAGTAATTGACGTTCACCCATCAACAGCAAGGTAACACACACTGAGGAGGAACTCACAACGCTCTTTCCATGCGGTTCTCTCCAAAGCTACTTCAGGTAAGGCCATGGATTATCTCTGTCTATTTTTGGCAAGGGGAGGCAGTACCAAATTATCTAAATGCTATAGGGATGAATGGAATTCAGGAAACATTTTAAATGTAAAATTTCCATGAACACGGGACGGAAGTATGTGAGTACCCTTTAAGCAACAGTAGCTAGTTAGAGCATGGTCTTATTAAAGAGGACAAGTAGAGTGACAGAAGTGATTTTGGGAGAATGCCTATGTGCTGTTTGTAGCCTAGAATGTACTATAGGCTGTCACTGACAGACTAAACAAATGTGATATTTAAAATGTTGTACACATACTCCTTCTAAAGGTATTTAATACATTCTCCCTGTTGCTGTCATTCTAGTGTGTGAAAGATGAGGACACGGTCACAAAATGACTATACCGGTAAATGCAACTAAACACCACAAAAATATATCATAAACCAGCTCAAATGACCAGAACGCCATGGATAAAGATATGAATATAGGGTCTGTTAACAACAACACAAACAACACTGACACTACTTTTGACCGTGTTGCTGAGGTCATTGGCTGGATAACCTTTGCCGTTGGGCTACCTGCCATTGGATTGGCCCTTTACACAATGAAGAACCTGGTCAAGGGTCCCAACCCTGTTCCTGTCCATGTCATCAGCCTTCTTGTTTCAGACATTTTCAGTTTCATTGGAAGACCACAGGCTGCTACTGGGAGTATCCTATCGGCTGACACTGCTACCCTGATCTTTTATTTTGGCATCATATCCAACATTACTTTTATGGTTTGCATTGCACAAGAGCGACACCTGCTGGTGACATACCCCCAGTGCTACAGCTGCTGCAGCAAGCTTAAACAGTCCTTCATCATCTCCCTGGCTATGTGGGGAGCGCCCTCCGCTGTTCTGGCCCTCGCAGTGTTTAAATACTTGTTCTGGTTTGCAGTGGCCCTTCTCACTCCCTTCCCTTTTCTGTTGTTTTTCTTCCTCGACTCATGGAGAGCGTTGCTATGTTTCAGGTCAACTTCTACAGCGGAGAGGAAAAGGTCTGTGGGTGTATTGGCGGCAATCCTAACCAATTATACTGTGCTGTTTCTTCCCTTCATTCTGAACATTCTGCTCGAGTCGTTGAAGGAGGAAGTATGCTACTTAGGGCTGATTGCCAATCTGTTGCTGTATCTGAATCCTCTAGTGGACCCGTTCCTCTACATCTTCATGACTAAGGGCCCCAGAGAGGTAGTGGAGTCCTTACTTTGCTGTAAAAAGCTGAGCCGGCAGCCAGAGGAGACACAGACTGTGGTTACTCTGTCAGAGACTGTCACTGAGACACGCCTTTAGCACGGACTATAAATCAATTCAAATTCAGAATTCCTCAATTCTGTCAATAATCGTCCTCTCCTGTTACAATGGTGCTTAGGAATAATTTGAAAATGGTTGTTTGACTTTGATAGATCAATTTCAATAAATTCATCCTCATCATTCAATAAACTGATGCTACACAGAGAGCACTGTTCATGGACATATTTTTCATTTAAACTCCACAGACCAATGTGTTCACTACGCCACTAGGGGTCATCACACCTCAGAGGTGTAACAGAAACAGGACTTCCAGAGGAAAAGGCCATCACGACAGCTATATCTGCAGTGTGACACTCACGTCACCACCACAGAGTAGATCTCGGGGACTTGGTCCTTTGGTGCCTTGGCTGGTGAAAACATGTCAACACAGAGATCTGAATGAGAACAGTTGACACTGCCAGCAACCGCTCAAGGACCTGGTGGTCTGACAATCTAAGCTATCTCATTCCAAATGGAAATTCTGGCTAACAGGATTGCGTATCTAGCGACAAAAAGGCACAGCGAGTAAATATTAAGGATTACATTCAGTAGTTAGCTCTATGGCTTTTGAGTTATGAAGGACAACTCACTTTTCCAGAACTTCTACATCTGACAAAGTTCCATGAAAATCCCCATTGAGGTAGCACATCCTGAGCAGGTAGGTCAGTTTCACAGAACATTGATCATCTTGAGAGAAAATACAGTAAGCTTGAATCCATTTTTTTTTTTAGTCATGAATGGTGGGAAATCTACAGATTCTCTTTGCTAACATTAATCAGTCTGGAGCCTTCATATACTGTGGGAAAATATCCTGTTTGGGCAACAACTGCTACTTCAACAGGAAAACTCATGTTAATACAAGTTGAGTGTTGTTCAATAGCCATAGGTACGTGCCAAGTACAATCCCAAACAATGGAGGCCAATCAGATTTCCGTCACAGAGATGTTATTGCAGTCAAGTGCAACAGCAGCAGCCCAGATGGAGGAGGAGGGAGTCAGCATACAAATAGGCTGACTCCCTCCTGGCTATTAGAAATGGAATTAAGCTATACTGACATCAGCACCACACTCAGTAGGTAGAACAGCTTTAGTTTATAACTCATTAAAACAATCTACGTCATATATTTTTCTTTAATAACTTTAAAATGGGATACAAATATTTTCAGTTACACAGAAGACTCTAAAAACAGTGGAAAACATCTAAAGTAAGTTAGATATTCTAGGTTAAGAAGGAGTCCGCTGCTTTACAAAGAGAGAAACAGGTCAACTATAGAGAAACAGTGCAGAGCTCAACGAGCAGGTACAGTAAAAATCTTCAGGCACAGCTGCCACGGGGGTAGACATCAGCTGTGTGTGTTGTAAGAAAAGTGTGGAGGAGTTTGGCCCAGGTGGTAGCTTCTCGGTAATCGTAAAACACACTCAAAACATACACACACAAACAGGTTGTAAACAAAAGAGGATTAAAAATGCTATATAGAGTGATGACGAAAGTGTCAGAAAAGCAAAAGAAGCAAAACATATAAAATATTTTTCAGTCCTGAGTATATAAAATAAAGGCCAAGAAAATGAAGAAATGACAAAACATGATCTGAATGTTGTTTTTCTATGTGTAAAACAACAGTACTCTGAGCCTGTAGCCATTACCTCAAGTCTGCCAGTCAAGGCAGTGTAGGCGGGGCTTCAATGCAGCTGGTGGATGGCAAGTCTCATCAGGAGCGCAGTAGGCAGGGGTGGTGGGTAGGGGTGGGTTGGGTTTGGGGTAGTGTCTATTGGCAGAGTGGTGTACAGTACAGTAAGCCTGTCCATGTGGGGGGGCCCTGCCGGAGCCTGTCACTGAAGGCGATGGTGAACCCTGAGACTAGTCCTATCGGCGTGGCTGATGTCGGGGAACTCTGGGCAGCCTGGAGGGAGAAGGAGAGGAGAGGGAGGGGGAAGGCATGGAGCTCATGGAGGCCAGAGAGACGGAGGCGTCCTCTGCTTCCTCCAGCTCCCCCTGGAGCTCCTGGCTGACACTGGACTGCAGGGCGGCCGGGGTCAGCCATTCCTTGGGAAGGCAGCTCTGCAGGAAGGGCACACAGGAGCTGAAGTAGGCCAGCCGGTTCACCCAGCGCGGAATCTCCCTGCCACACAGGATCTGATGGACAGACAGGAAGATTGCAGAGTGGAACAGTGAGACATGCAGCACTGATACTAGAGTGCTAGGCCTTACTGGAAATGGATCTGATGACACTGTAGCGGTAAGGCATTTGGCCCTGCTAAGCAGGATAGAGCTAATGGTCCTTGAGGTATTAGAATGAACTGCACTAGACTGTATTCAATTGGACCCTTATTCATCTGATGGACTGGGTGCTATTTCAATGTGAAAATAGTGTGTCTGTATCGTCTTGCTAAGTACGGACAACATTACAATGTAATGCCTTCATTAATGGACACTAGCCAGGACCATTCCTTTTATCACCCGAGTGAATGGAAGAGTTTACTTCTATTCGAGACTCTGAGAAAGACATCTGTGTTGAATTGTTATCTGTCCCCTATCACTTCTCTAACACCTATGACATACTTAGAATTTCTCACATCAGAATAAAAATATATTTCCTGTGATAATAGTGCAACCATAAAACCAATCTTTTCAAACCATGTGGTCCAAAGCGAACACCAAACAACTGACCCAGTAAATGCAGAGAAACACAAATGGCCCTTTCTTTCAAAGCGGTATTAACTGTAGATTTTATCTTTAGTCCTCCTGACGTCAAATTGAATTATTCCATTTTGGAAAAACCCAGTCTTGGATGGGAAAAGCCTCTGGCTGTGAAAAACTAGCCACGTGTGATAACAGCAGCAGCACTGAGGCAGAGAAGAGAAGGAGGATAATCATTTGCACTGCCTCATTCTGGAGGTCTGATGGGATGGAGCTATAAAATAGCCTTAATGCCACAAACAAGCCTGCTATGATGGGCTTCAATTGTGCATGGGTTAACATCCTTGCGAGCAGTGACATTCATGTTCTCAACTGCACAATGTGATTGTGAGGTTGTTAAGTCTTTGCCTACATTCCACATGAAAAGGCAAGACATTGCTCATGAGGCTTGATGTAGGCTACCAATGACAGAAATACATATGTCTATATAGGCTTCCCATGAGAACTAGGCCACCAATCAGTGGACTGATTCTCCACGGTTGAGTAATCCGTTTCAGTAGGAATGCTGTGTTCTCCCATACAGTATCTTCATTTTTGCAAAATTATCACCTAAAATAGACCACATAGAGAAAAAGACAAAAAGCCTGCTTACAGGCTGCCGTTCTGGATGTAGGATTTCAGTACAGAAACCATACAGGTCTGAAATAAATAACTGTCACACCTAGAGATGGTGATCTGTGGTGGACTTTGCAGAGCTAATCCCATTCCAAGTTCTCTCTCACAGATTCCTTCACTGTGGAGCAAACGTGCACAATCCCAGGAGCAAATCAGGCTGGCAGAAAATGAAACTGTCAAACAGATACTTCCCACACAACAAGGAAGGGAGAGAAGCGCTGTATGCCTGAGGCAGACCGGGGAGGACATTCCCATTCTATTCCTGAACAATTATATCATCCAATAGGGAGAGGACTCTACAACAAGAGTACATATCTAGGCTATGCATAGTATGTATATCATCTTGAATAATGATTTGCTTACATTAAACACAGAATTTTTTGGGAGGGGGGAATCGTAAATGACTAGAAACAACGCTCTGACTCAGTCTACACAATATAGCCATACATCGTCATACTAGACGTGTGTGGTTGTAGAAGTGTTAACAAGACAATGAGGTAAATGAGTGTTTCAATATTTCAGGAGGAGGGAGAAGAGGAGCTGGTTTCACTGTAAATATGTTCTTATCCAGAGTGTCATCAGGCCCACTTCATTTGCCTTTCAAATGCAGAGACATTATCAGTGTCAGAGACATCAAAGACTATCTGGAGTATTAGTCACCTCCCTCTTCACCGTCCCCAGGAAACACACTCACACATACTTCACAGCTCAAGATGGCCCCTAATAGACAGGAACCACCACAGAAGTGAATATCCACTGTATTAGTGCAGTGTTTCATTATAAAGATGGGAATCAACAAGACCAAGGGGTGTAAATGATGGGAGAAGGCAGAATGCTCGGTAAGAATGGACAATTAGCCTAACTTCCTCTCTCAGAACAATTTGGGTCGATTACACTGGGTTCTCAGAGGAAATCTTTTTATTTTTTTCCCCCACCTTTATTTAACCAGGTAGGCTAGTTGAGAACACCTTTATTTAACCAGGTAGGCTAGTTGAGAACACCTTTATTTAACCAGGTAGGCTAGTTGAGAACACCTTTATTTAACCAGGTAGGCTAGTTGAAAACACCTTTATTTAACCAGGTAGGCTAGTTGAAAACAAGTTCTCATTTGCAACTGCGACCTGGCCAAGATAAAGCATAGCAATTCGACATATACAACAGAGTTACACATGGAATAAACAAAACATTAAGTTAATAATACAGTAGAGAAAAAAGAAAAAAAACATTTAACTATGCAAGCAATTCTATTCAAACAGTCACATTGTAAAATACCGCAGAGCAAATTTTATGGTAATCTTAATTTCTCTTCCAAGGAGGATGTTAATTTAGTAAGCATGAGACCAAAGCCCAGAGAAGGGAAGAGCCCCTGTCTCCAGGGGTAACCTGAACCTATGCATTGTGTGAGCATGCATGTGTGTGAGAATGAGTGTGTCTGTAGGTGTTTGCTAGTAGGTGTGTGTTGTATTTGCATATGTAGGTGTATGAGTCGGCAGGAGTTTCTGTCAATGGTGTATGACAGGCCTGGCAGCTGGGGCAGTGTGTCTGGGCTTGTAGCAGAGCTCTCTAATCCCTGTCTGCAACACAGATGCAGGGTGTAATCATACTCATTATTCACACGCTCCACCAATCTGCTCTAACACTGTACTTTTAAACTCATATTGCTTGGCTTCTACTCAATGCACTGAACTAACACAGGTTGAGATATTTGTCATCTGTCCTGTGGGAGGTGGGGGATTCTCCTTCTCTTCTCTTTGTGAGACTGTGCTAGACTGGACCTGGCACCTGGCAGGTTCAACGTCAGGGCAAAGTGGCACTACATCCAGGCACCCTGACCTAGAATGTTCTAGCCCAGCCCTGTGACGCACCCTGGACAACGCAGGGATATAGGCCTTTGTCTTTCCTTAAGGAGAGCTTGGGCATAAATAATATATGTACGTGAGTGGGTGAGAGAGAGGGAGCGAGAGAGAGTGGGTATGTTCAGAGCGTCCCTTACCTCCGACAGAGCTGAGGAGAAGTGGTTACAGTTCTTGTGCATGAGGTGGTAGGCGTTTCCCTTGTACTCTTTCCCCAGCTCCTCCATGATGCGCTCCACATCCTCCTCTGTAAAGTCTGTGCTGCCCAGAACAATGGCCTCTCTGATTCCAGGAACAGGATCAACACAGAGAGAGAAGGTCACTTCTAAGCACATTTTTTCATCATAGAAGAAAATGTTTTACCATGAGAAATTATAATTCCTACTTCCTATTTATTGTGAGTATTCAAGATTTTTTGCCGAGCTCAAGGGCAATTTTGCGGATGTAAAATGTTGCCTAAGACTTCATAATCTACCCTTTGTCATCTTTTAGATTAAAAATGCTACTGTATGCATGGAATTTACACAACCATCTGCACAATGACTACACAGGCAGAGTTCACTTCAATTATAGATGAAGCTCTTCATCTTCACAGGAGTGACTCAGCCTAACCAAAATAAGCCGTGGGGGAGAAGTGGACCACAGTGTTAGCCACTATAGTATCTTTGGAGCATTCTGTACTAAGACAGGAGCAGCCTCATCACTCAACAACCACCGTCATCTGAAGATCAGAATCAACTTCATTCACCAAGGACATTTACACACTCTGAATTGTACTTGGTGATATGGTGCTGCTCTTGAAGGACAACATTTAGAGACAGAATACAGACAGGAGTTCACATACATTATATACAAATAAGTAGTGCAGATAGAGCTATATAGATAAAGGTAAGTTAAGGAAAAGAGACCTAGAAATCCATGCTGGAGGCATTATGTGAGAGGGCGTGACAATAGTAAGGCAACCCCTGGAAATGATTCTATAGTAGATACTGCAAGTTTTTTATTTTTTAAGTAGAACGCCAAAACAATTGCGTCATTCAACCAACAATACTGTGGTGTATATAGTCTCTCCCAGTAGTATCCTCCTATTGCAGATACACAAACACACAAAGTTTACTTAGAACATGTTCTACTCATTGGCATCAGTAGCAGAGTGCCATGGGGTGCCATGGGGCTGCTTAACTGTCACATGTGCAACCAGAAAAAAAAACAGAAAAAAAATAAACCGCTAGACCTTCACTCCACACACAGTGATGCATACAAAGCTCTCCAGACCGCCGGGTTTCAATTCCCCGACAGAGAGGAAGATGTAGGCTGTCCTTGTCAATAAGAATGTGTTCTTAACTGATTCCATAGGTGTTATTTCATAGTTTTGATGTCTTCACTATTATTCTACAATGTAGAAAACAGTAAAAAATTAAGAAAAATCCTGGAATGAGTAGGTATGTCCTGTCTTAGGTCAGTTAAGATCACCACTTTATTTTAAGAATGTGAAATGTTTTAGTTTAGTTTATTTTTACAGGGACAGTGCACATTAATCAACGTTTCAGTAAAAGTGCCGGTTTTAGCCAGCCGGCTAATTTTCAACCGCAGTCCCTGGGCAGGTTATTAAAAACAATTACAATATAGACAATAGTAACATAGGACAAGCAAGACATAGCATACAGACAGAGCAACATAGAACAAAAAGCAGCAAGACAAAATTCATAAAAGCAACAAAGTGTTTCCACACCTCACAAGCTACAGACAACAGACAACATGGAAAGCGGCAACACACAGCTAGGGACCATGTTCACAAATCTGATTGACCTTTAGCCAGGTCTTCAAGCATTTTGTGAAAGTGTGATATGTGGTGCAGTTATGCGTGTCTGATGGCAGTGTATTCCAGACATGGGAAGCTCTCACAGAGAATGCAGATTTACTAAAGGTGCTTTTCCTTAGGGGAACTATACAGTCACCTCTCATGGCAGACCTTGTGGATCTGCTGCCATATGTCTGGGTTTTCTGTTTAACAAAAATATTGAGTGGAGGGGGAGCCAGGCCATTCAGGATCTTGAATACAAGACATGCGTCGGTGTATTGCACAAGATTTTCCCAACTCAAGAGCTCATGCTTTCTAAGGATGTGACAATGATGATGGCTATTGGGCTTCCTATTAAGCACTTTGAGAGCCTGTTTGTAGACAGACTGAATAGGTTTTAATGTTGTACAGCAAGCTTGGGCCCAACTAGTCAAGCAGTATGTTAAGTGGGGGAGTATCATAGATTCGAAGTACAGTTTTGCTACCTCTGTAGTCAAACAATTTCGTATAAATCGGAAATTAGCTAGGTTGAATTTGGTTATTTGAATTACCTTTTTCACATGCTTTTTAAAAGAGAGGTTGGAATCAAGTATGATGCCAAGGTACTTAAAATCGGATACCACCTGGAGCTTCTCCCCTGACACATAGACATCTGGCTCAATAGCATCTGTTGCCCTCTTTGTGAAGAACATGCAAACAGTTTTTTTCACATTGCGATGCAAACACGAGTCACTGAGCCACTTTGTAACCTGGACCATTACAGTAGTGAGTTCTGTGCAGCTTGTTGTTTGCTCTTTGCATGCACATATATCACTGTATCATCTGCATACATTTGAACTTCAGACCCAGTACAGACAGAAGGCAGATCATTAATGTACAGGCTGAACAGGAGGGGCCCCAGTATTGACCCTTGGGGCACGCCCACATCATAGCTACGAGTGGGCGACATGTCAGAATAATAGTAGAGAGAATTATTTATTTCAGCTTTTATTTCTTTCATCACATTCCCAGAGGGTCAGAAGTTTACATTCACTCAATTAGAATTTGGTAGAATTGCCTTCAAATTGTCTAATTTGGGTAAAATGTTTCAGATAGCCTTCCACAAGCTTCCCACAATAAGTTAGGTGAATTTTGGCCCATTCATCCTGACAGAGCTGGTGTAACGGAGTCAGGTTTGTAGGCCTCCTTGCTCACACACGCTCAGTTCTGCCCACAAATTTGCTATGGGATTGAGGTCAGGGCTTTGTGATGGCCACTCCAATACCTTGACTTTGTTGTCCTAAAGCCATTTTGCCACAGATTTGGAAGTATGCTTAGGGTCATTGTCCATTTGGAAGACCCATTTGCGACCAAGCTTTAACTTCCTGACTGATGTCTTGAGATGTTGCTTCAATATATCCACATAATTTTCCATCCTCATGATGCCATCTATTTTGTGAAGTGCACCAGTACCCCCTGCAGCAAAGCACCCCCACAACATCATGCTGCCACCATCACGGTTGGGATGGTGTTCTTCGGCTTGCAAGCCTCCCCCTTTTTCCTCCAAACATAACGATTGTCATTATGGCCAAAAAGTTATATTTTTGTTTCATCAGATAACATTTCTCCAAAAAGTACAATATTTGTCCCCATGTGCAGTTACACACCGTAGTCTGGCTTTTTATTGCGGTTTTGGAGCAGTGGCTTCTGCCTTGCTGACGGCCTTTCAGGTTATGTTGATATAGGATATAGATTCTTTTGTACCCGTTTCCTCCAGCATCTTCACAAGGTCCTTTGCTGTTGTTCTGGGATTGATTTGCACTATTCGCACTAAAATACGTTCATCTCTAGGAGACAGAACACATCTCCTTCCTGAGCGGTATGACGGCTGCATGGTCCCATGGTGTTTATATTTGTGTACTATTGGTTGTACAGATGAACGTGGTACCTTCAGGCGTTTGGAAATTGCACCCAAGGATGAACCAGACTTGGAGGTCTACAACTTGGCAGATTTCTTTTGATTTTCCCATGGTGTCAAGCAAAGAGGCACTGAGTTTGAAGGTAGGCCTTGTAATAAGTCCACAGGTACACCTCCAATTGACTCAAATGATGTCAATTAGACTATCAGAAGCTTCTAAAGACATTACCTCATTTTCTGGAATTTAAAGGCAGTCAACTTAGTGTATGTAAACCTCTGACCCACTGGAATTGTGACACAGTGAATTATAAGTGAAATTATCTGTCTAATGAATGGTTGGAAAAATTACTTGTGTCATGTACAAAGTAGATGTCCTAACCAACTTGCCAAAACTATAGTTTGTTAACTTCTTGGTGACAGGGGGCAGGCAGTACTTTCACGTCCGGATGAAATGCATGCCCAAATTCAACTGCCTGCTACTCATCCCCAGAAGATAGGATATGCATATTATTAGTAGATTTGGATAGAAAACACTCAAGTTTCTAAAACTGTGTGAATCATGTCTGTGAGTATAGCAGGACTTATTTAGCAGGCGATGGGTTTTCATTGGGAATCCAGATTTCTAAGGGACCTTCTTGCAGTTCCTAACGCTTCCACTGGATGTCACCAGTCTTGAAATTGGTTGAGGTTATTCCTTTGTGTAATGAAGAAGTAGCACTGTTCAGAACGAGGGTCACTTGTAGTGTACTGTTAGAAAAGTAGTTTGAAATGTTTTGGCAAAGTTTACAGGTAACTTTGAGATATTTTGTAGTCACGTTGCGCAAGTTGGAACCGGTGTTTTTCTGGATCAAACGCGCCAAATAAATGGACATTTTGGATATATATCAATGGAATTAATCAAACAAAATGACCATTTGTGATGTTTATGGGACATATTAGAGTGCCAACAAAAGAAGCTCATCAAAGGGGCGGCAGGGTAGCCTAGGTGTTAGGCTAGTGGTTGGCGCTCTGCATTTTCCCTGGCTTTTGGCCAGGTGGGACGCTAGTGTCCCACATATCCCAGAGGTTAACCTCTTAGAGCTCCCCCTCTATACTGCCCCTGTTGGAGAAAGTGCGTGCCCATAGTAAACTGACAATATTTTTCCCCAAAATTGCTAATATATGCATATAAAATATATTATTGAATAGAAACCACTCTAAAGCTTCTAAAACCGTTTAAATTTTGTATCTATGTAAAGCAGAACTCTCAGGGCATGCATTCTCCCAAATGCTATCTTGTCATGGAGAAAGTTGGCCCAACTTTGACGTCATCTCACATGCACTTCCCAAACAGCTACCGCCCTGGGAACAGTCTGTACGTGTTCAGCGCGAAGCCTGCTTTCAATGGGGCTTGGCATTGTGAGAATCGCGCGCTCACGGGAGTTTGAGCGAGCTGAAACCTCTCGGCCACTCAAAAAAAAGGTGACTTTTACACGCGCTCTGGCCGGGTGAAGTCCTTTCTTCAGGATCGATTAAACGACGTGTGTGTTTCTGTTCGCCCTCGCGATTTCTGTGCACCTTTTATAACATGTTAAAGCTTAATTATGAACATAGTTTGACAAGTTTACTCGACATATAATATGTACTTTCGACGTTTTGGTGCGCATCCACTTGAAATTTGCCTACATTTCGACCGAAAAGTGCCAGTTTTTGAGAACCGAAAGACAGACTTGAAAACTGAACGCTGATTTGGTAAGTATAATCCCTTCCAGGTCTTCTGATGGAAGAACAGCAAAGGTAAGGGAAATATTTATGTGGTAATTTTGGGTTTCTGTCGACTCCAAGATAGAGGAGGCATAATGATACCTTTGGAGCGCCGCCTCCTAGTATAGCCTAGTGAACGCAACCTGTAACGTTAAAAATAAATGTAACACAGCGATTGCATTTAGAAGAAGTGTATCTTGCTATACATATGTAAAACATGCATATTTAGTCAAAGTTTATGATGTGTATTCCTTGTTAGCTGACGTTATCTGCCGGAGCTATTTCATTTCTCCTGACATTGTAGTAGCATTTTTTGAACGATGCGTCATTGTAAACAGAGATTTATGGATATATATTGCAGATTATTGAAAAAAAAATGAATGTACTGTGTAACATGTTATATTACTGTCATCTGATGAAGATTTCAAAAGGTTAGTGAAATGATTTTTCTTTTAATCCTGCGTTTGTTGATTGCATATTTTTTCCTACTTGGCTATGCTAATGAGGTATGTCTGCGGTGGTGGTTGGACATAAATATGTGCTATGTTTTCGCCGTAAAACATTTTAGAAATCTGACTTGCTGGGTAGATAAACAACTTGTTTATCTTTCATTTGAGCTATTTTACTTGTTAATGTGTGGAGGTTAAATATTTTTAGGAATATTTTTTCGCATTGTGCATTATGCTAATGAGCTTGAGCCCTAGTCACGAACCCGCATACGGTATTGGTGGACTATGAGGCTAACCAACAGTGCAGTTCAAGAAGTGTTAAGAAAATATTTACCAAATAAACTAAAGTAAAAAATAATTAAAAAGTAACACAATAAAATAACAATAACGAGGCTATATACAGGGTGTACCGGTACTGAGCCAATGTGCGGGGGTACAAAACCTATGAACCTCAGCTATCATAGTTGTATCAACTTCAAGTCTGAAATGCATTAATGAAGCCTATGGATAGAGTAGAATATAATAACTCTATTGTGCCAAGGATGCAAGTACCATATACACGTACTGTAGTTATTACCACACATAAGATCCCCACATTGTAGCCTGTACATTGAATATATTCACTGATCATGTACTTTTCCTTGGCAAATAAAGGTGCAGTTCAGTTATGAATCTCTGAAAGACATTCTTTTTCAGTCATATCCAATACCAGGTGTATCAAACTCCATTCTTTGAATGATGCTGTGTCTGCATGTATGTATTACAATTATACACTTCGACAGTGTTTACCGCTCCTGGGACATCAATGATTACACATTGTAACTATGCAATAGACTAGAAACATGATTTAAGTAAAGGCTGATTAATAATTCATATATACATTCTGGGAAAAAACTGCATCTAACTCCCTTCATCTGCATTAATCTGAGGACACAGGATAGCATTTTAATGAGATACTTAATTTCAACCAGTCGAGAATGTGCAACGCTTTGTTGAAAGTTCATTATCCAGGTGTTATACATACATAATACATGCATTATAATTGTAATATTATATTATAAATACGAGTTCAATCTGTACATCAATGCACTTATGGTGTGCATTATAAAACGAGAAAGAAAGACGAGGTGGGGAGAGGTGTAGAAGACAGAAAGGGAAAGAGGTAAGAACAGAGGCAGACAGCATATGATTCATGAATTACAGTGCTACCCTAATTCTCTCAGTTCATCACAATTAATCAAATGTTCACATACACATGGTTAGCAGATGTTAATGCGAGTGCAGCGAAATGCTTGTGCTTCTAGTTCCAACCATGCTGTAGTATCTAACAATTTCACAACTAACTGATAAAAGTGTAAAAGAATGAATAAGAATATGTACATATAAATATATGAATGGCCAAACGGCATAGGCAAGATGCAGTAGATGGTATAGAGTACAGTATATACAAATAAGATTAGTAGTGTAGGGTATGTAAACATTATATAAAGTGGCATAGTTTAAAGTGACTGGTGATACATTTATTGCATCCAATTTCTAATTATTAAAGTGGCTAGAGATTTGAGTCAGTATGTTGGCAGCAGCCACTCAATGTTAGTGATGGCTGTTTAACAGTCTGATGGCCTTTAGAAGCTGTTTTTCAGTCTCTCGGTCCCAGCTTTGATGCACCTGTACTGACCTCGCCTCCTGGATGATAGCGGGGTGAACAGGCAGTGGCTCGGGTGGTTGTTGTCCTTTATCTTTTTGGCCTTCCTGTGACATTGGGTGGTGTAGGTGTCTTGGAGGGCAGGTAGTTTGCCCCCGGTGATGCGTTGTGCAAACCTCACTACCCTCTGGAGAGCCTTGCGGTTGTGGGCGGAGCAGTTGCCGTACCAGGCGGTGATACAGCCCGACAGGATGCTCTCGATTGTGCATCTGTAAAAGTTTGTGTGTTTTTGGTGCCAAGCCAAATTTCTTCAGCCTCCTAAGGTTGGAGAGGCGCTGTTGCGCCTTCTTCACCACTATGTCTGTGTGGGTGGACCATTTCAGTTTGTCCGTGATTTGTACGCTGAGGAACTTAAAACTTTTCCACATTCTCCACTACTGTCCCAACGATGTGGATAGGGGGCTGCTCCCTCTGCTGTTTCCTGAAGTCCACGATCATCTCCTTTGTTTTGTTGATGTTGAGTGTGAGGTTGCTTTCCTGACACCACACTCCGAGGGCCCTCACCGTCTTGTCGTTGTTGGTAATCAAGCCTACCACTGTAGTGTTGTCTGTGGACCTATTGGGGCAGTAAGCAAATTGGAGTGGGTCTAGGGTGTCAGGTAGAGTGGAGGTGATATGATCCTTGACTAGTCTCTCAAAGCACTTTTTGATGACGGAAGTCAGTGCTACGGGGCGATAGTCATTTAGCTCAGTTACCTTAGCTTTCTTGGGAACAGGAACAATGGTGGCCCTCTTGAAGCATGTGGGAACAGCAGACTGGGATAGGGATTGATTGAATATGTCCGTAAACACACTAGCCAGCTGGTCTGCGCATGCTCTGAGGACGCGGCTAGGGATGCCGGCGGGCCTTGCGAGGGTTAACATGTTTAAATGTTTTACTCACGTTGGCTGCGGTGAAGGAGAGCTCTCAGGTTTTGGTAGCAGGCTGTGTCGGTGGCACTGTATTGTCCTCAAAGCGAGCAAAGAAGTTGTTTAGTTTGTCTGGGAGCAAGACATCGGGGTCTGCAACGGGGCTGGATTTCTTTTTGTAATCCATGATTGACTGTAGACCCTGCCACTTTCTCTTGTGTCTGAGCCGTTGAATTGCGACTCTACTTCGTCTATACTGATGCTTAGCTTGTTTGATTACCTTGCAGAGGGAATAACTACACTGTTTGTATTCGGTGATGTTTCCGGTCGCCTTGCCCTGATTAAAAGCAGTGGTTCGCGCTTTCAGTTTTGCGCGACTGCTGACATCAATCCACGGTTTCTATCCACGGTTTTGGTTGGGGAAGGTTTTAATAGTCGCTGTTGGTACAACATCACCGATGCACTTGCTAATAAACTCACTCACCGAATCAGCGTATACTTCAATGTTGTTGTTCGACTCTATCCGGAACATATCCCAGTCCATGTGATCAAAGCAATCTCGAAGCGTGGAATCAGATTGGTTGGACCAACGTTGAACAGACCTGAGCACGAGCGTTTCCTGTTTTAGTTTCTGTCTATAGGCTGGAAGCAACAAAATGGAGTCGTAGTCATATTTTGCCTTTATGGAGGGCGAGGGTTGGCTTTGTATGCGTCGCCGAAGTTAGAGTAGCAATGATCCAGAATTTTCCGAATCCAGGTTGTGCATTCGAGGTGCTGATAAAAATTTAGGGAGCCTTGTTTTCAGATTAGTGTCTCTAGTGGTGTCTCCTAACCTTTGGTCCAACTGGAGGCCCAAGGCCAGTTATTTTAACTTATTTTGGCTGCAGGGGCAGTATCGAGTAGCTTGGATGAAAAGGCGCCCATTGTAAACGGCCAGCTCCTCCGTCTCAGTTGCTAATTTACATTTACATTTAAGTCATTTAGCAGACGCTCTTATCCAGAGCGACTTATTATTAGTATTGGATAGAAAACACTCAAGTTTCCAAAACTGTCAAAATATTGTCTGAGTGTAACAGAACTGATATTGCAGGCGAAACCCTGAGGAAAATGAAAACAGGAAGTGGCTTCTATTTTGAAAACTCCATGTTCCATAGCCTCCCTTTGCTGGATTTAAAGGGATATGAACCAGAATCTTTTTCCTATCGCTTCCTCAAGGTGTCAACAGTCTTCAGACATAGTTTCAGGCTTTTATTTTGAAAAATGAGCCAGAACGATAACATCGCGTCAAGTGGTCACATGAGTTTTGCGTCATTACCATAACGCAACGTTAACTATTCATGAAAATCGCAAATGAAATGAAATAAATATATTTGCTCTCAAGCTTAGCCTTTTGTTAACAACACTGTCATCTCAGATTTTCAAAATATGCTTTTGAACCATAGCTAAACAAGCATTTGTGTAAGAGTATTGATAGCTAGCATAGCATTAAGCCTAGCATTCAGCATGCAACATTTTCACAAAAACAAGAAAAGCATTCAAATAAAATCATTTACCTTTGAAGAACTTCAGATGTTTTCAATGAGGAGACTCTGTTAGATAGCAAATGTTCAGTTTTTCCAAAAATATTATTTGTGTAGGACAAATCGCTCCGTTTTGTTCATCGCGTTTGGGTAAGAAAAACCCCGAAAATTAAATGATTACAACGCAAACTTTTTTCCAAATTAACTCCATAATATCGACAGAAACATGGCAAACGTTGTTTAGAATCAATCCTCAAGGTGTTTTTCACATATCTATCAATGAAAAATCATTCGTGGCAGCTGGAGATTACGCAATAATTTCGACGGAGGACACCGGGCGGACACCTGGTAAATGTAGTCTCTTATGGTCAATCTTCCAATGATATGCCTACAAATATGTCACAATGCTGCAGACACCTTGGGGAAACGACAGAAAGTGCAGGCTCATTCCTGGCACATTCACAGCCATATAAGGAGACAGTGGAACACAGGGCATTCAAAATCTGGACCATTTCCTGTATGAAATTTCATCTTGGTTTCGCCTGTAGCATTAGTTCTGGGGCACTCGCAGATAATATCTTTGCAGTTTTGGAAACGTCAGAGTTTTTTCTTTCCAAAGCTGTCAATTTACATGTATAGTCGAGCATCTTTTCGTGTCAAAATATCTTGTTTAAAACGGGAACGTTTTTTATCCAAAAATAAAAAGAGCGCCCCCTATCTCGAAGAAGTTAACACCAGACTGGTATTGTGGTTGTTTACTAGGTGATGGGAAATATGCAATATGTATACAAAATGATATACTTCTTTGAAAATCCATCTATACCGCCAAAGATGACAATGTATCTTGAAAAAGAGCATTGGAATTAAAAGTGATGTGTTTAACCTATTAACCTGCTTCATTATTTACAGTTGAAGTCAGAAGTTTACATACACTTAGGTTGGAGTCATTAAAACTTGTTTTTCAAACACTCCACAAATTTCCAGTTAAGGGCTTGTAAAGTAAGCATTTCATGGTAAGGTCTACACTTGTTTTCGGCTCATGTGACAAATAAAGTTTTATGCTCTAGATCAAATCACTTATGCAAACAAGCTATATAGCCCCACACACAGACTTAACCAGGCACTCACACACACAGTATACACAGACTTAACCAGGCACTCACACATACAGTACACAGACTTAACCAGGCACTCACACACACAGACTTAACCAGGCACTCACACATACAGTACACACAGACTTAACCAGGCACTCACACATACAGTACACACAGACTTAACCAGGCACGCACACACAATCAAAAGTAGCCAGACACCAACTTGGGGCTTGCATGACTGCATGCACATCTGCAATGACACGCTGTAGAAACACCCCAACACACATTCTTCTGTACTCTTATACAGTCAAGTGTATTCATAACATTCTATGTCAGTCCAGCTGGGATTTTCCTCTTCTTCCACCTGTCATTGTAACAGTGTGCTTCATTGAACATAGCTGTAAAGGCTCGACACTTCAACACGGCAGAGTGTCCTTTACAAGAAGGCAGTATATAAGGATGACCATTTTAGGGAGCATTATTGTCACAAAATGATTGCAAGATAAAGACGACAAATTGGCCATGCAGGTTGTCTCCACAACAATTGAAGAAAAAAAATCTGTCAGTAACCATTAGTTTATTCATGTGACCCTCAGTGATGCTTGAAGCAGAAATCCTATGTGACTTCACGGTATTCTCGTGATCCTATGTTCCGCTTTAAACAGAAAAAAATAAACTTTACCAATATGAATAGAAATGACCAGTTCAGAATCCATCACAAGCAGTGAAGAAAGAACATATACGTCAGCAACAGTACTGGTTCCACTTCAAACAGGTTTAAGGATGTTCTCATGTTTTAGCTCAAGTATTTGGCAACTAACCATACCTTGTTTTTCGAAATACAGTGAGAAAACCCTAAGTGCCCTCGATTTAAGCCATGATACTCACTTGAATTTGAATGTCTCCCCGAGTTCTGTGGCATCCCCTGGCGTTATCTCGAATATCCCTGAAAATGGATATGGGTGTCCTCCATAGGCAAACTCTGAAAGGTCAAAGGTCAGGCCATTGATCAGATCACACAGAGGAAGTCAAACACACTATACAAAGATTCATAGCACATAACAGTAGTACTAGTAGAGGTTGGTGGGAAATGAACAGGGCTGTGGGGTGGTGTTACTGTGTTGAGGTAAGTGTGGGGCTGTGTTGCTCTGTTTGAGATGAGTTGGAACGGGTGGCGGTGACTGTGGGGCGGGTGGCGGTGGTGTTGCTGTGTTTGAGGTGAGTGTGGACCAGTGATCAAATCAAATCTAACTATTGGTCGTATACAAATATTTAGCAGATGTTATTGCGGTGTAGCGAAATGCTTGTGTTCCTAGCTCCATCAGTGCAGTAATATCTAACAATTCACAACAACATACACAGATCTAAAAGTAAAATAATGGAATTGCTGTGTTTGAGGCGAGTGTAGGTCGGGTGGGGTAGTATTGTAGTCTGTTGTGATGGGCTGAGGCAGTCTGAGGAAGCCAAGTCGCAGACGCGGTAGGTATTTATAGCTCTATCAGTCCGTCTAGCTCCCAGCTCCATGATGAATGCAGCGGATGGGGATCTCCAAAGACCCTGTTCCCACCCCTCTGATGTACTCATCCAGCCTGCTACTAACTCCTGATCTGAACACTTCTGCTGAATTACAATAACTCATGCACTTTCTCCATGAATGACATAGATACACACAGCACATCCATTTCACAGAATGTATAAACAGTGTCAGTTTAGGAAAACTCAGACTCTCATAAAGACAGACACAGTAAATAATTGCCAGCTTGCACTGCTCATAAAGTAATGTAAAATGCAATAATTAGGTGCCTAATCCACACCATCTGTTGCTGGGATTGTCAGTCTCCCTGAATCAGCTCAATTAAGGGTAAACAAGCCAGGCATTAGAAATACCCAGGTCCATCCTACCATGCAACTGAAGGGGTTGCCATGAGGATATATTTCAACTCAGAGCTTTCTTTTAAAATGTATAGATGAAAGCAACTTTTAATAGGCTGAGCTGTGAGGTTGAAACCACAGGCGAGACGCTGATTTAACAGATTGAACCACCAGTGTTTTCAACTAAAATAACAATTCCAGTTCTCCTTCTTGATCAATAAAGCGGTGGCTGCTGAACACATCCTGGCTGAAGGCCAATCTTCCAAGACACACAGGCTAGACAGAGCAACTGGGAGGCTGATTCTTGAATAAAGCAGTTTTAAAAAGATAGACTCAGAGATATGACAGACGCAGACAGTAAACCAGGTGGTCAATTTCCGCAAGAATTAAGAGTGAAACGTGAAAGGTGAGGCTCAACTTCTCTGCGATTTTGGTGCCCTGGCTACCTCGCTGTAACACCGTGAAACGAACGTGGGCAAATGCGCAGATTCTGTGTGTGACAGCAGTCTTGAATCTTGCTAAATCGCAATATCTGCAGTGCAGCTCATTGCAATGTAATTTAGCTGGGTCTATTTTTTTAATTAGAGGAAGAACCCATTTGATCCTGAATAACAAATAGCCAGAAACAATAAAATGGCAAAAGTGTGTGTCTGGTTTGTAGTGAAGCTGGTAATTAGCTAACAAAGATTCCTCTGGTTGGGTTGATGTGGCTTGTATTTTGGGGGGGGATCTGAGACGTGTAGGAATTATGAGTAAAGACGAGTTAGCAGCTACAACAATTTGAAACTCTTCTAAAAAGTTTATACTTCTATCCTTATTTTATTTCTACCACCATCTGTTACAGTCCTGATGTCAGGTACTAATAGTACCATAGTATCGGACGCAATGCCCTCTCTACTTGACGAGGCCTTGCAGACAGAGGAGTTCTACCCAGCAGCACCTGACTTGTGGTTGAGCTTTGGTCAGTCAGCCCCACCCAGGGCTGTTAAATAGCAGCGGGGAGGTTTCCTTACCTCTGCCGTAGATCTCGATCCCTGAGTGAAAGACGCCAATTCCCAGATTGGTGGTGAACTCGTTGATCCAGTACTGAAAGAAAACCGAAAACACCCGTGATCATTACGACTGCCTCCAGACGAAAAGTATGAGTAATACACAGATACACAGGGGACTCTTTCAAATGTTTACTACAGGTTAACAGATGGTGTGAATAAAACATGTAAAAGTCACTTTTCTATGAAAGGACAGTGTGTGGAAAACACAAGCTTTGACTGAACAGTGAGCAAAAGACTAATCATCTGTTGCAAGACGATGTACATTCTCGCTCTATTCAGTAATGATACATGTATGCATTTGACAATGATAGGTTGATAGACTCTGTATGATGTGGATGACATTCATCATACCAATTCTATATTACATTCTCGAACATTGCTTGTTGAGATTCTTCTTAATTTCTTAATTTTTCTGGATTATGTGTTTTTTAAATTTATTTTATTGCTAGGTATTACTGCACAGTTGGAGCTAGAAACAAGCATTTCACTGCACCTGCGATAACATCTGCATATTGTGTACGTGACCAATAAATAGATTTTATTTCAATTTTTTAATTGGCATCTGGCGCCACCGTGTTCTCATCAGCCAGGTCCCCAGTCCTACTACTGCTCCGAGTTGATGGAGAGAGCCATCAGTAAGAGAGCTAGTGTCATTATCTAAGGAGGTTGAAGGCTCTGTTCTACTGAATGAAATGAATGAATGAAAGCCTCACGGGGCTCTGATGTGCCAGCAAACAGGGGAGTCTAAGATGGAGCATGTTAATGATCGTTAACTCAAACGGAGTTCCACATGCCCTCAGTGTGCTGAGAGACAACTGGAGGAGAAGCAGAAGATAGATGTTACCTCCCTCATAATTTGTTTTGAATAGGACATTTCTGGGCTATTTTAGTGTAATGTAAGGTTATACAGTACGCGTTAGGCTATAGCCCTAACGTCATGTTCTCAAACCACTTATTCTAAATGAAAGACAAGACAACAATAAATCACTGCCCAACAGCACACAATCGGAGAGCATAGTTTTCTATGAACTAAAATCCTCTTTCTCTGGTCGATGCCCCAGAGTCCCATGCAGTCAGTTTACATAGCTGACATTGTTCAGAGCTCAAATTGAGATGTGCCTCGGAAATGTCAAATATGAAAGGCTACATCTGGACCATCAGTCCTTCCACTGAACAAAGCAGTCTCTCAGATCTGACATACAGACAGGAGCGCTTCATAGACGACTGACTCAGAGCCAAAATTGGAAAACCAAAGTGCCAGTGACCTAATAAAGCGTCTGCATACTAGGTTTGGTTTGCTCCTAGCAGACCTCTACTGGGCGAAGTGAACATCTGTTCCACAGATACTCCCTTAAAAAGACCTTCGCTTGAAAAATGAGAAAAAAGTTGCAATAGTACTGTTTGTCCCTCTTAAGACGCTGTAACCAGGATCAAGTCTGAATTAATCCAATATAAAATAATACAAAAATTGAGTTATAGGACTATGCAGAGGTCTTAGTCGCGCAATTTTACATCTAACTAAGATGTTTGGTATAGTATTTCTCAAGTGAAAACATTTGTATGAAACCAGGTCTCTCGTTGAATGACAACAAACACTTCAATGAAGAATCCCTACTGTTGACCAATTACCGACGAAGGTGAGTTGACTTCAGCTACCGAACATCAGCTTGCCTCAGGGAAAAATGTGCGCATGAACAGGAGAAAGAAAACCTTGCCGAAGACCAACACGTCACAAAATGTTATCATAATATAAATTATATTTTGAGTATACAAAACATGAAGAACCTGCTCTTTCAATGACGGACTGACCAGATGAAAGCTATGATCCCTTATTGATGTCACTTGTTACATCCACTTCAAATCAGTGAAGATGAAGGGGAGGATACAGGTTAAAGAAGGATTTCTAAGCCTTTAGACAATTGAGACATGGATTGTGTGCCATGGGCAAGACAAAATATTTAAGTGCCTTTGAACAGGGTATGGTAGTATGTGCCAGGTCAGTCTCCTGTGTGTTTCAAGAATGGTCCACCACCCAAAGGACACCCAGCCAACTTAAACAACTGTGGGAGGCATTGGAGTCAACATGGGCCAGCATCCCTGCAGAACACTTTCGACACCATGTATAAAATACATGTCCAGACGAATTAAGGCTGTTCTGAGGGCAAAGGGATGCAACTCAATATTAGGAAGGTGTTCCTAATGTTCTGTATACTCAGTGTATGCATGAACTGTTTCGGCTCGGAAGCATGCAGACGCCTTTATCCCCAGGTAACCATGGAAACCAATTGGACTCACGCACAGACGTGCATAAATGCATAACACCCCCTTCCCAGAAGTCCAAAAGCCTGCTCAGTGCTCATGTCTGCATATGCGGAAGGACATAAATTAAGTGACAAAAGATCCCTGATTAAAACCTCCTGTGAGCGATGTGGACAGTAATTTGATCTACTTGTACAATCTGGTCGTGCCCGCCCCTGTAGATTAAATACGGACGGATCGTTAGAACTGCCACATCATTATATTGTTGGCAGGCCCGTCTGTCATTGCAGTGGATTCAGTCTGTCACTTTCAGGTCCAAGCCATTACTCACCTTCAAGTTATTCAAGGTGATGTTCGTTTGTCTATTTGACAGAAAACCCGTAGACTACTGTAATAAGCCTGTATTTTCCCCATTCTTACTCTTGCACACCCCTGCTAACACACATTGTCATGTCCTTAACAGCATGCGTCACAACTCAGAGAGAAGAGAGAGCTTGACAGCTGCTAATTAAATGGCGGCCTCCTGCCTCCCACTGCAGTCTCCCAGAAAAAAAGATTCATACCGATGGGAAAAGTTTTTTATAGCATAATCACACCTCAAAAGAATAACAGGAGCCTCTTTCCTAACAAAGAGGGTCTTCAGACGACTAAGAATTTTCGTAAAAATACCCTCGGCTACACAAATTATTGCAATGTAAACTTGCAAACTTGTCATGCTAGACCACTCCCTCCAGAGGAAGCACACGATACTCGCCCGACAGTTGCCAAACTAAGCAGGGCAGTGTAAACAACATTTTCTCCTTGAGCCAACACTTTTCTAGTATGTTTTTATTTATTTATAGCAAAGCAATGTTTTGGAAACAGCTGAAATGTACAGACATTTTCCTTTATTGAAATTGTAGTAGCAGCCTTTTACATTCTGAAAATAAAGGTTTACCACACAAATGTAAAAACAATCTGGACACTGGATGCAGTCAGGCTAAATATTTTGTTTCAACTTGTTAAGACACTGCGGAACCGGAATTTTCCAGAGCAGATTATGAATAAATACTTTTTTCATCTTTCTATCTGTAAAACACTCAAGACGTGTATGTAAAATGCATTTTTGCCGCATTTTTACAAATAAAATGTTATCTAGAATAAAACAAATGTAAAACATATCAACAATTCCCTCTGGGCAAGTCTGGAAAATATATGGAATGATAACCACACAAAATTTGGTGAATAAAGACTATTCTGAATCTGAGAAAAAAATGGTTTATGCTTTGGAAGAGTGACTTTCGGGAAATAGCGGTTAAAGACAAGTACACGGAATTAAGACTACCAAACGTCTAATTAGTTTGAAGCGATGGTCATTGGGTCTATGTTAAGTAGTCAAGTTTGTAACATTCTCTATGAAATGGGCTTTGAAATGATGTACAATGTAGTGAGCTTTGAAATTATTGATGCATGTCCATTTTATAGTGGCTAAAATCCATACAAAATGTTGATAACAGTAGTATGATAAACTAAAGAAAACATACATTTCCATCAAGTTTGACATAGTTTACTTTTAGAAAATACTCAATTCAAAAATGGACCAAAATACCAACAAATCTGAAAATGTACGGGTACAGTTGAAGTCGGAAGATTACATACACCTTAGCCAAATACATTTAAACTCAGTTTCACAATTCTTGACATAAGTAAAAATTCCGTCTTAGGTCAGTTAGGATCACCACGTTATTTTAAGAATGTGAAATGTCAGAACAATAGTATAGAGAATTACTTATTTCAGCTTTTATTTCTTTAATCACATTCCCAGAGGGTCAGAAGTTGACATGCACTCAATTAGTATTTGGTAGCATTGCCTTCAAATTGTTTAACTTCGGTCAAACATTTCAGGTAGCCTTCCACAAGTTTCCCACAATAAGTTGGGTGAATTTTGGCCAATTTCTCCTGACAGAGCTGGTGTAACGGAGTCAGGTTTGTAGGCCTCCTTGCTCACACATGCTTTTTCAGTTCTGCCCACAAATGTTCTATGGGATTGAGGTCAGGGCTTTGATGGCCACTCCAATGCCTTGACTCTGTTGTCCTTAAGCCATTTTGCCACAACTTTGGAAGTATGCTTGGGGTCATTGTCCATTTGGAAGACCCATTAACAACCAAGCTTTAACTTCCTGACTGATGTCTTGAGATGTTGCTTTAATATATCCACATAATTTTCCTCCCTCATGATGCCATCTATTTTGTGAAGTGCACCAGTACCCCCTGCAGCAAAGCATCCCCACAACATCATGCTGCCACCCCCATGCTTCACGGTTGGGATGGTGAGCTTCGGCTTGCAAGCCTCCCCCTTTTTCCTCCAAACATAACGATGGTCATTATGGCCAAATAGTTCTATTTTTGTTTCATCAGACCAGATGAAGGATGAACCAGACTTGGAGTTCGGCAAAAAAAAAATGGAGGTCTTGGCTGATTTCTTTTGATTTTCCCATGATGTCAAGCAAAGAGGCACTGAGTCTGAAGGTAGGCCTTGAAATACATCCACAGGTGCACTCAAATGATGCCAATTAACGTATCAGAAGCTTCTAAAGCCATGACGTAATTTTCTGTTTAAAGGCACAGTCAACTATGTAAATTTGTATCAAATTGAGAACAGTTAGACCCATTGAAATTGTGATACAGTTAATTATAAGTGAAATAATCTGTCTGTTTACAATTGTTGGAAAAATGACTTGTGTCATGAACACAGTAGATGTCCTAACCGACTTGCCAAAACTTTCGTTTGTTAACAAGAAATGTGTGAAGTGGTTGAAAAACTAGTTTTAATGACTCCAACCTAAGTGTATGTAAAGTCTGACTTCAAGTGTAGGTGCAAAAACATAATTTCAGCCTTAACCACTAAAAAAATCTGCTCGACCAGGTCTGTCCGAAAGGCAGTGTTAAGCTAGGCTAGCCAGGTGATTAAAACGATCAGCACCATTACAACCTTGGCAGCAGCAAAGAGCCCGATTAACTCAGGGAGATGTCTTAAACACAGCTAGGCTGAGTGAGCTGATCCAGCACAGATCAGCGACACCCAAGAGATTCCCTGCTACTGATAGAGAATACATAGCTCATACTGTAGGCCTACATCTGGTAGTGAAGCAAAAGAGAAAACGTATCACTATTTGATTGTGAAATAACAAGGAACCAGAGATAAGAAAGAGTTATAAATCGCCTAGCTAACAGACTGTAGTGGCAAGCCTATTTCTTGCATGTAGCTTTAAGAGTGGACACATTGTAACATACATGTGAAAAGGGACTGTTAAAACATACTTAACATCAAGTACTTAAGAACAGTGCATGCAGAGGCTAGCAGTGAACAGTGGTCTATTAAAAGGTTAGCTCTCTTCCCAACCACCCTTGGGTTGCGTTCAGTAGGGCACACCACAGCAAACATTTTGTTGGACAAGGTAGTACATTAACGTAATTTAGCAGACGCGCTCATCCAGAGTGAGTGCATACATTTTCATACTGGTCCCCCATGGGAATCAAACCCTACCAACTGAGCTACACATAGTAGCTCCCCATTTCAAAAAGTTCTCTCCCTAAGGAACACAACCCTGGTCTCTGTGCGGCTGGCTCCTCTGCTGTGTCAGTGCGGAGTGACTCAAGGCCTCTGGCAGTCTACTTTGCTCCCACCACATCCAGACACATGCTCTGCTGCTCGTGTAGCCCGCCAAAAGGCCCCTGGATCGGCTGGAGGCCTCCACAGACCTAATTTCCCTCTGTCTGGTATGAGCAGCAAGCACATGGTGTGTAGAAAGAGAGAGAGAGAGATCCCAATAAACAGGTCTGGAAAATTACATAAAATTGTTTTTCTGAAGCCAGCTCACTGTTAACTTATCAGGCCTAACGAAGCTAAATAGTACAAAAAAATACAATTTCCAAAAGCACCAGATGGGGCTAATGATTTACACACACACACACAATGACCGATAAGCGGTGCTGTGTTATAGCCACCGTGTCTCCATCTTGGCACTCCCCAACAGTGTGAAAAAATATTTAGGAAGTTATAGAAATGCAGTTGTCCTCCTGCTCAGTTGTGCACTGGGGCCTCCCACCCTTTCTATTCTGGTTTGAGCCAGGTTGCACTGTTCTATGAAGGGAGTAGTACACAGAGTTGTATGAGATCTTCAGTGTCTTGGCAATTTCTCGCATGGAATAGCCTTAATTTGTCAAAACAAGAATAGACTGACGAGTTTCAGAAGAAAGGTCTTTGTTTCTGGCCATTTTGAGCCTGTAATCGAACCCACAAATGTTGATGCTCCAGATACTCAACTAGTCTAAAGGAGGCCAGTTTTATTGCTTCTTTAATCAGCACAAGTTTTCAGTGGTGCTAACATAAATGCAAAAGGGTTTTCTAATGATCAATTAGCCTTTTAAAATTATATACTTTGATTAGCTAACACAACGTGCCATTGGAACACAGGAGTGATGGTTGCTGATAATGGGCCTATGTAGATATTCCATTAAAAATCAGCCGTTTCCAGCTACAATAGTCATTCATAACATGAACAATGTCGACACTGTATTTCTGATCAATTTGATGTTATTTTAAATGGACAAAAAAAAGTAATTTTATTTCAAGGAAATTTCTACGTGATCCCAAACTTTGAACGGTAGTGTATACTTAAAATATAAAATGCAACACGTGAAGTGTTGGTTGCAATTTTTATGAGCTGAAGTAAAAGATCCCAGAAATTTGATACCCACAGTAATCTTTTTCTCTCAAATTCTTTGCACAAATTTGTTCATCCATCCACCGGACAGATGTGGCATATCAAGGAAGCTGATCCTCAGTTTCATCAGCTGTCCGGGTGGCTGGTTTCAAACAATCCCGCAGGTGAAGAAGACAGATGTGGAGGTCCTGGGCTGGAGTGGTTACACATGGTTTGCGGTTGAAGGGCCAAATTGGATATACTTCCAAATTCTCTAAAACGACGTTGGAGGCAAATTATGGTCGAGAAATGAACATTCAATTATCTGGCAACAGCTCTGGTGGACATTCCTGCAGTCAATATGCCAATTGCACACTCCCTCAGAATTTGAGACATCCGTGGCATTGTGTTGAGTTACAAAACTGCACATTTTAGAGAAGCCTTTTGTCCCTAGCACAAGGTGCACCTGTTTAATGATCATGCTGGTTATGGTTAATCAGCTTCTTGATATTCCACACCTGTCACGTGGATGGATTATCTTGGCGATGGAGAAATGCTCACTAACAGGAATGTAAACTCATTTGAGCACAACATTTTAGAGAAATAAGCTTTTTGTGCATATGGAACATTTCTGGGATCTATTTCAGCTCATGAGAAATGGGACACCTTCCATGTTGCGTTTATATTTCTGTTCAGTATAATTGCATTCTAAACTGAAGATCATGATTAGCTGATTATTGGAGTCAGGTGTGTTAACTGGTGCTAGGGGAAAAGTTTGATACCAATCAGGCCCCTGAGGACTGGAGTAGACCATCTCTGAGATTGGACCAGTGTCTCTTGAATTATTGATGCAGCTGCCTGATCTGTGTCATTGAAGATAGGGAATCCTCAATTTACATCCCCAATCCTCCAAAACATCCGTTTGGGAAAACAGGCCAACAATATTGTCACCAGGGCCCATACATTTATGTTTCCCAATGATACATTCCTGTTTGTAGCACAGGATATTAAAATCTATTAAACTACCCACGGTCTCCTGTTGTTAATATACCATTTTCACGACAGTGACGACTGCAGACTGACGCTTCTGCTCAGAAGAGGGGAAAGTAGGCTACTTGAAAGAAAAGCTACCATTTTAGAGGGTGTTCTTTCCTACTTACACATATTCTCTCCATTCCCTCATAAGCACATGAAAAGCAATGATGCATAAACAGAAGCACTCTTGAAACTAACTGGCAGAGCTGTTTTTCCATGCATAAGTGTGCATTTGCATTGCAAAACCAATCAAGATTTGTTTCAAATTGAGAACAGTTAGATAATCTTTTCCATCCCGCTTAACATCTTTAGTCATGCAAATTGAGTACAGGCTCATTCGGAGTGCTAGCATTATTGCAGAACTTCCATCTGCATTGAAAAAATATCTGTATTTTCCCTGTGACATTAGCACTGAGGTTAACATACTATTATTGCGTCTCCCAATTTCCACAGTTGCTAAAGTAGACAGAAATGAGTAGTGATGCAGATGCAGGTTGACTCAGTCACTCGTCTAACGTATGCTTGAAATGCTAGGGATAAGCTCTCTTTAGAATCAAAAGGAGAACTTGAATCTGCTTTTTCAGAAAATCTGCCACTAGGCATTTGGTTTGAATAAAGTGAATGACTAGAGACATCTCAGTGAGTCATACTAGAGCCCTGGACAGGCATGAACTTTAAGCCCGAGCCCTAACCATGACTGCAGTGTTCAGGCCCTACCCTAGTACCCAGGTCCGATTGAGACTTCAAAATTTAAGGTCTGGGCCTGTCCGAAATCATACATAATTTCCTCGGTAAATCCATTTGCTGCTCCTCTGTCACTCGCTCCCTGTGCACGGCAGGCTTTGCATGCGCTCTGCTCATGGGTCTGGGTCTGCGAGTATCCGTAGCAACGGCTCAGCTTGGAAGTTAGAAGTTCACTTCTTTTCGTCACTGTAAACTCCGACAAAACTCAAGGAAGAAATTTTTTTCTGTGAAATAATCTCTCCCGTTTTATATTTAACAGGATAAACACACTTCTGACTCGGTTATGATCTTAGTCAGATATGACTGTACTACGTAGAGCACGAGCAAATTGCTCAGCTTCAAAACGTTAGTGATCAATTTAGAGTAGTCGTTCCATGTCATTTCTGCAAGCCATGACACCCACCAGCTCAGATTGTTCTGAAACCATTTCTGTAGTTATAAACAGATTAGATTAGCATTCCTGCAACATTATATCTTGAAATATAATTTGACCTGAGAAATTAAGCTAATTGACTGCACCCAAATTGGCTATTTTTATTTATAGGATTCATATAATATACAATAAATATAGTACCCAACATCCAATTTGGACCTAACTTTTTTCTAACAATGAGTAAGGCATGAGGAATCCAAGTAGTACGGAGCATTGTTTCTTCATCCTATGTATGGAATGTATTCTCAGTGAATTGTGTCCTGCCCCTATAGAAAAATGTGTCATTGATGTTCTATCCTATATCCTGATATTACCTGGTTCTGACCACTAGATAGTGCTGCTCCTGCAAGGTAATTTTTATTTTAAGAACTTGTGAATGATGCCCGATGTAAGGCTAGAAACAATGGTATGATTTATCAAAAAAAAAATGTATCATAGTCGCCTCCTCATGTAGCCTAGCCCATATGTTTTGATAAGGTTTGGATCACAACTAAAGTGGCCAAATAACGTCTTAAAATTAAGCACATTATTCCGCTTTACAAGGGGTGTAGAGCCTAACTGGAATACATAAGCAGTGGGTGAGTTTTAAGTTTGGGAAAGAATTTACCATAAAAATGCACCACTATAATAAAAGCATTACATGCATAATCGCATTTGCGGTATCTTTTGACAAGTGTTTATCCGCTAATGGAACATTCATGCTTATAGCCTACTGCCGTGTGCGATTTGATGGGTTTATAATGTTAAGAAATAGCCTAATAGTTTATCAGCATATTAAGCTAAACATTCTAATATGTTGCGTCAGCCTCATTGCGTAAAACATTTTTTTTTATATACTAGTGGTTGTATTAATTTGGGATCTATCGCATCCCACGACTGTCCCAGACTAGGTTTGGAATATTTATTTCTCGCATAGAATAGGTTGACTTTTTTTACTATGGGTGATAGTAAATTACCATAGGCTAGTGCTTTTGCTGTTCGTTAGGCTTACTCATCTTGTTGGCAGACAAAGTAAATGTGGACAGTTATTCCAATATCTTCAATATAGACAGAGGAATTAGATAAGGACGCACGCTGTTGTGTCCCGTATGAGACTGTCTTCACTTATAGCCTGTGAGAAAGACCCAATCACATGATGGAGAGCCATGTGAGTGAGGCGCTTCGGAGCACACAACACTCAGGAAGAAGGTAATGATAATTATTATATTCCGCCCAAAGGCACAACGGCCACTGGCCGCATAAGGCATGGATTTTTTTAAGGGGCATTACGGTCACACAAAGGGGATGGCACCGGGAAATTCGAGGCATTATCAAGTGCTTGTCAAATTGTGAATGAGAGACTGATTTAGTGTGTACAGCCTGCGCAAAAAAAACAAGAGCTCATGCAACTTTTTTCAAAACATCATTAGAGTTGAATCATGCAGCCTTGCAATGTATTAAAAATCAAAACAAAGCCTGTTTGTAGAACAAAAGTTACATTAATAACTCTACATTAATTCATATATTTTTTGTTAACCAGCTCAACACAGAACAGCTGCATGTGCACTCAAATGGTTTGGAAAGAAATATCCTTTATTTTATTCAGCTTTGTTCAATTGTATTCTTCATACTAAAAAAATATAAAATATTGCCACGGAATTCGAAACAAATCTCTGCTAAATGAACTAATGTAGCCCCAAGAGCAACATATGTTTGTTGAATGCTGAAAGCGAGACCTCGGTTTATTGTTTTTGTAAAGCTGACAGTGTTCCCTTGAAAATCTTTATTTAACTAGGCAAGTCAGTGAAGAACAAATTCTTAGTTACAATGACGGCCTACCCCGGCCAAACCAGGACGACGCTAGGCCAATTGAGCGCCCCCCTATGGGACTCGCAATCATGGCCAAATGTGATGCAACCTGGACTCGAACAAGGTACTGCAGTGACGCCTCTTGCAATGAGATGCAGTGTCTTAGACCACTGCGCCACTTGGGAGCCCTGTATAAATATTGTTTTTATATACTTTTATTTTGGATCCTGCAGCTTTGTTTGGCTTAGTTGCTGTGAGCTCTGCCGTCTGCCCCGGGATCCTGACAGATTGCTCATAGGGGGACAGACACAGAAGGCCAGCTAGCCTAGCTGGCTTGGCGGTCTCAAATAGAAGTCACTATATGAACATTTCCAGGGATGCAGGAGCTGTTTACTTTGCTTTGTTCCGGGACAATGTGGACCGCGCTGACTTTCAATTGCTTGTGGAGGACTACAGGGGTGAAGTGGCTACTCTTAGCAAGCAGGTAGCAAAGCTACACAAGCTACTGGGGAATCCATGACCGCCTACTTTTTATTTCACCCCAGTAGCCGGACGCCGCTCTTGTGGAAGTGATGCGGCCATGTCGGCTCTCCACAGCGAACTGGCCAGTGCTCAGCAGGGATCCATCCCGAAGGGTTCTCCCCTTTCCCTGGAGAACAGAGCTGTTCTCGACCCAAACAGCCATGGAGATACGTCATTCACCGTGGAAGTAGAAGAAAGCGTCCTCTGGCAACTGGGGTCTCCTTGGAGATGTTAAGCCCGGACCTGACACAGACCAGAAACGGGTTTGCAGCCCTGGATACAGAGGTTCCGGTGCTTTCTTCATTAGCGGCTTCCCATTCGAAATCAGATCCGGAGGTACCCGCGTATTCGTCTTCAGTTCACTTGGCTTCTACCTCAGATTCAGATCCTCAGAGCTCCCACCCTCATCAGATCGTGAGGCTGTCTGAGAGACCAGCCCATTCAACATCACCAACTGTCATCGTCTATGGTGAGAAACATCTTGGTTCCCAATGCAAAAACCCTGTGCTACCCAGGTGCACGAGTACAGGACATCACAAGGCTGATTTTGACTGTTCTACGACAGATGCCGGGAGCTGACGCTGTTGTAGTCCATGTGGGTGTCAAAACGACATCAGGAGGGCTAGCTCGGAACCTCTGAAAACGGATTTTAAAGAACTGATTTTAATATTAAAAGATTCCAAAAAATGGCCAATCATTTCAGCTCCAGTACCATCGTTGGGTGTGAAAGATTCAACAAGCTACTGGGATTACACATCTGCCTAAAAGATTACTGTAGCTCTGCTGGAATCACTTTTATAGGTAACTTTGACAACTCTCGAAAATACTCTACAGGAATGACGGAGTCCATCCAAATCATCAAGGCTCCTGTACTCTGTACACTCATTTCAAGGCTGCGTTGAAACAATGACTTATCAATGACCCAAGACCAGCTCAGTTAATCCCTACAATTGTGACAATGAGTCATCAAAATGCTTCATTAAATGTACATTATCATAAGGGCGTTGGCCGACAATGTAAGTAACTTAAGATAAGAGCGTCTGCTAAATGACTTAAATGTAAATGTAAATGTCCCTCGAACTGCCCTGAATACCTTTGTTGATCCTACATCTATTGTATGCAGTAATCATGTGCCTATGAACTATGAGTTATACTGTTAGCATTGAGGTGGTGTGCCCTAGTAGGAAGACCACTGTGTGCAGCTCACCCTGCATCAGCTCCAATATAAATAACATGAGCAGGTCTACTTCTGATAAGCTTCCCAGTAAAGCATTAAAAACAATCAAGCAACCCAGAAGTGCTAAAAATAGCAGATATTAACGTTTGCAGCCTGAGAAACAAGGTCCATGAAGTCAATAACTTCCTTCTAACAGATGACATTCATATTCTGACCATCTAAAACTCACTTAGATAATACCTTTGATACAGTGTTAGCAATACATATTTATAACATCTACCGAAAAGACAAATGCCAACGGGGGCAGTGTTGCGGTCTATATTCAGAACCACCTTCCTGTAAAGCTTAGAGACGATCTCATGTTAAATACTGTTGATGTAATATGGCCACAGGTTCATCTGCCTCACCAACTTAAGCCCATTCTTGTGGGAAGCTGCTATAGACCAAGTGCTAACAGTCAGTTTCTGGATAATGCGTGTGAAATACTTGATAATGTATGTGATATCAACAGAGAAGTATATTTTCTGGGTGATTTAAATATTGACTGGCTCTCATCAAGCTGCCCACTCAATATATATTTTTTAAACTAACCAGTGCCTGCAACCTGGTTCAGGTTATCGGTCAACCTACCAGGGTAGTCACAAACAGCACAGGAATGAAATCATCAACCTGTATTGATCACATCTTTAATAATGCTGCAAAATTTTGATTAAAAGCAGATTCCAAATCCATAGGCTGTAGTAACCACAATATAGTAGCCATAATTAAGAAAACCAAAGTACCAAAGGCGATGCACTTGACACTTTTCTGAAATTGCTTATTCCAGTTACTAATAAGCACGCACCCAGTTACTAATAAGCAAAATGACTGTAAAAACTGTTAAATCCCCTTGGATTGATGAGGAATTGAACAATTGTATGGTTGAGATCGATGAGGAAAAAGGTATGACATGAAATCATGTGACTAAACTAAATAAATTATACTATGAAACAAAAAATATTCTAAAAAGCTTTGGAGCACATTAAAATAAAATTGTGAAAAAAGGCTAACTCGGCTCCATCATTCAGTTAATCAGGTGGCTCATTCGTCACAAAACCCAATGATTTAACTATTTAATGACTTGTTCATTGGCAAGACAAGCAATTGTAGGTATGACATGCCAGCAACAAATGCTGACACGACACAACGAAGTATATCAGACCAAATTATGGAAGACAAGAATTGTACTTTTGAATTCTATCAATGACAAGCCACCGGGGTCTGACAATCTGGGTGGAAAATTACTGAGGATAACGGCGGACAATATTGCCACATCTTCAATTTAAGCCTACTAGAAAGTGTGTGCCCTCAGGCCTGGAGGGAAGCTAAAGTCATACCTGTCTGTCCATAATAAAGAGCTGCTATGCCTTCTTAACAACACCGTCAACAAGGCAGGTCCTACAGGGCCTAGTTTTGTCACACCTAGACTACTGTTCAGTATTCTTTTTCTTTTCACCATTATTTAACCAGGTAGGCCAGTTGAGAACAAGTTCTCATTGACAACTGCGACCTGGCCAAGATAAAGCAAAGCAGTGCGACAAACAACAGGGTTACACATGGGATAAACAAACATAGTCAATAACACAATAGAAAAATCTGTATACAGTGTGTGCAAATTAAGTAAGGAGGTAAGGCAATAAATAGAACAATAGTGTCGAAGTAATCATAATTTAGCAATTTACACTGGAATGATACATGTGCAGATGAGGATGTGCAAGTAGGAATACTGGTGTGCAAAATAGAAAAACAAATATGGGGATGAAGTAGGTTGTTGGTTGGATGGGCCATTTACAGATGGGCTGTGTACAGCTGCAGCGATCGGTAAACTGCTCTGATCGCTGACGCTTAAAGTTAGTGAGGGAGATGTAAGTCTCCAACTTCAGTGATTTTTGCAATTTGTTCCAGTCATTGGCAGCAGAGAACTGGAAGGAAAGACGGCCAAAGGTGGAGTTGGCTTTGGGGATGACCAGTGAAATATACCTGCTGGAGCGCGTGCTACGGGTGGGTGTTGCAATGGTGACCAGTGAGCTGAGAAAAGGCAGAGGTATACCTAGCAAAGACTTAGATGACCTGGAGCCAGTGGGTTTGGCTATGAATATGTAGCGAGGACCAGCCAACAAGAGCATGCAGGTCGCAGTGGTGGGTAGTATATGGGGCTTTGGTGACAAAACAGATGGCACTGTGATAGACTACATCCAATTTGCGGAGTAGAGTGTTGGAAGTCAAAGTCAAGGATCGGTAGGATAGTCAGTTTTACGAGGGTAAACTTGGCAGCATGAGTGAAGGAGGCTTTGTTGCGAAATAGGAAGCCGATTCTAGATTTAACTTTGGATTGGAGATGCTTAATGTGAGTCTGGAAGGAGAGTTTACAGTCTAATCAGACATCTAGGTATTTGTAGTTTTCCGCATATTCTAAGTCAGAACCATCCAGAGTAGTGATGCTAGTCGGGCAGGCGGGTGCGGGCAGCGATCGGTTGAAGAACATGCTTTTTGTTTTACTAGCATATAAGAGCAGTTGGAGGCCACGGAAGGAGTGTTATATGGCATTGAAGCTAGTTTGGAGGTTTGATAATATACAGAAGGGTGTCATCTGCGTATAAGTGGAGCAAAGAAACACCCGCAGCAAGAGCGACATCATTGATATATACAGAGAAGAGAGTCGTCCCGAGAATTGAACCCTGTGGGACCCCCATAGAGACTGCCAGAGGTCCGGACAACAGGCCCTCCGATTTGACACACTGAGCTCTATCAGAGAAGTAGTTTGTGAACCAGGCGAGGCAGTCACTAGAGAAACCAAGGCTGTTGAGTCTGCCGATAAGAATACGGTGATTGACAGAGTCGAAAGGCCTTGGCCAGGTCGATGAAGACCGCTGCACAGTACTTTCATTTATCGATGGCGGTTATGATATCGTTTAGCAGCTTGAGCGTGGCTGAGGAGCACCCGTAACCAGCTCTGAAACCAGATTGAATAGCGGAGAATATACGGTGGGATTCGAAATGGTCGGTGATATGTTTGTTCACTTGGCTTTCAAAGACTTTAGAAAGGCATGGCAGAATGGATATACAGTTTACGTTGGAAGTTGACATGAAGTTAGGGTGGAGTCATTAAAACTTGTTTTTTCAACCACTCCACAAATTTCTTGTTAATATGGCTGGGGGGGCAGTATTGAGTAGCTTGGATGAATAAGGTGCCCAGAGTAAACTGCCTGCTCCTCAGTCCTAGTTGCTAATATATGCATATTATTAGTATATTTGGATAGAAAACACACTGAAGTTTCTAAAACTGTTTGAATGATGTATGTGAGTATAACAGAACTCATATGGCAGGCAAAAAACTCCAACCAGGAAGTGGGAAATCTGAGGTTGGTCGATTTTCAACTCAGCCCCTATTGAAGTAACAGTGGGATATTGGTCATGTTGCACTTCCTAAGGCTTCCACTAGATGTCAACAGTCTTTAGAAACTTGTTTGAGGCTTCTACTAGGAAGGGGGGCTGAATGAGAGGGTAATGAGTCAGAGGTCTGCCAGCAGCTGGTCACGCGCATTTCACATGAGAGGTATCTCCCGTTCCTTTGCTTTTCTGAAGACAAAGAAATTCTCAGGTTGGAATATTATTGAAGACTTATGTTAAAAACATCCTAAAGATTGATTCCATGCATCGTTTGACAAGTTTCTACGGACTGTCACGGAACTCTGTCTACAAACAGGCTCTCAAAGTGCTTGATAGGAAGCCCAATAGCCATCATCATTGTCACATCCTTAGAAAGCATGAGCTCTTGAGTTGGGAAAATCTTGTGCAATACACCGACGCATGTCTTGTATTCAAGATCCTGAATGGCCTGGCTCCCCCTCCACTCAATATTTTTGTTAAACAGAAAACCCAGACATATGGCAGCAGATCCACAAGGTCTGCCATGAGAGGTGACTGTATAGTTCCCCTAAGGAAAAGCACCTTTAGTAAATCTGCATTCTCTGTGAGAGCTTCCCATGTCTGGAATACACTGCCATCAGACACACATAACTGCACCACATATCACACTTTCACAAAATGCTTGAAGACCTGGCTAAAGGTCAATCAGATTTGTGAACATGGTCCCTAGCTGTGTGTTGCCGCTTTCCATGTTGTCTGTTGTCTGTAGCTTGTGAGGTGTGGAAACACTTTGTTGCTTTTATGAATTTTGTCTTGCTGCTTTTTGTTCTATGTTGCTCTGTCTGTATGCTATGTCTTGCTTGTCCTATGTTGCTCTGTCTGTATGCTATGTCTTGCTTGTCCTATGTTACTATTGTCTATATTGTAATTGTTTTTAATAACCTGCCCAGGGACTGCGGTTGAAAATTAGCCGGCTGGCTAAAACCGGCACTTTTAATGAAACGTTGATTAATGTGCACTGTCCCTGTAAAAATAAAATAAACTAAACTATTTGAAATTTCGTCTGCAACTAGTGAACGCACTTCGTGAGTTTTCATTTGTTTACCAAACGCGCTAACAAAAGTAGCTATTTGGACATAAATGATGGACATTATCGAGCAAATCAAACATTTATTGTGGAACTGGGATGCCTTCCTGGGAATGCATTCTGATGAAGATCATCAAAGGTAAGTGAATATTTCTAATGTTATTTCTGACTTCTGTTGACTCCAACATGGCGGATATATGTATGCGTTTGTCTGAGCGCCGTACTCAAGACTATTGCATGGTTTGCTTTTTCCGTAAAGCTTTTTGAAATCTGACACAGCGGTTGCATTAACAAACCCTAGTTTTGGCAAGTGGGTCAGGAAATCTACTTTTTGCATGACACAAGTACATTTTCCAACAATTGTTTACAGACAGATTAGTTAACTTATTAAACAAAAATAGAACTGTTTGGCCATAATGACCATCGTTATGTTTGGAGGAAAAAGGGGATGCTTGTAAGCCGAAGAACACCATCCGAACTGTGAAGCACGAGAGTGGCAGCATCATGTTGTGGGGGTGCTTTGCTGCAGGAGAGACTGGTGCACTTCACAAAATAGATGGCATAATGAGGACGGAAAATTACGTGGATATATTGAAGCAAAATCTCAAGACATCAGTCAGGAAGTTAAAGCTTGGTTGCAAATGGATCTTCCAAATGGACAATGACTCTAAGCATACTTCCAAGGTTGTGGCAAAATGGCTTAAGGACAACAAAGTCAAGGTATTGGAGTGGCCATCAAAGCCCTGAGCTCAATCCCATAGAACATTTGTGGGCAGAACAGAAAAAAAGTGTGTGTGAGCAAGGAGGCCTACAAACCTGACTCAGTTACACCAGCTCTGTCAGGAGGAATGGGCCAAAATACACCCAATTTATTGTGGGAAGCTTGTGGAAGGCTACCCAAAACATTTGACCCAAGTTAAACCATTTAGAAGGCAATGCCACCAAATACTAATTGAGTGCATGTAAACTTCTGACCCACTGGGAATGTGATGAAAGAAATAAAAGCTGAAATAAAATCACTCTACTATTATTCTGAATTTCACATTCCTAATTTTTACAAGGATTAAATGTCAGGAATTGTGAAAAACTGAGTTTAAATGTATATGGCTAAGGTGTATGTAAACTTCAACCGTAGGTCTGTAACAGTTTGGGTCTAGAGTGTCTCCTCCTTTGAAGAGGGGGATGACCACGGCCGAGTTCCAATATTTAGGAATCTCAGACGATACGAAAGAGACGTTGAACAGACTAGTAATAGGGGTTGCAAGAAGAGAGGGTCCAGATTGTCTAGCCCAGCTGATTTGTAGGGATCCATCAGCTATCTGGATTTGGGTGACAAAGAAGCAGGGGAGGGGGGGGCTTGAGGAAGTTGCCGAGGGGGGGTGCAGAGCTGTTGGCCGGGGTTGGGGTAGCCAGGTGGAAAGCATGGCCAGCCGTAGAGAAATGCTTATTGAGATTCTCGATTATCGTAGATTTATCAGTGGTGACACTGTTTCCTTGTCTCAGTGCAGTGGGCAGCTGGGAGAAGGTGCTCTTATTCTTCAGGGATTTTACAGTGTTCCAAAACTTTTTGGAATGTGTGCTGCAGGATACAAATCTGTTTGAAAAAAGCTAGTTTTTGCTTTCCGAACTGACTGCGTATATTGGTTCCCGACTTCCCTGAAAAGTTGCATATTGCGGGGACTATTCAATGCTAATGCAGTACGCCGCAGGATGATCTTGTGCTGATCAAGGGCAGTAAAGTCTGGAGTGAACCAAGGGCTAGATCTGTTCTTAGTTCTACATTTTTTGAACGGGGCACCTTTATTGTGAAGGTGTAGGCTATATTACATGGATTTAGACTTTTTCCAAAGGTCTTCATCAGTGGCTTGTAGGCTGTGTGTGGAAGCTAGGAGATGCTAAATGTGTTTGTCAATTAAATAACCTGTAATTAACCGTTAATTAACAATCACCGGCTGGCTTCATTTTGTGACCGCCACACCTGTAGTAAATTCAATTGATTGGACATGACTTGGAAAGGCACACACACCTGTCTACATAAGGTCTCACAGTTGACAGTGCATGTCAGAGCAAAAACCAAGCCGTAAGGTTGAAGGAATTGTCCGTAGAGCTCCTAGACAGGATTGTGTCGAGGCACAGATCTAGGGAAGGGTACCAAAACATTTCTGTAGCATTGAAGGTCCCCAAGAAGTGGCCTCCATCATCCTTAAATGGAAGAAATTTGGAACCACCAAGACTCTTCCTAGAGCTGGCCGCCTGGCCAAACTGAGCAATCGGGGGAGAAGGGCCTTGGTCAGGGAGGTGCCCAAGAACCCGATGGTCATTAACAGAGCTCCTCTGTGGAGATGGGAGAATCTTCCAGAAGGACAACCATGTCTGCAGCACTCCACGAACCAGGCCTTTATGGTAGAGGGGCCAGACGGAAGACACTCCTCGGTAAATGGCACATGACAGCCCGCTTGGAGTTTGCCAAAAGGCACCTAAGGGACTCTCAGTCTATGAGAAACAAGATTCTCTAGTCTGATGAAACCAAGATTTAAATATTTGGCCCGAATGCCAAGAGTCACGCCTGAAGGAAACCTGGCACCGTCCCTATGGTGAAGCATGTTTGGCGGAAGTATCATGCTGTTGGGATATTTTTCAGCGGCAGAGACTGGGAGAATATTTAGGATCGAGAGAAAGATGAACAGAGCAAAGTACAGAGAGCTCCTTGATGAAAACCTGCTCCAAAGCGCTCAGGACCTCATACTGGGACAAAGGTTCACCTTCCAACAGGACAACGACCCTAGCACACAGCCAAGTCAATGCAGGAGTGTCTTCGGAAGTCTCTGTTTCAAATATTTTTATTAAACACACACAATAATGGTGTATAGGTATACATGACAAGTATACAATTCTTATCTAAACATAAAAGAGCATACAGGAACAACAAGACCCAGAGTTCTGGGTGCAGAACAAATAATACAAAACACGACATACAAAACAAGGACACGTAGAAAGAAAGAGGGAAGATGTCCCCCCTACCCCCCCCATCCCCTATCCCCCCCCCTCCCAACTGCTCGGGTGATAGGGCCAGCACACGCTGCCCAAAGGTAGATTCAAATATTACAATTGAGAGTGCGTTAATAAGTACAAATTCACAGCGCCGACTCGTCCAAGTAGGAGAGGAAAGGCTGCCAGATTTTATCAGAAGTTGATCATTTATTGTTCAGAATATATCTAATTCTTTCTAAGTGTACAGTGTTTGCCAATTCACTGAGCCATAATTTGGTAGAGGGCGCTTCCCTCCTTTTCCAAAACAACAAGATTAGTTTTTTTGCCGAGATGAGACCATACGAGATTAGTTGTTTTTGGGGGTTGGTTAATCCGTTTAGGGACTCAGATACTCCCAGGATTATCAGAAGCGGGTCTGGATCTATTGAAGTCTCCAAAACTTCAGAGAGGATCCTAAAAATTCCACACCAATAACCATGCAAGCTAGAGCATAGGGCAAAGCAGTGGAGTAGTGTACCCTGCGTAGCTTGACATTTATCACATGTAGGGGATGTGTCAGGAAATATCCTATGCAGTTTAGTTTTGGAATAGTGTAATCTGTGTAATACCTTGAATTGTATGAGACGATGTCTGGAATTAATGGAGCATGTGTGGATATACTCCAAGCTCTCTTCCCAGTCTGCCACTGAGATGTCAGTCCCTAGTTCTTCCTCCCATTTTGCCTTGATGGCATCAGTAGAAGGTGTGCTAACAGATTGAAAAGCATCATATAGACGCGATATCAGTTTATCTGAGGTGGGGCATATTTTTATGCATCCGTCAAACATGGAAGGTTTGGCATTCCCAAATGTTGGGAGGTGTTTTCTAACGTAGTCTCTAATTTGTAGGTATCTGAAAAAAGTACTTCTGGGAAGATTATAAGTTTCCCTCAGCAGCTCAAAGGAAGCACAGGTCCCTTCTATGTATAAATCCCCTATGGTACTTATCCCCAACTCTCCCCATCGCTCAAAGGTGTTATCAAGGTTAGAAGGGGCAAAGGAGGGATTCCTGGCGACAGGGAGCATGAATGACATTGGTCTGAGCTCAAAGTGGACTTTAATTTGCTTCCAGATTCGGACTGTGCTATGTATTATAGGATTGTTACAATAAAGTGACATCTCCAGATTGACAGGCGACAAAATCACAGCGCCAATAGAGAAGGGGTGACACTCCTCACGCTCCATACTACGCCAGCTGGCTGCCGGGAGTACGTCATCCAACAGAAACGTAACAATGCGGAGGTTAGCGGCCCAGTTATAAAATATCAAATTTGGGAGAGACAATCCTCCTTCCATCTTGGATTTACAGAGGTGTTTTTTACCTATCCTGTGTGTTTTATAATCCCAGATGAAAGGATTGATAATGGAGTCCAGTTGTTTATGAAAGGATTTAGGTATGAATACTGGGATGTTCTGATATAGGTAGAGCAGTTGTGGGAGGAAGACCATTTTAATGGCATTAATTATTCCGAGCAGAGAAATTGGGAGAGTTCTCCAAAATAGTATGTTTGCTTTGAGTTTTTGTATCAGAGGGGAAATTCTCTTTAAATAGTAAGGAGTATTGTTTGGTAACTACAATTCCTAGGTAGGTAAATTTTTCTGAAGATAACTTAAATGGGAGATGTTCTAGCCAGGAGGTATTTTGCGACCGTATGGGCATTAATTCACTCTTGTTCCAATTTATTCTGTATCCCGAGAAGGTACCAAACAAATTGATCACATCAAGAATATCTGGGATACTAGCCTGGGGTTCTGCTACATAGAGGAGGATGTCATCTGCGTATAGGGAGATCTTATTTAGAGTATCTTTAGTATTATAGCCGTGTATTGCTGCATGAGATCTAATCGTCTGAGCGAGCGGTTCGATAATTAGGGCGAAGAGCATAGGCGACAGCGCACAACCCTGCCTTGTCCCCCCTGTTGAGGTTAAATCGGGGCGACAATGATTGGTTAGTGAGTATTCTGGCACAGGGGTTCCTATATAAAAGCTGGATCCAATTTATGAACCTATCTCCAATATTACATTTCTGTAGGACCTTGAATAGATAGGGCCACTCAACTTGGTCAAAGGCCTTTCGGCGTCAAGAGATATGACGGCAAGGTCCACGTTGGGTAACCTCTGAGAATACATAATATTGAAGAGGCGCCTGAGATTGAAGAATGAGTTTCTGTTAGGGATAAAGCCGGTCTGATCCGAATGGACCAATTTGCCAATTAAAGTGCTAAGCCTGTTTTTGCTAAAATCTTTTGGTCTGTATTAAGGAGAGATATTGGTCTGTATGACCCTACCTCTTCTGGATCTTTACCCTTCTTATGTATAACTGTAATGAACGCTTCGTCCAAAGTAGAAGGGAGAGCTCCATCCTCATTGGCCTGAATCAACATTTTGTGCAGATAGGGGGAGAGCATGTTGCTGAATGTTTTATAGAATTCACCAGGGTATCCATCTGGGCCCGGGGTCTTGCCACTCTTTAGAGATTTAATTGTTTCTCGGAATTCATCAAGAGATATTTCCTTATTCAGGAAGTTAGAATCTTCCTGGTTCAGGGCAGGAAGATTACAGTCCTCCAAAAATGTTTGCATAATTAAGGGGTTAGGATCCGCTTTAGATGTATATAGAGTCTCATAAAACTGCCGGAATCTGTCATTGATGTCTTTGGGGGAAGAGAGTAATTCCCCAGATGCAGATTTAACCCTGTGAATCATTCGGTCACTCACATTTTTTCGAAGTTGTCTGGCGAGTAATTTGTGTGGTTTGTCACCAAACTCAAAATATTTTTGCTTGGCATAGAGAAAAGATTTAGCAATTTTAGCTGAGAGAATCTGATTATATTCAAATTTTAAAGAGGTAATTTTTTAATGTTTCTCCATAGATGGGTGGCTAGCATTCTCCCTATCCAGTAAGTGAATTTGTCCCTCTAGTTCTTCCAGTTTTCCTCTGTTTTGCCTACTGGCAGCCTGAAAGGAGATGATACAGCCTCTCAGATAAGCCTTCAGTGTTTCCCACAATAATGCTGGGGAGGTCTCTGTGTTGTCGTTGGTATCAAAGAAAAATTTAATTTGGTCTTTAAGATATTCACAGAATGTTGGTTCTGTGAGGAGCTGAGGATTCAACCTCCAGACCCTCTCGTTTGGTACAATGTCACCCAATCTCAGGGAGAAGGTGAGTGGACTGTGGTCCGAGATTATAATATCATGATACCTCACATTACAGGTATAGGGGAGTAGTCTAGCATCCAACAAAAAGTAGTCAATTCGAGTGTAAACCTTGTGAACATGAGAGTAAAAGGAGTATTCCCTACCCGTAGGGTTAGCGATCCTCCATATATCAAATAAGTTTGAATTTTTTATGTAGGTGTTCAAGAATTCGCTTGAATAGGAGGTAGGGGTTCGCCGGGTAGAGGATCTATCCAAATATTGGTCTAGCACACAGTTAAGGTCCCCTCCAATGATCAGGTTAGTATGGGAGATATCTGGAATCAGGGCAAGGACTCTTTTGAAAAAAGAGGGGTTGTCAATGTTTGGCCCATAGATATTTAGTAGAGTTACTGAGGTAGAGTGGATTTCTCCTATTGCGATCACATACCGACCCTCTTTATCCGCAATAGTGGTTTTATGTAGAAAGGGAATTCCTTTCCGTACCAGAATCGCTGTGCCTCTCGTTTTGGCGTAGAAGTTAGAGTGATACACTTGCCCCACCCACCTACACTTTAGTCTGCTATGAGAGTTATTCTTCAGATGGGTTTCTTGCAAAAATATAATATCAGACGAGAGTGCTTTCAAGTGGGCTAGGACCTTGCCCCTCTTAATTGGTTCGTTTAAACCCTTGACATTCCAGGAAGTGAATGTAAGCCCCGCCCTCCTCTCGTTTGTAGTTCCTATGGTGGCCTGCATACCATGTAACTTGATAAAAAGGTAAGAAAGCGCACCAAACCATCACGATCAGCATATGTAGCACCTACACCCGAGCAGTATCCAACCCACCCCTCCCCCCCTGCAAGCACCTTTACTTCCCACCCTGTTCCCCTAATTTCCCCAACACTTACACCCCCCATCAACCCACATTTAACAGGCATGTACAAACAGGAGAGAAAAAAAAGGAAAAATAAAAATAAACACATTGTCTGGCCGATGCCAAAAAAGCACGGCGCGACCTCGAACAAGAGGTAAAACAAAAATAAAATCCCAACTATACGCTCACCTCTCACTATCCTAGAACTTCTACTAACATATGAACTGAGGAGGCTCCCGCGAGTTAAGTGTTCAGTTAGCATCTAATAAACCTAAACCGAATAAGTTGCAACTTAAACATATTGCGCATTTAAGCGTCATCCTGGGTCAATCCCAGAGATAAGCAAGACATAGCCTCAAGATAATATTGCTAAGCACTGCCGGTCAAAAAATAAACCATCCGCAACCGACCTAGTCAGCCGTACCTTTACATACTGTGGGTCAGGAGATCGGAACAAGGATTTGTTAAATTAAACATTCCCCCATAAAAAAAAAAAAGTTTAATAAGTAAAAATATATACCATATATATATATATACACACACATTACATACATACATACATACATACACACACACACACACACACACACATACACATACCTACACACATACATATATATACACATACACATCCATACATATACATGTATGTATACATACCCACACAAAAAAATCATATATAAAAATATATATTTAAAGAATATGTATATACATCCATATGCACACATATTCACACACATTCATACCCCAGAATAACAATCTACACTGATTTAAAATATACACATACATAATACTAAAATGCTAAGAGAAAATAGTAATAAAGTACAAATAGTAATTATATTTACGCACACCTACACATACATAAGCATTACAGAGGGCTGGTGGGACTCTAGTCGGGAGAGAGGCCCACGGCCAGACAAAGGCAGAACGGCACAAAACATCAACTTGCTAACCAGGCGTCTGCCCCTCCCAACCATCACCCCCAGTCCCCTGCAAGCAATAAGTAAATGGTATGGTAGTAAGAGTGATGTAAGGATTGTAAAATAACTAACGAAACAAAACAAAAGTGGGGGAATATAAGTATATCCGTCCGAAGGTGTCAGTGATCAAACCTGGAAGTAAAAAATATGCATCGCTGAGCACAGCCGGGATGAAAGTGAATTTAACGTTAAATGAGAGCTCTGACCGCCATCCATTGGTCTGCTCAGCGTCTTACATGCTCTGTAGCCCTTGTTGAGCCCGTTTAATACGTTTTCACCCAATATGGTATAGTATGGATTCGAGTCCATGAGCAGACCCTAACACGCACTAACAAGGCACTCTAACCTGTACGGGGGATTGGTGTATATCCCCGGATAAACTTCTCTGCGTCCAAAACCGAGGAGAGCCAAATCTTCTCACCGGAAGGCGGGGTAATTCTTAGTCTTGCAGGGAAGAGTAAGGCTGGGCGAAGATGGAGTTTGTAGAGTTTGGTCATGACATCTCTGTAGTCGGCGCGATGCTTTGCCACATCGGGCGCATAATCCTCATAGACACGGAATGGATGCCCTTTATGTGACAGGTTGCCCCTCAGTCGAGCTTCACGCAGGATAAGATCCTTGGTCTTGAAACTGTGACAACAGATTATTACTGGGCGAGGACGTTGGCCCGGTCCAGGCACTGGGACAAGGGAGCGATGTGCGCGGTCCAGCTGGGGATCCGAATCCAAAACATCCGATCCCATTGCATCCTTCAATAGCTTGGCGAAGAAGTCAGTAGGGCGAGAGCCCGCCTCTATCCCCTCTGCCAGACCAACAACGCGAAGGTTATTACGTCTGGATCGGCCCTCCAGGTCCACCACTTTCACAGAAAGCCTCTGCACAGTATCCTGCAAGGACGAGCATCGCTTCTCTAACTCGTCGATCCTACCAGCGTTGAATTCAGAAGCTTTCTCAAGGTCCACAATACTCTGGCCATGCGAAGCGACCGTTCGAATGACGCTCTCGATTTTGGTGTCCAGCTCAGCAATAGTGGCCTTAAGATCCTCAGCTATAGCAACACGTAGCTCCCCCAAAGCACGGGTAAGTTCTGTAAGTGTCACGTTGTTGCATCCGCCTCCCGCCATGTCTGTCTCGTTGTTTAGTGGGGAGTAGGCCTCCGCTGTGGATTTATTGTCCTTTGGTCGCTTATTACTCGGCATTTTCATATAAAAAGTTACAATCTTGTATTAGAAAGAAACGTTTGTTGTAAAAAGTGCCATAAAGTAGGTTAAATTAGATTATTTCGCAAAAAAGTTGCAGGAGCCTCTCACGCACAGCCGTTCACTCCAACATGCTAGCTCCGCCCCTCTTCGGAAGTCTCTGAATGTCCTTGAGTGGGCTAGCCAGTGTCCGGACTTGAACCCAATCGAACATCTCTCGAGAGACCTGAAAATAGCTGTGCAGAGAAAAATGGGAGAAACTCCCCAAATACAGGTGTGCCAAGCTTGTAGCGTCATACCCAAGAAGAGATGTCTACGGCATGTTGCGCGGGACTGGTGGCTCTACAGTGAAATAAAACAATAACTAACCGAAACAGCAGTAGACAAGGCATATTGGCATTAGAGAGAGGCATAAAGCAATCACAGGTATTGGTCGGGAGAGCTAAAACAACAACGGGTAAATGGCAAAGAATGGGCAGAGGGGGTCATTTAGGTAGACACAGGGCCTGAGTTCGAGTCTGTGGCTGACAGATAAACAAAGAGGTACAGTAAATCAATAAACAAGAGGTACAGTAACTCAATTGGGTCTGGGTAAGCTGATTTTGACTCAATTTGTGTTCTTTCAGGAAAGGCCAATAGCTGTTAGAGTCTATTTGGGTTGTGGGTAGAGGTGGAGAACTAAATTGATCTTTCAGTCATCTCATTTCTGCTATGAGATTTCTGAGAAATGCAAAGGGCAACACTAGTCTCTCCTTCCCTGTATTTCAGGGGGAAAGGCTGATGACCACAGCAGCTTTCCAATCTTTAGGGATCTCGGACAATGCAAAAGAGGTTGAACAGACTGGTAATAGGGGGTTGCAACAATGGCGGCGGATAATTTTAGAAAGAGAGAGGGTTCAGGTTTTCTAGCCCAGCTGATTTGTACGGTTCCAGGTTTTGCAGCTCTTTCAGAACATCTGCTATCTGGATTTGGGTAAAGGAGAAGCTGGGGAGGCTTGGGCAAGTAGCTGCTGGTGGTGTGGAGTTGTTGGCCGGGGTTGAGGTAGCCAGGAGGAAAGCATGGCCAGCCGTAGAGAAATGCATCCCCCTTTGGCAGTTCTATCTTGACGGAAAATATTGTAGTTGGGGATGGAAATCTCTGAATTTTTGGTGGCCTTCCTAAGCCAGGATTCAGACATGGCAAGGACATCAGGGTTGGCGGAGTGTGCTAAAGCAGTGAGTAAAACAAACTTAGGGAGGAGGCTTCTGATGTTAACATGCATGGAACTAAGGCTTTTTTAGTTACAGAAGTCAACAACTGAGAGTGCCTGGGGACACGCAGGGCCTGGATTAACCTCCACATCACCCGAGGAACAGAGGAGGAGTAGGATGAGGGTACGGCTAAAGGCAATCAAAACTGGTCATCTAGTGCGTTGGGGACAGAGAATAAAAGGAGCAGATTTCTAGGCGTGGTAGAATAGATTCAGGGCATAATGTACAGACAGGGGTATGGTGGGGTGCGGGTACAGTGGAGGTAAACTCAGGCATTGAGTGATAGAGGTTACATCTCTGGACGCGTTAGTTATGCTGGGTGAGGTCACCGCATGTGTGGGAGGTGGACAAAGGAGGTATCTTCTGAGGCATGTTGAGTGGGACTAGGGGCGCCGCAGTAAACTAAAACAATGATAACTTCCTAAACAACCGTATACAAGGCATATTGACATTTGAGAGAGACAAAGCAATCACAGGTGTTGATTGGGAGAGCTAGCTAAGACAACAACGGGTAAGACAACTAATCAGCAAAGACAACAACAGGTAAAATGGCGATGGATGGGCAGAGAAGGTCGGTTAACTACACACAGGGCCCGAGTTTGAGGCTGGGGCCGACAGATAAACAAAAAATAAAACAAAACGGAGAACCGTGATTAATTAACAGTCCAGCAGGCATCAGGTATGTAGCCAAGTGATCATAGGGTCCAGTGAACAGCAATAGATGAAACAGGGAAGTCTTTACTACACTAGCAAGCGGGAGACACAGCATTTAAAGTTAGCAGGCCAGGGCAAGTAAAAGTGTCTGCTCCGACATCCGGCAAAGGCCGGTTGAGGGCACAGCGGATGGAGTTACGTCGGCAGACCAGTCGTGATGGTACGGCGGGGCGCCGTGTTGACAAAGGGTCCAGGCCAGTTGGAGAACGAGGTATTGGAGAACGGCTAACTGGTGCTACCTTCAGGACAGGGGTGTTAGCCGCTATAGCCACGAGGTAGCAGCTAGCTAGCAGCGATGATCTGATGCAAAGGCCCCGATTTCGCAACTAAACCTCCTTCAGTCGCACTGCCAAACATACCCTCGTAAAACTGACTATCTTACCGATCCTTGACTTCGGCGATGTCATTTATAAAATAGCCTCCAACACTCTACTCAGCAAATTGGATGTAGTCTATCACAGTGCCATCCATTTTGTCACTAAAGCCCCATATACTAACCACCACTGCGACCTGTATGCTCTCTTTGGCTGGCCCTCGCTACATATTCGTCACCAAACCCACTGACTCCAGGTCATCGATAAGTCTTTGCTAGGTATAGCTAGGTATATGCCTTATCTCAGCTCACTGGTCACCATAGCAACACCCACCTGTAGCACGTGCTCCAGCAGGTATATTTCTCTGGACATCCCCAAAGCCAACACCTGCTTTGGCCACCTTTCCTTCCAGTTCTCTGCTGCCAATGACTGGAACGAATTGCAAAAGTCACTGAAGCTGGAGACTTACATCTCCCTCACTAACTATAAGCATCAGCTGTCAGAGCAGCTTACCGATCACTGCACTTGTACACAGCCCATCTGTAAATAGCCCACCCAACTACCTCCTCCCCATAGTTATTTTTTTGCACCCTAGTATCTCTACTTGCACATCATCATCTCCACATCTATCACTCCAGTTGTAATGCTAAATTGTAATTATTTCGCCACTATGGCCTATTTATCGCCTTTCTACATTTGCACACACTGTATATAAATTGTTCTATTGTGTTATTGACTGTACATTTGTTTATCCCATGTGTAACTGTTGTTTTTGTCGCACTGCTTTGATTTATCTTGGCTAGGTCGCAGTTGTAAATGAGAACTTGTTCTCAACTGGCCTACATGGTTAAATAAAGGTGAAATACATTTTTTTCCAAACAAAAAAATGTCAAGCCCTTTACCAACAATGCAGTTAAGAGCAAAAAAAAAAAATGATAATAATTAAAGAGCAGCAATAAAATAACAGTAGCGAGGCTATATACAGGGGGTACCGGTACAGAGTCAATGTACGAGGGCACAGTCATCTCTTTACAGGAATACTTTGGGGGGAAAAACAGATGGCTATAAATGTATCACGCAGACTTCCAAGTTCAGACCATAGCATTGCAAATAGACTAAAATAGCACAGACACTTTCATATGCAGCAAGACCTAGAAGGGAACAACGCAAAACAGTGCTATGCTATGTGTACAGCTGAGGGCATACACACTACACTAACACCTTCTCCTCCTCAGCTTTGAATCCCTCTGACCCCAATTACTTTAAAGCTTATTAAAGACATCCTTCAAAGTGCAGAGAGAGGTTGGCCTCCCAGCTCTGTGATTATGAGCAGGCCTGTCTGGCACTGTTCTAATGTGATTCTAAGTGGAGCTGGAGAGGTCTGTCTATCCAGGGGAAAGGTCCTCAGACTCCCAACGCTGAGTAAACTAGTCTGGCTGAAGCCGCTATCATTTAGGAGGCAGGGAGATTTCCTAGCAAAAACAAATCACAAGCCTATTTGGACTTTTTGTATTCAATACATGATGGCTGGATAATAAAAAATCCCAAGTCAACCCATATCCGCCTCAGGATAGCAGCCAGACAACCCCTGTGATTATCTGGAAGTACATGTGATATGAACACATTTCCAGAATTCTTTGAGACACTACAATGCAAAAAAATGGGCAGTGTGAATGCTCTCTCCTCGGCTAGTCCTAATCCTAATACCAGCTCATCTTGACAAGGCAAATGGTATCACCATGAACAGGTGGTGCACAGTATAATTTCCTAATTAACCAATGTTGCAAAAACACTCAGCTCTCCAAGGGAAATCCAGTTATGCAGGAGATATGATATGCACTGGAGTTTCATCACTCTTTATTTGATCAACCACTGTACACTAATTGGGGGAGTCAATGAATGAATCATCGAGCGAGCCTCTTAAAACAGCAGTGTCTTAACCATCAGTCTGAGTCACACAACAACCTCTCAGTATTGTGTTCATGAAATGATCCGTGTGAAAACTGTAGGAGGGGAAAGAAGAAAAACACCAGACTAAAGCTGCGAAAGAACTACTTAATGCTCAGTAGCAATGCAATTTCTCTTGATTATGAAAATGTGTAATCCATAGTCCACAGATAATGTAAAGTATGCTTACAGTGCATGCATAAATTAAAAAGCATCAATGAGACAAAGGAAAGACTGATTCCCCTCAATGAAGGCTCATTTCTGCAGCAGCCATTGAAGGAATAACAGAGTCTGATTCCATTAGGACTATGATGTAGGAGCACATCCCCCTCAGGACACATGAAAAGCCTTTATTTCCCCTGTGCTGCTGCTTTCCTCCTGATGGGAGCCTGCAGGAGCAATGAAACTCCTGTCAGATAGATCTAAAGCAGAGAGAGGAGAGCACAACAACCCAAATCTGCAAATAGCAACAGCTGACATGCTGGGATGCTGCTCCTTGTCAAACAAGCCCTGGGCTTTCCCCAGATCTGATTGAGATATACCTCCCTGGCTTGGTTTCTCTGTGAAAGGGAAAGGCAATATGGATCGAGTGGGGTGAGATGAATCACAAGGGAGGAGAGGCATCAGGCATCCAGACACTGGCTTGATGTGAGAATGTATGTTGAGGTTTCTCCTGTTCGTTTCCTGAATGTACATGTACCCCCCATTGTTATTTGATTGAAGGACAGAGGGGTTTGTTGCTTTGAGAGTGCACTTTTTTCCCATAGGATGTTGGGTTATGGTGGCTATAAATCTCCCGTGGGAAGATTCTGCATGTAGACTGAAGAATCTGCTGGAATGGGTCACTGTTTATATGGACATATCAGGATTGGGAGAAGCAGAGTTTCCTTTTGCGACGGTGGAGACTTCCCAAACACCGGAACCTTTAATTTGTAACACGTATAGACACAGAAGTAAATCCTGCAGCTGAACAAATTAAGCAAGATTTTACTTCTGAGATTAAGGTGGCTATCATCTGCTGGAGATGGCTTTATTACAGCTTACTATAAGAGAACTCTTAGTTTCAACACTGAATCACATTAGGGATTCTCCTGAACTTTATGTTGGCACGTTAGCTGGCCTTATGTTGGCATTTCTGTCACAGCTCCTAAATAACATTGCCCTTTCTCTTCTCCTTCCAGGTCACAAAATAAACCAACAGGCTATAGGGCAATAGCCTATATAAAATCAGGCCTAAAAGAGCTCATGATAATCACAACCTACCTCACCAACAAAAAATCCATCCAAATTACCTTTGTGATTTTCTCGACTTGCTCCCATTGTAATTCTGCCTCACGATGGTGGAACATTTTGAATCCGGTGAGTTCCAAGAATCTCATAATGAGGTAGGCTACTACTGAGTACTAACAAGGCTGGCTCAGCTGGACACATGCTTTTACTGAGCAAGTGAAATCAATACCATTAGATGTCTTCAGGCTACCTACCCCCACTAAGGTTACCACATTTGCTGTGTCCAAGGTTCAGTCAGGCCAATGTCAATGAGCTAATAAAGGGTGTGGAATGTGGATACAGCAGGATGGGTATACAAGATGCTCAAGTAGGCTACATATATTTAATTGGCAAATAGTTAATGAAAAAGGAGGATTAATAAACTGAAAACCAATCAGAAGTATGGACAGTAGAATTGTGGTCCAACATAATGATCATCCCTCAGCTGGATAGGCGACTGTGTTTGTGTGTGTGTGTCATACATGACTGGACAGCAGGACACACACACACGAGGAGGAGGTATGACAGTGTCCATTCATGGACATTGGCCAGTCATGTGAAAGAAGAGATGCTGTCACTGTCCAGAGATGGCTAATGGCCAACCATGCGGGAGAGAGGACCTCTTACCGTGTCTTCTGTGGCTAGCATGACAGATTGTAGGCCTCACCCCTGGTAGTGCTGACAATGTGCACTCACAAAGACAGGCATTCCATCAGCAGCCTCTATGAGCAAGATCCAATAAAATAGAACTTATGGAGCTTGTACCTTGTGGCAAACACAAGCAAAGCCAAATATGAAAAGGCTCAGTCTTTTTTTACATGTCCAATTTGAAGAGAAAATATTTGGGGTTCTATTCAATCCGTAACACAGAAATTCAGCTTTACAGCAGGATTGAAATTTAGAGGCAAAGTTCCCACGTTAGGAGAGACTGTATTCACAGTAAATTCTGCAGATGTCACCTAAATCGGAAATTACATTAAAATTCAGTGATAAAAATTGAATATAGCCCTTTAGGCTGTTTCAATGTGGTGAACCTAATCTTTAAACTATAGCCATAAAGCCCATAGCTGTTAGCCTATATCACTCACATGCACTATCATACAAAAGGGAATCGACACTAAAAGATCCTCTAAATAGATCAGAGGACATTTAATGCAAATACTGTACAACTATAAAACTGTAGGATAAGCTGAACCAGCCTACGCATACAAGACTAACTTGCCGCTTAGACAGTCCTGTACCAAACTCATTCAGTGTCAGTTTACATCTCATCAACAACAGGACAGGTGGTGTCAAGCAGCAGCCATCTAAAACACCGCATTCAGTCAGCCTATTTTAAAAGCATGGTAAATCCATTCACTCCAGTCAATGTGCAGACATCAAGACTGGGAGACAAGGTTAACAAGAAATGTCACACAGCAACATAAATCCACCATTGAAACAAGACACAAACACCAGCAAACATAAATGATTAAAGTTCCAAAACACCCAACGCCTACATTTTTTCCACTTGGTTGTCATCCACAGCTATGATACTCAAGCCAGAATGCAATTTACCAATCTAACAAGCTTGGATAAGCTTGACAGACAAACTGAGTGTCCAGTACTTTGGGTCAGCTGAAAGGTTAAACAGGACTGGAGAAGTCTGAAATACAACCTTTCCAGCAAACCAGAGCTATGGAACCTAGAACACAGGAGCTATTGAGTTAGACTGGGAGGAAAGAGGAGGTGACACTCCAAAAGCATTGGTCATTGACCGATTGTGACAAGGAGCTTTTCTTTTTTTATTAATTACTTTATTGTTCTGAAGACCTTTGCACTCTTCCAATAGTAGTCTGCTCCTTAAAACAGGAGATACTATCATAACCAAGTCCCGATTCAATTGCTTTAGGATGAACATTGTGAGGTGTAAAGATCATTCACATCAACCATCTGACAGACCGTTTTCAAGAGAATTACTGGGCAAATACTTTACTAATAATAATTTGGCATCCTTTAGACACAGTATTGAACTGTATTAACATATTCATTTACATTTACATTTAAGTCATTTAGCAGACGCTCTTATCCAGAGCGACTTACAAATTGGTGCGTTCACCTTAAGACATCCAGTGGAACAGCCACTTTACAATAGTGCATCTAAATCTTTTAAGGGGGGGTGAGAAGGATTACTTTATCCTATCCTAGGTATTCCTGAAAGAGGTGGGGTTTCAGGTGTCTCCGGAAGGTGGTGATTGACTCCGCTGTCCTGGCATCGTGAGGGAGTTTGTTCCACCATTGGGGGGCCAGAGCAGCGAACAGTTTTGACTGGGCTGCGCGGGAACTGTACTTCCTCAGTGGTAGGGAGGCGAGCAGGCCAGAGGTGGATGAACGCAGTGCCCTTGTTTGGGTGTAGGGCCTGATCAGAGCCTGGAGGTACTGAGGTGCCGTTCCCCTCACAGCTCCGTAGGCAAGCACCATGGTCTTGTAGCGGATGCGAGCTTCAACTGGAAGCCAGTGGAGAGAGCGGAGGAGCGGGGTGACGTGAGAGAACTTGGGAAGGTTGAACACCAGACGGGCTGCGGCGTTCTGGATGAGTTGTAGGGGTTTAATGGCACAGGCAGGGAGCCCAGCCAACAGCGAGTTGCAGTAATCCAGACGGGAGATGACAAGTGCCTGGATTAGGACCTGCGCCGCTTCCTGTGTGAGGCAGGGTCGTACTCTGCGGATGTTGTAGAGCATGAACCTACAAGAACGGGCCACCGCCTTGATGTTAGTTGAGAACGACAGGGTGTTGTCCAGGATCACGCCAAGGTTCTTAGCGCTCTGGGAGGAGGACACAATGGAGTTGTCAACCGTGATGGCGAGATCATGGAATGGGCAGTCCTTCCCGGGAGGAAGAGCAGCTCCGTCTTGCCGAGGTTCAGCTTGAGGTGGTGATCCGTCATCCACACTGATATGTCTGCCAGACATGCAGAGATGCGTTTCGCCACCTGGTTAATGCATGTGACAGTTACGTGTCAAATGAAGAAGTGCATAATTCCATCAAAAAGTGGACTACTACCAGCGTGGGTACCACCAATCTGTTTATAATATCATTCCACTCCTTACCAATCCCTGGCAATGACATGGAGTACAAGGAGGGGCATGTTAGCAAAAGTGGTTCTGGATTTCAGGCTAGACCGCTACCAACAAAATGTAAACAATGGATCAAAAGCATCCTGTGACCTTTTCAAATGCATGTTTTACATCCCCATGCTAACAATTAAGTGTGGGACAACAGGCATCATCGTGTTTCTTGTCACTGTTGGGCAGGTGTGTGCCTCTGTGTGTCACCAGCAGAGATGAGTTACGCCATACAGCTGTTGATTTACGGTGGGGATTAATGCTGCTCCCCTGGCCCGCTGGTTCCTTCGAGTTCTGGTCCCTGTGTGAGCTGCAGCCTTCGGAGAGCTACCAGCTGCTACAGCTTGAGCTTCTGGGTGAGGGTGAGAGTAGCCCTGCGCAGGTGAAAGAAGCCTACCTGCGCATGGCCACACTGTACCATCCGTTGCTACGGCAGACAAGGTACTGTTTGCGCGGGTAGAGGAAGCATACTGCGCCCTGCTGGCGCACCAGTCCCGGCTTCAGAGCTGTGGGGGTTTGGTGGAAGATGAGGAGAAGGTGAAAGACGTGGCTCCTCAGCACTGCCACGACCTGAGCTATGAGGGCGTGGGCTCAGGGACGCCTAGCCAGCGCGAACGCCAATACCGGCAGTTCCAAGTGGATTGGGCAGTGGAGCAGGTCCTCGACTACCTCCAGAAGGAGCTTGAGACGGCGGCTGCAGCCGGGGCGCTGGTGGAGTGGGACGCCCGCCAGCTCAGCCGGCAGATCAAGGTCACGCAGGCAGTGGAGAGGCTGGTGGAAGACCTCATTCAGGAATCCATGTCCCGGGGAGACTTCCGCAACCTGAGTGGCGCCTGGAAGCCCCTCAAGAAGTTTGAGCACAACCAGTACGATGACCTAATTACCCTCAACCGCATCCTCATCGACAACGGCTACCAGCCACCCTGGGTTGTCATGCAGCGTGACATCAGAGAGGACATTGCTCAGATCCGAGATAGACTGCTGTAGGGCTGGGCGCGGCTCACCGACCCCATGGGTCCCAGGGAGCATGCCCAGTTTCAGCAACTGTGTGGGGCGGTGGCGGAGGACCTTAAGAAACTCAAGTTAGATGTTGGATAACTTCAACCGGATTGCGCCCATGCTTACCATGCAAATGATCCACTTCAGTTTGGAGCGTGAGATCGACCGCGCAGAGAAAGCAGCCATTCAAGGCAGACAGGAGAGGAAGAGGGAAAGAGTGAGGGAGTGGGAGAAGCAGAGAAGAGAAAGAGAAGGGAGCGGTAGAAGATAAGATTAAAACACATCAACACTCTTAGCAAGGTGGCCTGCTGGCATGGATGCAGCATTTACTCAAATGAACAACGGAGCATGAAGGCAAAATTAGATTAAAAAAAAAGATATTTCAAATCAAACTTTTATCTATAATCCATTTACACAGGTGTCAAACACACTTTGAAGAGGATAAGACGGAGGTGTTGAATCATTTGTCTATTATGTCATTTGGAGTGTTTTTGCTACATTGGGTTGATTACAGTAGCGTGTTATAACACACAGAAAACTAGAACAGGCCACTACTACAACACGGTTACGTGACCTTACTGTAACTCAACTGTGCTTTACATTAATGCTACACCGTGTCAGTGTCTGGACCTGAGGACACAATGGTAATGGTATTAGACTACAATAATCCATTTAATTAATTACTTTTTGTCTACGTTTATAAGCTAAGTGATTCTAATTACATTGATTGGCTTCTTTGCTGAATGAAGGAATGAAAGCATAGAATACTCGATGTTCGTTATAAATGAGCAGTTGACTGAAACTACGTACTCAAATACAGGGAAACAGAAACCTCTGAAGATGTTTTCGTACACTTCCAGTCAGATGAAAAAATATTGAAATAGGAGGTAAGCTTTCGGGTCAGTCGACCTTCATCAGAGTCGATTGACCGAATGCTAAGCTACTATGAGTGGAAGTGTTCAGTGACTTTTTCCAGTTTTGCATTTTGCCTCCCGCAACTTCACTAGTCGATAATGGGTGTGCGGTAGATTCTGCCTATGATTGCATTGCAATAAAAGAGGTACTCTAACTCAATCTGTTATTGACTTGTTAATTGTTTACTCCATGTGTAACTCTGTGTTGTCTGTTCACACTGCTATGCTTTATCTTGGCCAGGTCGCAGTTGCAAATGAGAACTTGTTCTCAACTAGCCTACCTGGTTAAATAAAGGTGAAATAAAAAAATTAAATCTCTTTCTCACTTGTCATCGTGACTATAATATGTTATATTAGGATTGAGAACATCAACACTATTATCTTATTCCTGTCATTAAATCAAACAGACAACTACAGCAATTAGAATGTTGTGGCTTAATACATTTAAACACCGGACCACATCGGATTAGACCTAAAAGTCAAATACTTTTTTTGTTGCTACACTGTGGGTAATGTTTTACCCATAGTCTGCTTAACAGGGCCTAGGCTAATCAGAGTCAGTCAGCAGCAGATTTGGAGAGAAACACACTCATCTCGCACAGCTCCTAATATGGAAATTCAACTTAAAATTGTTCATTCACAGGATAACAAGCCAACTTCATGATACATTATTCAATGCATGTCATTTATATACATGTGTTTTCAATCAGACAGGTAATTATTTATATAAAGTAGTAAAGTACACAAATATAATTTTTTAACATTTTGGTCACTCTTAGTAACGTTAGTAAACTCATTTGGAAGATGCGAGTCCAAAATCTGGTTTCCCACCGACGGCAGATTTTGATTTAGACAAATTTACAAAACAGATGCCCCGGGGACAAACATCCTGATCCTGGCTGGCAGCCTAACTAAACCGTTAGTTTGGGGGTTAACATTTCCATAGCCATATAGCAGTCATAGTTCGGTGCTCTTCCAATGCTGTATACATCCTCAGTTTCAGACACGAATCTTGTTAGCTAGCTGGAGAGCTAGCTCACGTTATACCTAACTAACGCGTTAGCTCGCCAATTAAATTACGTTACCGAGTTAGTAATAGATGCGAGTTAGTGTATTCTTAAAATGTACCGTATGCGATTAATGAAAATGATACATTTACCTACACACAACTTACCATATCATAGACGTTCAAAATTATCGGCTCGTTTGCCATCACTGGCATCAGGAATTTCTTCGGATCCTGGTGCACTTTCGCCAGTTTGCTTCGATCCACACACCCTCTTCTAGTTAACTAGTAATCTTTTTTTCTGTAGTTAGCTTGCTAACTACTTGACTTAGTTAATCGTACTAACAGGCTAATTAAACATTCAGTTCACCACAAGAGCCCCGCATCCGAAAGCTTTGTCCAATTTTCTCCATAAGCAAACAGCTGTGCACGGCAGTCGACTAGCTGGCAGGCTAGCTACTGGAGACAGTTCGCGATGAAAGGGAGTCGTTAGCGAAAGTGAATATTTTCTGCGTGAAATTGCCATTCAGACACCAAAATGACATTTCTTCTAATAAACCCAAATCATGTGAACTACTTTCCAAGTTGATTTTTTCCCCCCCACAAAAAAATATCCAACTGAAAATCGACTGTATTCTCAGGTAACGGGTGGCTACTGCTGTGCTGTTTTGAACGATACATCGATAGTCGTTTAGTTAACCTGGAAATCGCTGATGAGATTGACAGGATCGGCTATCCATTACTCAACCTAACATTTATAAATACAACATTTTATGGAGCCGCAGATCAATTTTATCAAATTGCTATTGCTTTAAACGATCCAGCTAATCTAGCAAAATCGTCATGAAAATTGAAGGTTAGACATAACTACCCAGCCTTGGTTTATATTCTCCTTGGTTTATTATCAATTATTTTAAAGAGTACTCATATACCAAGAAATAAAGATACAAAAGGTTCAACATTACTTTTAGGATTGGTTCTTAAACATCAGTCTTTAGGCAAACTCCAAGCGAGCTGTCATGTGCCTTTTACTGGGGAGTGGCTTCCTTCTGGCCACTCTACCATAAAGGCCTGATTGGTGGAGTGCTGTAGAGATGCTTATCCTTCTGGAAGGTTCTCCCATCTCTACAGAGGAACTCTATAGCTCAGTCAGAGTAACAATCAGGTTCTTGGTCACCTTCCTGACCAAGGCCCTTCTCCCCCGATTGCTCAATTTGGCCTGGCGACCAGCTCTAGGAAAAGTCTTGGTGTTTCAAAACTTCTTCCATTTAAGAATAATGGAGTCCACTGAGTTTGTTTATTTTTGTTTACCTTTATTTAACTTTGCAAGTCAGTTAAGAACAAATTCTTATTTACAATGACGGCCTACCAAAAGGTCTTCTTGGGGACCTTCAATGCTGCCGAAATGTTTTGGGACCCTTCCCCAGATCTGTGCCTCGACACAATCCTGTCTCTGAGCTCTACGGACAATTCCTTCAACCACCTGGCTTGGTTTTTACTCTGACATTTACTGTCAACTGTGGGACCTTGTAAGACAAGTGTGTGCCTTTCCAAATCATGTCAAATAAGTTTAATTTACCACTACTGGACTCCAATCAAGTTGTAGAAACATCTCAGGATGATCAATGGAAACAGGATGCACCTGAGCTCAATTTCGAGTCTTTATAGCATGGGGTCTGAATACTTATGTAAATAAGGTATTTCTGTTATTTGTTTTTTTATAAATGTGCTAAAATTTCTAAAACCTTGTTTTCTCTTTGTTGTTATGGGGTAATGTGAAGATTTGAGGATTTTTATATATTTAATCCATTTTAGAAAAAGGTTGTAACGTAACAAAATGTGGAAAAGGGGGGTTGAATACTTTCCAAAGGCACTGTATCATTAGAAACAGTAATGCATTCTAGTTGCCAGCTGATTCCTGAAAATAGTCACATAGACAGTAACTATAGAATAGCATAGAGTGAGAATAAGGTAAATGCCATACATGCATGTATATTGAACAAAAATATAAATGCAACATCCAACAATTAATGATTTTACTGAGTTACAATTCATATAAGGAAATCAGTCAATTGAAATAAATTCCTTGGGCCCTAATCTATGGATTTCACATGACTGGGCAGGGGCACTGCCATGTTTGGGCCTGGGAGGGCATAGTCCCACCCATTTGGGAGCCAGGCCCAGCCAATCAGAATAAGTTTTTCCCCACAAAAGGGCTTTATTACAGACAGAAATATTCTTCAGTTCCCTTTTTTCCCCTCCCCTATTTCGATCTTGTCTCATCGCTGCCCAACGGGGTCGGGAGGCGAAGTTCGAGTAATGCGTCCTCCGAAACATGACTCACCAAACCTCACTTTTTAACACCCGCCCGCTTAACCAAGAAGCCAACCACACCAATGTGTCGGAGGAAACACCGTTCAACTGACTACCGAGGTCAGCCTACAGGAGCCGGCCCGCCACAAGGAGTCACTAGAGCGCCATGAGCAAAGTCAAGCCCCCCCGGCCAAACCCTCCAGTAACCCAGATGAAGCTGGGCCAATTGTGCGCCGCCCTATGGGACTCCCGACCACAGTCGGTTGTGATACAGCCTGGGATCGAACCCAGGTGTCTGCAGTGAAGCCTCTAGCACTGCGATGCAATGCCTTAGACCGCTTCGCAACTAGGGATGCCCAATATTCCTCAGTTTCATCAGCTGTCCGGGTGGCTGGTCTCAGACGATCCCGTAGGTGAAGAAGTCGGATCTGTAGGTTATGGGCTGGCGTGGTTACACATGGTCTGTGGCTGTGAGGCCGGTTGGACATACTGCCAAATGATCTAATACAACGTTGGAGACGGCTTATGGTAGAGAAATTAACATTCAATTATCTGACAAAAGCTCTGGTGGACATTCCTGCAGTCAGCATGGCAATTGCACACTCCCTCAAAACTTGAGATATCTGTGGCATTGTGTTGTGTGACAAAACTGCACATTTGAAAGTGTATTTTTATTGTCCCCAGCACAAGGTGCTCATGTGTAATGATCATGCTGTTTAACCTCTACGGAATCGGTGTCCCTATACCGGGACCGTTGAGCTAACATGCGCTAATGTGATTAGCATGACGTTGAAAGTAACAAGAACATTTCCCAGGACATAGACATGTCTTATATGGGCAGAAAGCTTAAATTCTTGTTAATCTACCTGCACTGTCCAATTTACAGTAGCTTTTACAATAAAAAAAAATACCATGCTATTGTTTGAAGAGTGCAAAACAACAAAACAAACTTTTATCGTGGCAACTGGTTTGATACATTCACCTCTGATGGTAAATAATATACTTACATGTAGTAATTGTCATCCTGAGGGTCCCAGAGATAAAATGTAGCATAGTTTTGTTTGATCAAATATATTTTTATATTCAAATGTAGGAATTTGGTTCTACAGTTTGAGCCCTTTCTGTCTATGGCTCCACACCCACCCCACCATCTATTTATTTAGTTTTTATTTTACCTTTATTTAACTAGGCAAGTCAGTTAAAGAACAAATTCTTATTTTCAATGACGGCCTATGTGTATAAGATAGTGTATAAGCTAGTGATCCATTGTGACACATTCCTGGGAGTGTGTAAACTTAAATTTTGTATTACTATATCATTTTTGTATGTTCTCTATAGCTATGTACTTGAAAATGTATCAATTGACCAATTCAGCACATTTGCAACGCTTCACTGGATCAAACTGAAGCTTTGCACACACACTGCTGCCATCTAGGGGCCAAAATCTAAATTGCCCCTAACCTCCAATATTATATTATAGCCTTTATCTTGCATTTCAAACATGATGGAACAACATCAAAAAATTGAAAAAGCATGTTTTTTGTTTGTATTATGTTTTACCAGATCGAATGTGTTATATTCTCCTACATTAATTTCACACCCCTATTGATCACCCGGCTACGCATGCCTCTCCCTAATATCAATATGCCTTGTCCATTAATGTCCTGGTTAGTGATTATTGTCTTATTTCACTGTAGAGCATCTAGCCCTGCTCAATATGCCTTAACCTACTATTTAGTTCTACCTCCCACATATGCAGTGACATCACCTGGTTTAAACGTCTCTAGAGACAATATCTTTCTAATCATTACTCAATGCCTAGGTTTACCTCCAACATCCTACCATACCTCTGTCTGTACATTATGTACATTGAATCTATTCTCTCACGCCCAGAAACCTGCTCCTTTTACTCTCTGCTCTGAACGCACTAAACGACCAGTCCTGATAGCCTTCAGCCGTACCCTCATCCTACTCCTCCTCTGTTCCTCTGGTGATGTTGAGGTTAATCCAGGCCCTGCGGTGCCTAGCTCCACTCCTACTCCCCAGGTGCTCTCATTTGTTAACTTCTGTTACATGCATGTTAACATTAGAAGCCTCCTCCCTAAGTTTGTTTTATTCATTGCTTTAGCACACTCTGCCAACCCGGATGTCCTAGCCGTGCCTGAATCCTGGCTTACAAAGTCCACCAAAAACCCTGACATTTCCATCCCTAACAATAACATTTTCCGACAAGATACAACTGCCAAAGGGGGCAGTGTTGAAATCTACTGCAGAGATAGCCTGCAGAGTTCTGTCTCCCATCCAGGTCTGTACCCAAACAATTTGAACTTACTGTTGCTGCTTGCTATAGACCACCTTCTGCCCCCAGCTGTGCCCTGGACACCATATGTGAATTGACTGCCCCCCCATCCATCTTCAGAGCTCGTGCTGCTAGGTGACCTAAACTGTGACATGCTTAACACCCCGGTCATCCTACAATCTAAGCTTGATGCCCTCAATCTCATACAAATTATCAATGAACCCACCAGGTACAACCCCAAATCCATAAACTCGGGCACGCTCATAGATATCATCCTAACCAACTTGCCCTCCAAATACACCTCTGCCGCTTTCTACCAAGATCTCAGTGATCACTGCCTCATTGCCTGCATCCGTAATGGGTCTGCGGTCAAACGACCACCCCTCATCACTGTCAAACGCTCCCTAAAAAACTTCAGCGAGCAGGCCTTTCTAATCGACCTCTCGACCCAAACTTCTACAGACCTGTATCTATTCTACCCTACCTTTCTAAGGTCTATGAAAGCCAAGTTAACAAACAGATTACCGACCATTTTGAATCTCACTGTACCTTCTCCGCTATGCAATCTGGTTTCAGAGCTGGTCATGGGTGCACCTCAGCCACGCTCAAGTTCCTAAACGATATCATAACCGCCATCGATAAGAGCCATTACTGTGCAGCCGTTTGGTGATTCTTTGATCCACCTCTACGCAGACAACACCATTCTGTATACCTATGGCACTTCTTTGGACACTGTGTTAACTAACTTCCAGATGAGCTTCAATGCCATACAACTCTCCTTCCGTGGCCTCCAACTGCTCTTAAATGCAAGTAAAACTAAATGCATGCTCTTCAACCGATCGCTGCCCGCACCTGCCCGCCCGTCCAGCAGCACTACTCTGGACGGTTCTGACTTAGAATATATGGACAAGTACAAATACCTAGGTGTCTGGTTAGACAGTAAACTCTCCTTCCAGACTCACATTAAGCATGAAGAGCATGCATTTAGTTTTAATAATCATGGCCTCCAAACCTTCAAGCTGCATACTGGACCCTATTCCAACTAAACTACTGAAAGAGCTGCTTCCTGTGCTTGGCCCACCTATGTTGAACATAATAAACGGCTCTCTATCCACCGGATGTGTACCAAACTCACTAAAAGTGGCAGTAATAAAGCCTCTCTTGAAAAAGCCAAACCTTGATCCATAAAATATAAAAAACTATCGGCCTATATCGAATCTTCCATTCCTCTCAAAATTTTTAGAAAAGGCTGTTGCGCAGCAACTCACTGTCTTCCTGAAGACAAACAATGTATACGAAATGCTTCAGTCTGGTTTTAGACCCCATCATAGCACTGAGACTGCACTTGTGAAGGTGGTAAATTACCTTTAAATGGCATCAGACCGAGGCTTTGCCTCTGTTCTCGTGCTCCTAGACCTTAGTGCTGCTTTGATACCATCGATCACCACATTCTTTTGAAGAGATTGGAAACCCAAATTGGTCTACACGGACAAGTTCTGCCCTGGTTTAGAGCTTATCTGTCGGAAAGATATCAGTTTGTCTCTGTGAATGGTTTGTCCTCTGACAAATCAACTGTACATTTCGGTGTTCCTCAAGGTTCCGTTTTAGGACCACTATTGCTTTCACTATATATTTTACCTCTTGGGGATGTCATTCGAAAACATAATGTTAACTTTCACTGCTATGCGGATGACACACAGCTGTACATTTCAATGAAACATGGTGAAGCCCCAAAATTGCCCTCGCTAGAAACTTGTGTTTCAGACATAAGGAAGTGGATGGCTGCAAACTTTCTACTTTTAAACTCGGACAAAACAGAGATGCTTGTTCTAGGTCCCGAGAAACAAAGAGATCTTCTGTTGAATCTGACAATTAATCTTAATGGTTGTACAGTCGTCTCAAATAAAACTGTGAAGGACCTCGGCGTTACTCTGGACCCTGATCTCTCTTTTGACGAACATATCAAGACTGTTTCAAGGACAGCTTTTTTCCATCTACGTAATTTGCAAAAATGAGAAACTTTCTGTCCAAAAATGATGCAGAAAAATTCATCCATGCTTTTGTTACTTCTAGGTCAGACTACTGCAATGCTCTACTTTCCGGCTACCCGGATAAAGCACTAAATAAACTTCAGTTGGTGCTAAATACGGCTGCTAGAATCCTGAAAGTTTGATCATACTACTCCAGTGCTAGCCTCCCTACACTGGCTTCCTGTCAAGGCAAGGGCTGATTTCAAGGTTTTACTGCTAACCTACAAAGCATTACATGGGCTTGCTCCTACCTATCTCTCTGATTTGGTCCTGCCGTACATACCTACACGTACGCTACGGTCACAAGACGCAGGCCTCCTATTTGTCCCTAGAATTTCTAAGCAAACAGCTGGAGGCAGGGCTTTCTCCTATAGAGCTGAAGACTCATCTCTTCAGTGAGTTATATGATTGAGTGTAGTCTGGCCCAGGAGTGTGAAGGTGAATGGAAAGGCTCTGGAGCAACGAACCGCCCTTGCTGTCTCTGCCTGGCCGGTTCCCCTCTTTCCACTTTGATTCTCTGCCTCTAACCCTATTACAGGGGCTGAGTCACTGGCTTACTGGTGCTCTTTCATGCCGTCCCTAGGAGGGGTGCGTCACTTGAGTGGGTTGAGTCACTGATGTGATCTTCCTGTCTGGGTTGGCGCCCCCCCCCCTTGGGTTGTGCCGTGGTGGAGATCTTTGTGGGCTATACTCGGCCTTGTCTCAAGATGGTAAGTTGGTGGTTGAAGATATCCCTCTAGTGGTGTGGGGGCTGTGCTTTGGCAAAGTGGGTGGGGTTATATCCTTCCTGTTTGGCCCTGTCCGGGGGTATCATCGGACGGGGCCAGTGTCTCCTGACCCCTCCTGTCTCAGCCTCCAGTATTTATGCTGCAGTAGTTTATGTGTCGGGTGGCTATATATGTTATATCTATATATATATGTTATATCTGGAATACTTCTCCTGTCTTATCCAGTGTCCTGTGTGAATTTAAGTATGCTCTCTCTAATTCTCTCTTTCTTTCTCTCTCTCGGAGGACCTGAGCCCTAGGACCATGCCTCAGGATTACCTGGCATGATGACTCCTTGCTGTCCTTAAGTGCACCTGGCCGTGCTGCTGCTCCAGTTTCAACTGTTCTGCCTGTGATTATTATTATTTGACCATGCTGGTCATTGATGAACATTTGAACATCTTGGCCATGTTCTGTTATAATCTCCACCCGGCACAGTCAGAAGAGGACTGGCCACCCCTCATAGCCTGGTTCCTCTCTAGGTTTCTTCCTAGGTTTTGGCCTTTCTAGGGAGCTTTTCCTAGCCACCATGCTGCTACACCTGCATTGCTTGCTATTTGGGGTTTTAGGCTGGGTTTCTGTACAGCACTTTGAGATATCAGCTGATGTACGAAGGGCTATATAAATACATTTGATTTGATGAAAGAAAGAAATAAAAGCTGAAATAAGTCATACTCTCTACTATTATTCTGACATTTCACATTCTTAAAATAAGTGGTGATCCTAACTGACCTAAGACAGGGAATTTTTCACTAGGATTAAATGTCAGGAATTGTGAAAAACTGAGTTTAAATTTATTTGGCTAAGGTGTATGTAAAACTTCCGACTTGAACTGTAGGTCTGGACTGCACACACAACATGAAGGTCACAGAAGCGGAGAAGACAAAAGAGATAAAGCTGGTTGAAGGCAGAATTCAATTTCATTTGAATCTTTGGTAGAGAGTAGGGGATCATAAACTTTTTCACCTTGAGATCCAAAAGAGAAATGGATTGTTCTCCCTGGACCTAAATCGTTCTCCAACGGCCAAATTAAGAAGAAATAATGTGATTATGGATGTATTCTCATTACTCGCGCCCCACCTCTCACAAGCCTAGGGCCCAGTTCAAGAAACCCTGGTATAGAGAAATGTATTTTCCCAAGACCTGCTAAAAAGCAGTGACAGTCTATGGACATGGTTGATGGACATGACTGATGAGTTCAAAATGTGGTTGACAGCTGCCGACTTGTGGCCTCCACCTGTTACTACAAGAAAGGATGAGCATGGACCAATGACTGTACTTTAGGCAGTTAGGCATGGACCTAAGAAAGGCTCACAAACAAGTCCATTCAACAATGTCACCTAAATAACATTTCTGAGGTGTATACTACAAAGCAGGTTCAATGACTTGTCAAAATATTCTAAAATAACATCGTTTTTTAAATTATTATTTTTTAAATAAGCTTGATCTAATTGACTCAACAACCAAAAACACATCTCTACGTTTATCTTTCTGAATGAATCAGAAAATCAATAGTTAGTTCTGGCTGTTTATCAAAGTTAGCTAACTAACTCATTGCTTTTGCTTTGTAGTATACCCCTCTGGCAGTGGTGGAAAAAGTACTGAATTGTCATACTTGAGTAAAAGTATAGCTGCTAAGCATTCAAAATGTAACAAGTACTTTTGGGTGTAAGGTAAAATGTATGGAGTAAAAATTATTTTGGAATGTAGTGAAGTAACAGTCAAAAATAGAAATAGTAAAGTAAAGTACAGATACCCCAAAACTACTTAAGTAGTACTTTAAAGTATTTTTACTTAAGAACTTTACACCACTGCCCTCTGGTCAATAGTGTTTCAGGTTCAAATGTGATGGAGTAAGTTATTTGTTTTGCAACCACTGGGGGATCCAGATAAAACCACAGGACAGTGGCAGGGTTGAGATTAATTCCACAAATTCCATTTTAAATAAATTCCCTCGCTCTGTAAATTCCAATGAATTCAATTCAAATTCCAGGTAAGTCTTTGAATTCAGAGATAATTAAATACCTCTCAATTCCAATGTTAGGTAAATTCCGATAATTAAATTCCCAATTCAATGTTATCCCCAACAATTCCACAAATTCCAAATAAATTCCCTCAGGCTTTCAGGCTAATCATGTCACTGTTCAGACAGCTTAGCTATACTGGAAAATACAAATAAAATACAAATGGGATAAGAAGAATATAAATGTCTAGAGCAATGACAGGATATACTTCTGGCAGTTAGAAATGTAAAACAGATCAAGATAACTATATAAAGAGTAAAGTGGAGCTCTGTACCTCCAGACCCAAACTACCACAGACGATCCTGCAGGTGAAGAAGCCGGATGAGGAGGTCGTGGGCTGGCGTGGTTACACATGGTCTGCGGTTGTGAGGCCGGTTGGACATACTGCCAAATTCTCTAAATTGACATTGGAGGCAGCTTATAATGAACATTCAATTATTTGGCAACAGCTCTGGTGGACATTCCTGCAGTCAGCATGCCAATTGCACACTCCCTCAGAATGAGAGACACCGGTGGCATTGTGTTGTGTGACAAAACTGCACATTTTAGAGTGGCCTTTTATTGCCCCCAGCACAAGGTGCACCTGTGTAATGACCATGCTGTTCAATCAGCTTTTTGATATGCCACACCTATCAGGTGGATGGATTATCATGACAAAGGAGAAATGCTCACTAACAGGGATGTAAACAAATTTGTTCCAACATTTGAGAGAAATAAGCTTTTTGTGCCTATGGAACATTTCTGGGATATTTTATTTCAGCTCATGACACATGGGACCATCACTTTACATGTTGTGTTTTATATTTTTGTTCTGTGTATCATCTTTTTGGCTAATATAGCTCATGTTTGCTCACAGACAGGACAATGAGCCAGATATTTCCCTGGCTGTATAAGTGTGAAGCGCTCGTTTGGCGTTTCCAGTCACTACCAAATATGATGAGAAGAAGCCCAGTGGCCGGCAGTGGAAGAAGATGGAGCGAGATGGATTTTGGCCGACATTATGCACATTTTTCTCAATAGTTTTCTGTTCCCAAAACTTGAATTTGTTTTGAACAGAGTGGACTAAACATGTTTTTGTTGATTTTACCCTTTGTCAAAGAAAAAAATAGCGTTGTTTAGAAGTGCAAGGGTGGATTTAGCTATTGCACCTGCGCACTTCACAGAGTAGGCATTCCCCAACGGAAATATGCAAATACTATACATACTAGAACACGCCAATGGGATCTCGCTAGATAGTACCTGGCTCTGCCCCACTCCTTGCTTGTTCTGCCCACTATGACTAATTTGTTCCCATTGGAAACGACCAGCTGTGGTCTATCTTGGGTTAGTTATAAAGATATTTTGTTAGCTACCTGGCTAGGATATTTGCTAATAGTTAGCTAGGGAGCTAGCTAAGTTGGCATACATACTACATTTTTAGTGTAAATAAGTTTCATCCTACAAAATATTATTGTATCTGTAAAATAAATTCAAAGATGATATAAAAAAAACATGTTTGGCTACTTACCTAAAAGCTTGCTCCTTTTTGTAAGCTTAGCTAACGAACGTTAGCCTCTTCCGCTCTTAGCTACCTACTGTAAGCTAAGTAAGCTTGCTAAGAATGTTAGCCCATGTTAGCTAACTAGATGTCGAATTTAATTTGGATGGAATGGGTAGCTAGTTAGTTAAATTACCTCCATACCCGGACAATTAATGAGGTTTTCAGAAGTACAAGAAGAGTCTTTTTTTTTACCCCCCTAATCGTGTCTAGCTTGATATTTAGCCACTTGGTAACTAGCTCTGCTGTGGCTCGCTCACAGAGACGGTTAAAATCATTTTTGGCCAACAAAGTATGCAGCCGCGTGATGGAGTTACTGGAAGGTTAACCTTTTTTAAATTTCCCGAAACTATTCTGTATATGTGCAGATCTGAGACCAATCACATGTGTATCGGATACCTACCAAATACAAAAAATATATAGTGATGTACATTCCGAGTTCATTTGGCTTCCAACACCCTCAGATTACTGGGATATGACACCGCCCACATACACTATATATTCAAAAGTATGTGGACACCCCTTCAAATTTGTGGATTTGACTATTTCAGCCACACCAGTTCCTGACAGGTGTATAAAACCGAGCACACAGCCATGCAATCTCCATAGGTAAACATTGACAGTAGAATGGCCTTACTGAAGAGCTCAGTGACTTACAATGTGGCACCTTCATAGGATGCCACCATTTCAACAAGACAGTTGATCAAATTTCTGCCCTGCTAGAGCTGTCCCGGTTAACTGTAAGTGCTGTTATTGTGAAGTGGAAACGTCTAGGAGCAACCATGGCTCAGCCGCAAAGTGGTAGGCTACACAAGCTCACAGAACTGGACCGCCAAGTGCTGAAGCTGGTACTCGGTTGCAACACTCACTACTGAGTTCCAAACTACCTCTGGAAGCAACGTCAGTATAATAACTGTTCGTTGGGAGATTAATGAAATGGGTTTACATGGCCGAACAGCCATACACAAGCCTAAACTCACCATATGCAATGCCACGCATCGGCTAGAGTGGTGTAAAGCCCCCGTGATATGCAACTTTTTAGGGAAGTTAGGAACAAATATACACAGGCAGTTAGGAAAGCTAAGGCTAGCTTTTCAAACAGAAATTTGCATCCTGTAGTACAAACTCAAAAAAGTTCTGGGACACTAAAATCCATGGAGAATAAGAGCACCTCCTCCCAGCTGCCCACTGCACTGAGGCTAGGAAACACTGTCACTACTAATAAATCCACAATAATTGAGAATTTCATAAGCATTTTTAAACAGCTGGCCATGCTTTCCACCTGGCTACTCCTACCCCGGTCAACAGACCTGCGCTCCCCACTTCTCCTTCACCCAAATCCAGATAGCTGATGTTCTGAAAGAGCTGAAAAATCTGGACTCCTCCAAATCAGTCAGGCTAGACAATCTGGACCCTCTTTCTAAAATTATCTGCCGAAATTGTTGCAACCCCTATTACTAGCCTATTACTAGCCTATTACTAATCTCACCATACCTTCACCGCTACGCAATCCGGTTTCAGAGCTGGTCATGGGTGCACCTCAGCCACGTTCAAGGTCCTAAACGATATCATAACCGCCATCGATAAGAGACATTACTGTGCAGCCGTATTCATCGACCTGGCTAAGGCTTTCGACTCTGTCAATCACAACATTCTTATTGGCAGACTCAACAGCCTTGGTTTCTCAAATGATTGCCTCGCTTGGTTCACCAACTACTTCTCCGATAGAGCTCATAATGTCAAATCAGAGGGCCTGTTGTCCGGACCTCTGGCAGTCTCTATTGGGGGTGCCACAGGGTTCAATTCTCGGGCAGACTCTCTTCTCTGTGTACATCAATGATGTCACTCTCGCTGCTGGTGATTCTTTGATCCACCTCTACCCAGACGACACCATTCTGTATACCTCTGGCCCTTCTTTGGACACTGTGTTAACTAACCTGCAGATGAGCTTCAATGCCATACAACTCTCCTTCCGTGGCCTCCAACTGCTCTTAAATGCAAGTAAAACTAAATCAAATCAAATGTATTTATATAGCCCTTCGTACATCAGCTGATATCTCAAAGTGCTGTACAGAAACCCAGCCTAAAACCCCAAATAGCAAGCAGGTGTAGAAGCACGGTGGCTAGAAAAAACTCCCTAGAAAGGCCCAAACCTAGGAAGAAACCTAGAGAAGAACCAGGCTATGAGGGGTGGCCAGTCCTCTTCTAGCTGTGCCGGGTGGAGATTATAACAGAACATGGCCAAGATGTTCAAATGTTCATAAATGACCAGCATGGTCAAATAATAATAACCACAGTAGTTGGCAAGGGTGCAACAAGTCAGCACCTCAGGAGTAAATGTCAGTTGGCTTTTCATAGCCGATCATTAAGAGTATCTCTACCACTCCTGCTGTCTCTAGAGAGTTTAAAACAGCAGGTCTGGGACAGGTAGCACGTCCGGTGAACAGGTCAGGGTTCCATAGCCACAGGCAGAACAGTTGAAACTGGAACAGCAGCACGGCCAGGTGGACTGGGGACAGCAAGGAGTCATCATGCAAGGTAGTCCTGAGGCATGGTCCTAGGGTTAAGGTCCTCCAAGAGAGAGAAAGAAAGAAAGAGATAATTAGAGAGAGCATACTTAAATTCACACAGGACACCGGATAAGACAGAAGAAGTACTCCAGATATAACAAACTGACCCTAGACCCCTGACACATAAACTACTGCAGCATAAATACTGGAGGGGTCAGGAGACACTGTGGCCCCGTCCGATGATACCCCCGGACAGGGCCAAACAGGAAGGATATAACCCCACCCACTTTTCCAAAGCACAGCCCCCACACCACTAGAGGGATATCTTCAACCACCAACTTAACATCTTGAGACAAGGCCGAGTATAGCCCACAAAGATCTCCGCCACGGCACAATCCAAGGGGGGGCGCCAACCCAGACAGGAAGATCATGTCAGTGACTCAACCCACTCAAGTGACGCACGGCTCCTAGGGACGGCATGGAAGAGCACCAGTAAGCCAGTGACTCAGCCCCTGTAATAGGGTTAGAGGCAGAGAATCCCAGTGGAGAGAGGGGAACCGGCCAGGCAGAGACAGCGAGGGCGGTTCGTTGCTCCAGAGCATTTCTGTTCACCTTCACACTCCTGGGCCAGAGATGAGTCTTCAGTAAAGACTTAAAGGTTGACACCGAGTCTGCATCTCTCACATGGATAGGCAAGCCATTCCATAAAAATGGAGCTCTATAGGAGAAAGCCCTGCCTCCAGCTGTTTGCTTAGAAATTCTAGGGACAATTAGGAGGCCTGCGTCTTGTGACCGTGGCGTACGTGTAGGTATGTACGGCAGGACCAAATCAGAAAGATAGGTAGGAGCAAGCCCATGTAATGCTTTGTAGGTTAGCAGTAAAACCTTGAAATCAGCCCTTGCCAGTGTAGGGAGGCTTGCACTCGAGTAATATGATTTTTAAAAATTGGTTCTAGTCAGGATTCTAGCAGCCGTATTTAGCACTAACTGAAGTTTATTTAGTGTTTTATCCGGGTAGCCGGAAAGTAGAGCATTGCCGTAGTCAACCTAGAAGTAACAAAAGCATGGATACATTTTTCTGCATCATTTTTGGACAGAAAGTTTCAGATTTTTTCAATGTTATGTAGATGGAAAAAATCAGTCTTGATATGTTCGTCAAAAGAGAGATCAGGCAGGCCTCCCGGGTGGCGCAGTGGTGCCACCAGAGACTCTGGGTTCAGCCCAGGCTCTATCGAGCCGGCCGCGACCGTGAGGTACACGGGGTGCCACACAATTGGCCTAGTGTCGTCCGGGTTAGGGAGGGTTTGGCTGGTAGGGATATCCGTGTCTCATCTTGCACTAGCGACTCCTGTGGCGGGCCGGGCGCAGTGCGCGCTAACCAGGTCGCCAGGTGCACGGTGTTTCGTCCGACACATTGGTGCGGCTGGCTTCCGGGTTGGATGCGCGCTGTGTTAAGAAGCAGTGCGGCTTGGTTGGGTTGTGTTTCGGAGGACGCATGGCTTTCAACCTTCGTCTCTCCCGAGCTCGTACGGGAGTTGTAACTACTAAGATAGTAGTTACTAACAATTGGATACCACGAAATTGGAGAGTAAAGGGGGGTAAAAAAATTAAAATACATTTTTTAAGAGATCAGGGTCCAGAGTAACGCCGAGGTCCTTCACAGTTTTATTTGAGACGACTGTACAACCATCAAGATTAATTGTCAGATTCAACAGAATATCTCTTTGTTTCTTGGGACCTAGAACAAGCATCTCTGTTTTGTCCGAGTTTAAAAGTAGAAAGTTTGCAGCCATCCACTTTCTTATGTCTGAAACACAGGCTTCTAGCGAGGGCAATTTTGGGACTTCACCATGTTTCATTGAAATGTACAGCTGTGTGTCATCCGCATAGCAGTGAAAGTTAACATTATGTTTATAAATGACATCCCCAAGAGGTAAAATATTTTGTGAAAACAACAGTGGTCCTAAAACAGAACCTTGAGGAACACCGAAATGTACAGTTGATTTGTCAGAGGACAAACCATTCACAGAGACAAACTGATATCTTTCCGACAGATAAGATCTAAACCAGGCCAGAACTTGTCCGTGTAGACCAATTTGGGTTTCCAATCTCTCCAAAAGAATGTGGTGATCGATGGTATCAAAAGCAGCACCAAGGTCTAGGAGCACGAGGACAGATGCAGAGCCTCGGTCTGACGCAATTAAAAGGTCATTTACCACCTTCACAAGTGCAGTCTCAGTGCTATGATGGGGTCTAAAACCAGACTGAAGCATTGTTTGTCTTCAGGGAGGCAGTGAGTTGCTGTACAACAGCTTTTCTAACATTTTTGAGAGGAATGGAAGATTCAATATAGGCCGATAGTGTTTTATATTTCATGGGTCAAGGTTTGGCTTTTTCAAGAGAGGCTTTATTACTGCCACTTTTATTGGGTTTGGTACACATCCGGTGGATAGAGAGCCGTTCATTATGTTCAACATAGGAGGGCCAAGCACAGGAAGCGGCTCTTTGAGTAGTTTAGTTGGAATAGGGTCCAGTATGCAGCTTGAAGGTTTAGAGGCCATGATTATTAAAACTAAATGCATGCTCTTCAACCGATCGCTGCCCGCACCAGCCCGCCCGTCCAGCAGCACTACTCTGGACGGTTCCGACTTAGAATATGTGGACAACTACAAATACCTAGGTGTCTGGTTAGACTGTAAACTCTGCTTCCTATTTCACAACACAGCATCCTTCACTCATGCTGCCAAACATACCCTTGTAATACTGACCATCCTACCGATCCTCCACTTCGGTGATGTAATTTACAAAATAGCCTCCAACACTCTACTCAACAAATTGGATGCAGTCTATCACAGTGCCATCCATTTTGTCACCAAAGCCCCATATACTACCCACCACTGCGACCTGTATGATCTCGTTGGCTGGCCCTCGCTTCATACTCGTCGCCAAACCCACTGGCTCCAGGTCATCTACAAGTCTCTGCTAGGTAAAGCCCCGCCTTATCTCAGCTCCCTGGTCACCATAGCAGCACCCACCCGTAGCGCGTGCTCCAGCAGGTATATCTCACTGGTCACCCACAAAGCCAATTCTTCCTTTGGCCGCCTATCCTTCCAGTTCTCTGCTGCCAATGACTGGAACGAACTGCAAAAATCTCTGGAGCTGGAGACTCTTATCTCCCTTACTAGCTTTAAGCACCAGCTGTCACTGCACATAGCTCATCTGTAAATAGCCCATCCCATCTACCTCATCCCCATACTGCATTTATTTATTTATCTTGCTCCTTTGCACCCCAGTATCTCAACTTGCACATTCATCTTCTGCACATCCTACCGTTCCAGTGTTTAATAGCTATATTTATTGCCTTTACCTCTCTTATCCTACCTCATTTGCACATGCTGTATAGATTTTTCTACTGTATTATTGATTGTATGTTTGTTTAATCCATGTGTAACTCTGTGTTGTTGTATGTGTCGAATTTCTTTGCTTTATCTTGGCCAGGTCGCAGTTGCAAATGAGAACTTGTTCTCAACTTGCCTACCTGGTTAAATAATGGTGAAATAAAAACGGGATGAATTAAAAATAAAAGCTCACTGCCATTGGACTCTGTGGAGCAGTGGAAACACGTTCTCTGGAGTGAGGATTCAAGCTTCACCATCTGGCAGTCCGACGGACAAATCTGGGTTTGGCAGATGCCAGGAGAACGCTACATAGTGCCAATTGTAAAGTTTGGTGAAGGAGGAATAATGGTCTGGGGATGTTTTTTCATGGTTTGGGCTAGGCCCCTTAGTTCCAGTGAAGAGAAATCTTAACGCTACAGCATACAATGACATTCTAGATAATTATGTGATTCCCACTTTGTGGCAACAGTTTGGGGAAGGCCCTTTCCTGTTTAAGCATGATGATGCCCAGTGCACAAAGTGAGATCCATATATAAATTATTTGTCGAGATCGGTGTGGAAGAACTTTACTGGCCTGCACAGAGCCCTGACCTCAGGCCCATCAAACACTTTTTGGATGAATTGGAACACCAACTGAGAGCCAGGCCTAATCGCCAAACATCAGTGCCTGACCTCACTAATACTCTTGTGGAAGAAAGTTCCTGCAGCAATGTTCCAACATCTAGTGGAAAGCCTACCCAACTCCATATCTTGGAATGAGCTGTTTTCAACGAGCAGGTGTCCAGCAGGTGTCCACATACTTTTAGTCATGTAGTGTATCTCAATCTGTAGTACAGCACCCACACATCCCATACGACCAACCAAAAGTTCAAGGCTGTTATGATACTGATGATTTGTACACCTAGGTAAAGAGAGTTTCAGGTTGGATATTCAAGCTTCCTCAATAGCTTTCAAACCACTTGAGACACAGACTTTATTTAACTAGGCAAGTCAGTCAAGAACAAATTCTTATTTTCAATGACAGCTTAGGAACAGTGGGTTAACTGCCTTGTTCAGGGGCAGAATGACAGATTTTGTACCTTGTCAGCTCGGGGATTTGATCTTGCAACCTTTCGGTTACTAGTCCAACGCTCTAACCACTAGGCTACGCTGCTGCCCCGAAATAAGTGTCATGATGTTGGCAAAATTGCGCACAACATTGCACAGGTCTTATTTTCACCATTTGGATGTTAATTCGCTATGCAAAGCCAATAAACATGTGGAAATGTGAGCAGCATTTTGTATTCCTAGTTGAGTTAGTTAGGGAGCGTAAAAAAGTACAATTTCTTTTTACAATTGAATTTCAATAGCTCCTTGGTCATGTGACCTACTGACCTTAAACAAGGTTCAGAATGTTACACTCAGTGGGCCTACACATTGCACACCCTTTAGTTTGTCCCTTTTCATCTCACACGATTTTACATTAATTTTTCAAACGTTCAAATTTCAATAGCTCCTTCGTCATGTGACCTACTGGACTCAAACAAGGTTCAGAATGTCCAATGTCCCTTCTATATTGCACATCCTTTAGTTTGTCCCTTTTCATCTCAAACGATTTTACATGAATTTTCAATGTTTTCAATGTTTCTAATTTCAATAGCTCCTTGGTCATGTGACCTACTAACCTCAAACAGGGTTCAGAATGCTAACTCTCCTTACCTACATTGTTATAACAAGGCTGTTCCCCTTTGAGACCTGATGCGTATACGGGTACGGCCCGGCATGAGATTTACACCCTCTCCCCCGGATTTTCAAAGGCCAGGGAGAGCTCACCGGACGCTGCCGAAACCGCAACGCTTTCCAGGGCTTGGGCCCCTCCCTTGGGGCCAACTCGTTCCAGAGCACCCTTCCCTTTACAAGAAAAGAGAACTCTCCCCGGGGCTCCCGCCAGCTTCCCCCGGGATCTGTCGCGTTACCTCACAGGATGCCTCACGGCGACCGTCTCCAACAGTCCGTGGACATGCTGAAATTAGAAAGTTTGAAAAATGTATGTAAAAACATGCGAGATGAAAATGGTGAAAGTGGTGCTAGTGGGCATGTATGTGTCATACCCTGTCTTTCAGATAAGCGTCACGGCAGCAACACTGGACTCGTATAGCGTAGTAGTTCTATCGTTTTCGGATTTTGCCTTCAAAATAAAAATCCGCGGTAAAACACTACTGTATGTGTATGATAGGAAATCAACATGTTTTGCAGTTTAGCATAGTGTGTAATAAAAGCATAATGTAAAAAAACGATGTATTGGAGTGTGTGTGTGGGGGGGGGGTTCAATAAAGAATTACTACTTTATATAAAATGCAGATTATTATAAGGTAGAGCACATTCAGGAATGGTGTTTAAGTAAATTAATGTCAGGAACATAATAACCTACTGGTAAAAAATATAGAATAAAAAAGAAAATATTATTTTGATTGTATGATTCTTGTTTATTTACTTGTGCTATTGTTCAATTATGCAATATAGAAGTGTAATGTTTAAGAACTAAGTACCCAATTGTCATACTTGAGTAAAAGTAAAGATACCTTAGTAGAAAATTACCCAAGTAAAAGTGAATGTAACCCAGTAAAGTGCTGCTGATGTAAAAGTGTAAAAGTATTTGGTTTTAATATACTTAAGTATCAAAAGTAAATGTACTTGCTAAAATATACCTAAGTATCAAAAGTAAAAGTTAAATTAATGGTTGAGAAACACAAAATCTGAGCATTGCACAAAAAACGTTTTGTATTCTGATGAAATTAAATCACTGCAATTACTGAAAGAACTTGTGAGTGGAACATCGGCAAAGATAATGTTTTTTCCTGTACAGTGCTATATTTGTAAACGATCAGAGGCCGTCTGCTCTCTTATAAGGTCCTTACTACTGTAAAGTGTCTGTCCAGGTGCGTAGGAGTCAAAATAAGAATAATGGAAGAAAGAGACCCGCACACTGTCGAAAAAATAATTGGATCCAAAACTGAAGCTTGAATGCAAAATAAAGATGTTTATTAAAACATCATGGTGCCCAAAGAATAGATCATAGTGCAAGAAAGTGTATAAATAAAAGCTGAAAACCCCCCCAAAAAATCGGCCTCAGGCCATCATTAGTGTAAATTGTTGGCACACACCTTGTTTCTATTTCAATGATAATGGGAATGTCACATGATCGGGCAAGAAAATACATTAGAAAGTCTATAAATCAGTACCTAGTACAATAGAATGCATGATCTAGATTATATATGAAATATGCAAAATATACAAAAGCGGACAAGAGAAACATCATCAATTATTGCTTATACATATACCATGTGAAAATGTTCTCAGAATAAATAACACAAGATTGTAAGAGTAGGGAGCTAGAGTCACCACTAGGTGGGGGTATCGAACACCTGTTTTGTATGTTATTTTGGCAGTAATTCCTGTCAAATATAATTTTGCAAACAATGTTTAAAAAATAATTGAGTTAATAAAGCCGCATACTAACATGGTCTCTGTTTTGCTTTCTTGAGTAAGGCAGCTCCAAAATGCAGGTGTGTCAGCCTAGCTCAGTGCTTTCTATGGTGGTGAGGCAGCTAGCGGGAAATACAGAGCGAAGGGGTTGGTCATGTTCTCTAGTTGCGCCATGATAGGCTCAGTGTTCTGTAACTCATGGGGACACTACGTCACTGCAAAATCTACAGAGAGAGCTAGAAAGTTGAAGCCCCTTGGGTGCTGCCATAAATTTACATTAGAAGTGCCCATCCAAGAAGGCTCAAGGTCATTGGCCACAGATAAAATGAAGTCAAATCTTATTATATCTACAGAAGCTTTGATTGGACTGATTATGTCAACATCATACTTTCAAAATCTTAGCTAGCAATCTAGACAAGCAGTCATCTTCAAGAATCAAGTCGACAATCTACTGGAAAATCCTTTTCAATCCTCGTCATGTGAAGAGAAATTATAGATAAAACGTATCGGTGTTCATCAGCCATTGGACATAAACATTACACAAGAAGTTGTAAATCACAAATTCAACAATGAGTGGTTTGGAACTGCAAGCGTTGCAAAGCAATCACTAGCCTGCTACTCAGTGGAGAGGGTGTGTGGTCCAAGTCTGGGTTTAAGGGTCTCTTTTCCAAGGATAAACATTCACATGCAACACCATGGGCCAGACAAGGTTGAATACATTGGCCATGCTGTCAATCCAGCATGACTTCTGCTGTGTTCAAAACAACATCTCAGACTTCCGTGAGTTCAAGACACCTGGGAACTCTGAAAAAACTAGTTCCAACTGGGAAAATACGTTTTGAACAGTCATCCAACTCAGAATTCCAAATCGGGAACTCAGGCCTCTTTCTAAAGCTCCGACCTGAAGATCACTGATGTCATGATTCGGCCTTGTTTTATTCAGAGTTCCCAGTTGTCTTGAAAGCACCATAAATCCAGAGAATGCTAGACTTTGATGACAAAAGTTGCCCACAAAAAGGACTGCCGTGCTACCTTCCCTTATGCCATAGTTCATACATCTCAATTGTTAGTAGAAACCACGTTTGTTTAAGCAAGTCAGCTATATCACCTACATTTTTTTAAAGGCAGTAAATGAGGCTGAATTAACTGTTTTGCTGCCAGACAAGGCTCCACTGATAGCCAGGTGTAAGGGTTCACTCCATGGTGCTGAAAAGGAAGCTCTGCTGTTGGGACAGCTTTATGTAGGCCCTAACAGTTTGTGGGCATCGTTTGTCACCGTTATAGTGCAATTAATGTATTGTTTAGTGTTGTGTTGTGTAGTGGCTTTGCTGGCATGCATCTAAAAAAGTTTAAAAAATTGCCCCACCAAGATTTACATACTAAAATAGCCACTGCAAACAATACACTATAAAACAGTTCCTCACATGCAACTCTTCACCCAGTCTCTTCCATATCCTTCTGTGCTATACAGCAAATAAAATGTTCACATCGGGATGGTAATCTTGAATTAAGTCTTCTCCAGACAGAATGCAGGGGGATGTTTTATTTAAAAACTATCCACCCATCAGTTATGAATAAAAAATTGTTATTGAAGTGTTTTCTGTAACTGATATATTGCTTCTTATTTGTGTTTGATACCCAATCTAGAGGTGTCTCTAGAGCTCTACTTGTACAATCCTGTGTCATTTATTTTGATGAAATGTTCACATGGTATACTGTGTGTATATTCTGATCAGTGGAGGCTACTGAGGGGAGGACGGCTGAATTGGAGTCAATGGAATGGTATCAATCACGTTGGTTGATAACATTACATTGACTCCGTTCCAGCCATTACTATGAGCTGTCCTCCCCTCAGCAGCCTCTACTGATTTTGATGCATTTTCTTGCCCGATCATGTGACATATGCAAGCTTCATTAAAATAGAAACCAGGTGTGTGTGCCAACAATTTGCACTGATGATGGCCTGAGGCTGAAACGTTTGTTTTGTTTTCACCATTTATTTATACACATTTATATGCATTCAAACCTCAGTTTTAGACAGTGTGTGGGTCTCTATTACTTCCAGTGTTATATTCATACCATATATTGTCCAGGCACCCCATTTTAAGCTGTTGTAGGGCAGTCCAGCCTCTGAATTGACTCTTCTTTTTAACTGTAAGATGCAAGATTTTCCTCTGTGTTGTCTTAGGAATTCAGCATTCTCTGTGTTGATCTCGCCAACCCCCATTGTCTCACCTCTGAGAAGCAGAACATCCTGTTGGTCTGATATCTGATTGGAGATTAACTTTACAGTAATACTATTGGTCAACCATTTTTTAAATCCAAACAACTCAGATGATTACAAAAGGTTCTTAGATTCATTGTTATTTATTTTTTGTTCCTTAACTTCTGTGGTGGGATACTTTCTTTCTCTCTCAATCTCTCTCTCCTCTTTGGTATTATTGTGTGTACAGTAGCTACGTTTGCAAGCCAGCCAGCCCGACCATAGAGAGAGCATTGCATTGTGGACTTTGTAGTCGACTTAAACTGCAACAGACTTCCACAACGATTTTCATATAAAATACAATTGTATATGTCACATGCGCCGAATACAACAGGTGTAGACCTTACCGTAAAATGTGTACTTACAAACCCTTAACCAGCAATGCAGTTTTTGATTAGCTGTTCCACAATCCTATGGCTTGGGGGTAGACGCTGTTAAGAAGCCTTATGGACCTTGGCTTGGAGCTCCTGTACTGCTTGCTGTGTGGCAGCAGAGAGAACAGTCTATGACTAGAGTGGCTGGAGTCTTTGGCAATTTTTAGGGCCTTCCTCTGACACCACCTGGTATATAGGTCCTGGATGGCAGGAAGCTTGGCCCCAGTGATGTACTGGGCCAAATGCACTACCCTCTGTAGCGCCTTGCGGTCGGAGGCCGAGCAGTTGCCATATCAGGCGGTGATGTAACCAGTCAGGATGTTTTCGATGGTGCAGCTGTAGAACTTTTTGAGGATCTGAGGACCCATGCCAAATCTTTATCAGTCTCCTAAGGGGGAATAGGCATGCGACCTGCCACACTGCCAGGTCTCTGACCCCACCCTATAGTCTGTCTCATCATTGTCGGTGATCAGGGCTATCACATTTGTGTCGTCTGCAAACTTAATGATGGTGTTGGAGTCATGCTTGGCCACGCAGTCATGAGTGAACAGAGAGCACAGGATGGGACTAAGCACGCACCCTTGAGGGGCCCCTGTGATGAGGATCAGCGTGGCAGATGTGTTGTTGCCTACCCTTACCACCTGGGGGAGGCCCGTCAGGAAGTCCAGGATCCAGTTTCAGAGGGAGGTGTTTAGTCCCAGGGTCCTTATCTTAGTGATGAGCTTTGAGGACACTATGGTGTTGAATGCTGAGCTGTAGTCAATGAACAGCCTTCTCACGTAGGTGTTCCTTTTGTCAAGGTGGGAAAGGAAATTTTGGAGTGCAACAGAGATTTGTTGGGGCGGTATGCAAATTGGAATGGGTCTAGGGTTTCTGGGATGATGGTGTTGATGTGTGCCATGACCAGCCTTTCAAAGCACTTCATGGCTACAGACGTGAGTGCTACAGGTTGGTAGTCATTTAGGCAGGTTACCTTGGTGTTCTTGGGCACAGGGACTATCAGCCTACTTTATTATTATGCCAATCAGAAACATTTAATCATAAACAATATTGTTCTCACATATTAGTGTTAACACTGTAAATTATAGGAATGAGTGGTTTTTGGTGGATTTTTCCTTTAATAACACTTGTTTTATTATTATGAGGAGACTTTTATTTTGAAACATTTCGAAATTCGGTGACACGGGGTCCATTTTTTTTGCTGACGTCTTTCACAGCGCGCGCAGAGCTAGCTAGTTTGCCACCACGACTACCAAAACCAGATTGCGGTGGAGAGAGAGACGCAGATGGTCATGTCGGAGAGTAGGAGCAAAGATGCGGTACCGAACGGTGCAGCCCATAGCACTAGTACAGAGCCACACGTGGCCAGACCAAATATTGGCAACAGAGTGACTGTAGTGCTTGGTGCTCAATGGGGCGACGAGGGCAAAGGGAAGGTTGTGGACCTGCTCGCTCAGGACGCTGATATCGTTTGCAGATGCCAGGTAAATTATAATGTATGCTAGCTAGCTAGCAAGCTAGCTGGAGGACATTCGAAACATGTGGTTGCGGTTACAAATAACGTGTAGCTAACTACCTAGCCTCTGATCATGACTCTCAGTTCCATACACAAAGTCAAATGTCTAAGGGGTCTTCTGCAGCGGGGAGTATTTTTAAGTCAGAGCCGTGATGCTCGACTCACACGCATCGCCTAAGGTACACATTTTGGAACCAAATTAGGACTTTATTTTTCATATCGGCGACAAATCATTTTGGGTTAAATTGATACACCTTTTTATAGGGTTCCTACACGGCCATATGTCCAGGTCACAGCACTTGTTTACGGTAGACAGTGGGCTAATGTTACAGTACCTTTAGTAATTAGCTTAGTATCTGCGTCCCCGAACCCCTGTAACTGTTACTGCTGTATAAACGGTACAGACGTCACAAATGTTTTGTCACTAAAAAATATTGTCGTCTGCAACTTTTAAACGATTAAAACGGTGTGAAGTGTTTTATTTGACACCTGTGTAAATATTTTGAGCTGATGTTAGAGGGATTTGTTTCTATAACCGTACCGCAATTGCGAATCGATTCACGTTTAACGTTAGATGTAGTATTTCCAGAGCCAATTTGCCCTTTAAACAGAACATGTGAGGTTCTTGGAGTAAGGAGTAACTCTTTTTGTCCAATATTGGTCTACTTCTATATCTATCTCAAAGCTAACAAGTTAGCCACCGTTGTGTACTGGCTGTACTAAAAGGAGAACCAACCCCCCGACGTAGCCAGAATATTAAGTTAACTAACGTTAACTAGTTAAAGCTGGATTTGTTGTAATTAGTAAACTAACTTTGGTGAAAATGTTGTAGTTATCTATGTATGGAAGATGCGGGTCCTGGTCAGACTTGTACTTGTTAACTAGCGCAATTATTGGTTTGCAGTTGGTTACTAGCTATTTAACTAAGCCAGAAACCTAGATAACGTTAGCTACTTGAGCAACCAAATAAATTGTCGATGATGAACGTCGAGCACTGCATTGCTAATGTCACCTTGAATTATATCGCGTCTATAGCTAGCCAGAGCTAGCTACATTCATATTGCACGACTTAACACCAGATAAGATGGCCTAGTTTTGCATTTTCATTTTAGTTCAGTCTTGCGTTGCAAGGTGATTCAGACTTCTAATACTGTTGCACATACAGTGCCTTCGGAAAGTATTCTGACACCTTGACTTTTCCAACATTTTGTTAAATTAGACTTATTATAAAATTGATTCGATTATTTGTTTTCCCCTAATCAATCTAGACACACTGCCTCATAATGACAAAGCAAAAACACAAACATTTTTTTGCATATTTTGCATACGTATTCTGACCCTTTGCTATGAGACACTAAATTGAGCTCAGGTGCATTCTGTTTCCATGGATATTTCTTAAGATGTTTCAACAACTTGATTGGAGGCCACCTGTGGTAAATAAAATTTATTGGACATTATTTGGAAAGGCGCACACCTGTCTATATAAGGTCCCGCAGTTGACAGTGCATGTCAGACCAAAAACCAAGCCACGGGGTCGAAGGAATTGTCCTTAGAGCTCTTGAGACATAATTGTTGAGGCACAGATCTGGGGAATGGTACCAAAACATTTCTGCAGCATTGAAGGTCCCCAAGAACACAGTGCCCTCCATCATTCTAAAATGGAAGAAGTTGGCATCACAAAGACTCTTCCGAGAGCAAGCCCAGCCAAACTGAGCAATCAGGGGAGAAGGGCCTTGATCGGGTGACCAAGAACCCGATGGTCACTCTGACAAAGCTCTAGAGTTCCTCTGTGGAGATGGGAGAACCTTCCAGAAGTACAATCATATCTACAGCACTCCACCAAGCAGGCCTTTATGGTAGTGGCCAGAAGGAAGCCACTCCTCAGTAAAAGGCACATGACAGCCTGCTTGGAGGTTGAATAAAGGGTCTGAATACTTATGCAAATGTGATATTCTAAAAATCTGAAGCATACACATTTTCCAGCCTCTACTGTGAGCTCCACAATGTGCGGTGATAAGGCACGATGACACAAAAGACTAGGTCCTCAGGATAATTTTTATATTGCACTGAAGCTCGGTTCTGGTGACCTTTTTAAAGGGCATTACACTCCAAAATGAATGAAAAATAAAGTTATGCTGACACCATCTAAAATGTCATTTCCACTTCCAGAAATGAGCCCAGAAATGATTTTAACACAATTATAAGTTCACCATGCAAAAATGAAGGATTTTACTAAATTACAGTTAATATAAGGAAATCAGTCAATTGAAATAAAATCATTAGGCCCTAATCTGTGTGAAGTTGCTAGATTATGGCGGGAACTGGAACATGCTGTCGTACACGTTAATCCAGAGCATCCCAAACATGCTCAATGGATGACATGTCTGGTGAGTATGCAGGCCATAGAAGAACTGTGACATTTTCATCTTCCAGGAATTGTGTACAATTGTGTCATGCTGTAACACGAGGTGCTGGCAGTGGATAAATTGCACAAGATTGGGCCTCGGGAGCGCGTCATGGTATCTCTGTGCATTCAAATTGCCATTGATTTTTAATGCAATCATTTGATTCCGTTAACCTAAAAGAGACATTAATTTTGCTCTCAAACAGCTCTTCGTTCAGTAAGGCTTAGAAATAGAAAACCAGGAGCAACGTCAATGTAATTTAAAGCCTACTATTGTCAGATAGTGAAATTAGTTAAACAACTATTACCTGACTGAATTATTAGATGGCCTGCAACAAAAGAAAAACGCACAAAAAAATTTGCGCAGACCAGTCTCTGTCCTCACTATATTGTTCCTGCGCTGAGAATACCATCTTCAGAGAGTGTTTATAATTTTTCCTCAGATAATCGATGTCCGGAGCTCAAAAAGCAATACATTGGAGTGTCAGCAGCATTCATGCATGTGAGTTCAGTGCAAACAGCTTAACCTGTCTGGTACAAGTGACGCTAGCTTCCCACCTCGCCAACAGCCAGTGAAATTGCAGGGCGCCAAATTCAAAACAACAGAAATCTCATAATTAAAATTCCTCAAACATACAAGTACTATACACCATTTTAAAGATAAACTTCTTGTTAATCCAGCCACAGTGACTGATTTCAAAAAGGCTTTACTGTGAAAGCACACCTTCCGATTATGTTAGGTCAGCGCCTAGCAACAGAAAACCATACAGCCATTTTCCAAAGAAGGAGAGGTGTCACAAAAGACAGAAATGGCGTTAAAATTAATCACTAACCTTTGATCTTCACCGGATGGCACTCCCAGGTCTCCATGTTAGACAATAAATGCGTGTTTTGTTCGATAAAGTTAATCTTTATGTCCAAAAATGCACCAATTTCAAATGAGGTTATGTTCAGAAATGCATTGTCTCAAACAAACATCCGGTGAAAGTGCAGAGAGCCACATCAAATTACAGAAATACTCATCATAAACATTGATCTAAGATACAAGTGTTCAACATACGATTAAAGATACACTTCTCCTTAATGCAACCGCTGTGTCAGATTTTTTTTTAAATGTTACGGTGAAAGCACGCCATGCAATTATGTTAGGTCAGCGCCTAGCCACAGAGAACCATACAGCCATTTTCCAAAGAAGGAGAGGTGTCACGAAAGACAGAAATGGCGTTAAAATTAATCACTTACCTTTGATCTTCATCTGATGGCAATCCCAGGTCTCCATGTTAGACAATAAATGTTTGTTTTGTTCCATAAAGTTCATATTTAAGTCCAAATACCTCCTTTTTGTTCGCGTTTTAGCCTTGTGCATTTTGGATTACTGGACTAAGTCCAGTCAAAGTAAAAAATAAATTTAAAAAACATCCATTACAGTTTGAAGAAACATGTCAAACGATGTATATAATCAATCTTTAGGGTGTTTTTATCATAAATCTTCAATAATATTCCAACCAGACAATTCCTATGTGTTTAGAAATTAAAAGGAACGGCGCTCGCACTCGTGATTAAACTCAAGGCTTTCTGCCAGACCCCTAATTCAAAAGCTCTTATTCACTCCCCCTTCACAGGAGAAGCCTGAAACAACGTTCTAAAGACTTGGCATCTAGTGGAAGCCTTAGGAAGTGCAATTTAACCCAATAGACACAGTATATTGGATAGGCAATCACTTGAAAAACTACAAACCTCAGATTTCCCACTTCCCGGTTGGATTTTTGTCAGGTTTTCACCTGCCATATGAGTTCTGTTATACTCACAGACATCATTCAAACATGTTTAGAAACTTCAGTGTTTTCTATCCAAATCTACGAATACTATGCAAATCCTAGCTGGCAGGCAGTTTACTCTGGGCACGCTTTTCATCCGGACGTGAAAATACTGTCCCCTACACCATTGAGGTGTAGTTCCAACAGAGAAATAAAAATAATTGGGAATATATTTCATAGAACAGACATGCTTCTGTATTAGGCTATGTCATCTCCAAACCAGACCCCCCAAACCAGATCAGTGGATCTACACTGATCTCAAAAACATCCTCTCCAGAATCCATATGATGGAAATCTGTCGCTGTGACCGTGAACTTTAAACCCTGATTTATGCGCCCCTTCCGTCACTATGAATTGATAACAGGTTGACATAGCAATAATTCTCCATTCTGTAGCTGGTACACTGCCAAGGCTATAGGCATGTAAAAAATAAACCAATTAAAGGTAGACTTGGCGAGATGAAGTTGCATGCACGAAGTTAACACAATCTCGGGTCAATTTCCCCAACAACTAAGCGTTGAAGCATGGAGGCTCAAACTGCTTCTCGAATAGAACTCCTTGATCTCGCTTGTAAGGCGATGTCATGACGACATCAGTTAGTTAAGCTCATGCGTTGAAATTAGTGATGCACCGATATGACATTTCTGGCCGATACCGATATCCATTTTTTTCCCCTTGCCAAATAAACCGATACCGATTTTTATTGATTTATTTTCAATTTTAGCGGACTTTTAAGCATTCTAGTACAGTTAAATAGTTAAAACACACACACATGGACGCAGCAGTCTAAGGCACTGCATCTCAGTGCAAGAGTCACTACAGTCCTTGGTTCAAATCCAGGCTGTATCACATCTGGCAGTATTTAACTGACTTGCCTAGTTAAATAAAGGTTACACACCACACTGACCCAAAAGTTATTTTGTTGGCATTTACGTATGTCCCCATTACCAGTAAAGCATAATCTCAACCTATTTCCTTCACTTGCTTGTGCTGTTTCGTTGTTAATTTGTTCAGTCGTTTCATTCTCAACCAGGATTTCTATGGAATGCATTTTGTCTTCGCGTGTCAAAAAAAGAGATGTCAAATGACACTTTTTGACATGTCAAATAAACTTGTTGACCAATCAGGACCTGAATATGACTGCACGTCAAATAATACTTTAACACGTTCATGTTTTTTTAACGTAGTTATTACACTATCACTCGTATTTCATGTGTCGCAACGATTCATCGTTACATATGCTATGATGCTGGTAAAGTTGTCTCTCGTACCTACAGTGCTGGTCATAAATTGGATGCAAACAATGTTGTTCTTTCCCAAAAACATAGCAAAACGACATCTGTTTCAGTAGCTATAGTTACCTGGCTAACTATATAGCTAGGTGTCATCTAAAATAACCCTAATTTATAAGACCGTTCTTATTGGTGGTTGGACCCATCTATGTGAAGCTAGCCACAATAAGGATTAGCCACAATCGTGGATTTTGCGGAAAGCCTTAAAAAAGTATGGCATAATTCTACTATTTGTATTAATTTGCATCACTGTCAATGACATTTTTATTTTGAAGGCAAACTGTAAATTCCACTTGTGCCCTGTCCTTATTGTGGCTAGCTTCACAACACACAACCCGTTCCGGTTGAGCTCACTTGCCATAGGAAGCTAGCTGGCTGCTTATAATGTTAGCTTTGGGCGACAGGGTTAAGTAGCTAGCTATTTATTTTCATGAACTGAAGTTGAATTTCAGTAGGCGAACAACAAGTGGCAATTTAGCAAATACTTCCTCACAAGGATTCCTAAATCATTGCTAAGAAAAATGAAAATGACTGCAGTTTCTACTGGTCGTTGTTTTCAGGCTGCTTGTATTGGTGCTAGCTAGGTACCAAGTTAAAGCTAGCTACCCCAGAAGTTGCGTTCGAACAAATTATGCTTTATTACCAACGCGGTATTATAAACACATTGTTCGTGGCTGGTGTTTGCAGATTTTTTTGTACAGCTTTGACAGTGCTACTGTATCCTTTTTGACACGCAAAGACCCAAACGGTGTTCCATAGTATGTATGTCGTGAAGCTAATAGCGGTGACGCTATTGAAGTGTAACTCCGGTAGGGCAACATCTTACAAATAGCACTTTTGGTAGAGTTTACGGGTGCTCGACCAGTCTGCAAAAGCCAACATCACCCACGACAGAGAACAGTTGATTGTCAAGTGCAATGAATTCCATTATCTTGGTTTAATGGATTTCACCTTTGAGTTGTCTCGCTGAAATGTTCTTACTCTTTCAAATGACTGCTCCACTGGACTGCTCCATCCACACAGCAGACATTGTGGGCTAGGTTAGGAATGCTGTGTTGCACTGTGTAGCGCAAAATTTTACATGGTGTCATTACGTCCAGTACCTACGTTATATAGGTATGCACGATAGCTTTGACATTGGTTTTTAACATCTGCGTTCAACTAGACATCGGGCCGATACCAATGTTGGCATTTTTAGCTATATCGATTCCGATATGTTCACATATTTATCGTGCATCCCTTGCTGAAACACATCATTGGGTCTGCTGTTTGAGTCCTGTAGTTACCATGTTGTAGATACTGTGTGAGAAGTTTTGCATTGCGCTCATCTCAATATCTGCAATGCTTCTCGCTGAGTATCATTTAATGGAATGCTATGTTACACAATGGCATGTGTGTAAGAGGGAGAATATAGTGTTTCTCTTTTTATAAAAAAAAAAAAAGAAGCTGTGACAGAAATCTGAGGTTTTTCTTACTTGCAACATGAGGTTGAAAGGACAACAAAGAGCACATTTCCAAGTCTTACTAATTAAGTGTCAGTGCTGATACTCTATTCTGCTGCTCTCAAGTGGCTGCCCAAGTGACCATGACAGTGAATTGTTGTCTTTGGGGATCACACCAAAGTAATTGTGATATTTATGATCACCACCAAGTTGTATGATGGCCAGAGGAGGTGAAACAGAGATCCTGATTTAAAAAGCTCAAAATGGAGTATAAAATCAGATGCATTTTGTGTAAAAAAAAAAAAAATGTAATCCAGGACTTGGGAATGCATTCCAACTCTATTAAATGCAAGATGTTGCTAGGCTATCATGGGGATTTAATTTCTTATTCAACTACCACAGTTCTGAGAATTAATGCTGTCAAAGCTTAGTCATTCTCTGTAAAGCAATGATGAGACAAGGAAGGCAGGAATTTGGATTGCTGCGTTTTACCTGACACCTTTTTAAGCCTTTGGCTTGATTCTGGACATGTCTTGCACAAAGACAGACATTTCTCATGAGCTTTCCATCCATTTGGCGACAGATTTTCATGCCAATATTCTAAAATTGGCATAAAAACTATGCATTTTCCCACCAGAGTTGTTTCCATCAAATTGACTTGTTGTGGACAAAAGGATGTGTGTGATGACACAGTGCACATATAAGGAACTTTTATGGTTGAGTTTCTATCACATTTTCAACTCTGTCAGAAACAAATGTTGTTTTGTATAGCGACTGTCTGCTCTGGTCTTGGCACTAGCCCTCTAGCCAACAACTAGCAGATACAGTGCGGCTAGGCTACCTACATTGTTATGGATAAGTTATTTGGAAAGTTTACTGATGTGCTGTTTCCATCAGGCCTGTCGTGACAGATAAAAAAATTAAAAACGTGTCATGTACTTTACACTCATAAAAAGGTTGGATGGAAACCTAGTTATAGAGAGCAATTTGGGTTTGTTCCCTGGTCCACAGATATCTCCAAGGTGTGAGAACGAGCCTGTCCTTAGAGCAGGGTTCTTACCAAACCGGACACGCGCATGTTGATTTTGTTCACCAAACCAGAAGTGATCAGGACACGCAGCTTGAAATATCAAAACATCCTCTGAACCAATTATATTAGTTTGGGGATATGTCGAAAAGCAATAAAAGTTTATGGCAATTTAGCGAGCTATAAACATTGGGCTGTTACCTGAAATGCACAAGGTCCTCTAATCTGACTTTTAATCCACAGATAAAACGGTAAACCAAATTCATTTCTCATCTCTACTCCTTCCTCAGGCTTCTTTTTTACTTATTTGGGCTTTATATGGCGGCTGGCAACCAACTTTACGGTGCAGTACTACGACTGGGTCTGTTCATCTTTCAATCACCCACGTGGGTATATGTTCCTCAACACCAATGAGATGGCACGTGGGTATATGCTCTTAAAACCAAAGAGGAGATGGGAGAGGCCAGACTTGCAAGCGCGTTGAGCGTCACAAATATAACCTATTTCTATTTTAGCTCCTGGCCATGCAGATGCTCGCGAGCTGTGTGGGTGCAATGATTGAATAACATGTATGTGTCAATTTATTTTGCAACCCTCGCGCACACAATCGGTGTGGTCAGCATGTTAGTCCTGCCACCTGCTGTCTTAGTGTCCTGTTTCAGGCCATCCATTGCCTGTGGAGGTAAAACAAGTTCTCAGGGTTATCCAAGGAATGTTTGTGTGGCTGTATTATTCTTGAAAGAACCTTTACTTTCATTTTACTACCTCGACCTCAGTTATTGTACCTTTTTTCCATTTATTGAGCCTTTTGGTCTGTCAGGAAACGCCCCACTGGCTAGTAATAGGTAACAGATCTCTTTACATAGCTAGGCCTAATGCTTTACATGGGGCCACTGTTTGGCACATCGTTGCTATGGAGATGTTTTCTAGTTCTGGGTGTATGCTCTTTTTGAGTTCTCTAATCTAGTAATTGCAGGTTGTTCAGAACATCTCTAGTGATCTCAATTATTTAAATGTTTATATGTTGGAGGATCATGTCCAAGCTATTGGCATAACCCAAAAAACACTGACAAATCAGAGAAACAAGAGGGTATTAAAGATTCATTATGCCGTGTGTGTGTGTATATATAGTGCATTCAGAAAGTGTTCAGATCCCTTGACTTTTTCTATGTTTTGTTAGGTTACAGTCTTATTGTAAAATGAGGGGGGGAAACATTTTAATCCAATCTATACACACTACCCCATAGTGACAATGCAAAAACAGGATTTTATAAGGTTTGTAAATGTAATAAAAAATAACGACAAATACAAACGGAAATATAATTTACGTAAGTGTTCAGACCCTTTGCTATGAGATTTGAAATTGAGCTCTGGTGCATCCTGTTTCCATTGATCATCCTTATTAAGATGTTTCTACAACTTGATTGGAGCACCTGTGGTAAATTACATTTATTGGACATGATTTGGAAAGGCTCATACCTGTCTATATAAGGTCCCACAGTTGACAGTGCATGTCAGAGCAAAAACCAAGCCATGTGGTTGAAGGAATTGTCCGTAGAGCTCCAAGACAGAATTGTTGAGTCCTATATCTGGGGAAGGGTACTAAAATATTTCTGCAGTATTGAAGGTCCCCAAGAACACAGTTGCCTCCATTGTTCTTAAATTGATGATGTTTTGCTACCACCAAGACTCTTCCTAGAGCTGGCCACCCGGCCAAACTGAGCATTCGGGGGAGAAAGGCCTTGGTCAGGGAAGTGAGGAGATGGAGATGGGAGAACCTTCCAGAAGGACAACCATCTCTGCAGCACTCCCCCAATCAGGCCTTTATGGTAGAGTGGCCAGGACGAAATCACTACTCAGTAAAAGGCACATGACAGCCCACTTGGAGTTTTCCAAAAGGCACCTAAAGAATAGAAGATTCTCTGGTCTGATGAATCCGAGATGGAACTCTTTAGCTTGAATGCCAAATGTCACATCTGGAGGGAACCTGACACCATGCCGTGGGCATGTTTTTCAGCGGCAGGGACTGGGAGACTAGTCAGGATCAAGGGTAAGATGAATGGAGCAAAGTACAGCGAGCCTTGAAGAAAACATGTTCCAGAGCACTCAGGACCTCAGACTGCGGCGTAGGGTTTACCTTCCAACAGGACAATGACCTTAAGCACACAGCCAAGACAATGCAGGTGTGGCTTTGGGACAAGTCTCAATGTCATTGAGTGACCCAGCCAGAGCCCAGACTTGAACCTGACCGAACATCTCTGGAGAGACCTGAAAATAGCTGTGCAACGATGCTCCCCATCCTACCTGACAGAGCTTGAGGCTCTGCAGAGAAGAATGGGAGAAACTCCCCAAATACCTGTGTGCCTAGCTTGTAGTGTCATACCCAAGAAGACTTGAGGCTTTAATCACTGCCAAAGGTGCTTCAACAATGTACTGAACCTAGTCTGAATACTTATGTAAATGTGATATTATTTAAATGTGATATCATTATTTTTTATATGTATAAATATGCAAAGATTTCTTAGCCTGTTATTATGTGGTATTGTGTGTAGATTGAGCGGGGGAAATGTAGAATAAGGCTGTAACGTAACAATGTGGAAAAAGTCTAGGGGGTTTGAATACTTTCAGAATGTGCTGTAAGTCAATGTGGCTGCATTACTCTCCAGGCTCAGAACTGTAGATGGTCAAATTAATAAAGTTTTCTAATTATATCAGTTCATAGGGAATTATGCTGTCACAGGCATGCTATTCAGGAAAACACTAAATTGATGGTATTCTGTGACTATTTCAACTGAGGTGCTTAAAGTGGCAAGCCATGGACTAATCCTACCACCTGCAAATCCTGCCACACAGAGGCTGCTCTTCCCTGTGCCCCCCTCACCCCTTCAGACCCAATGGGATTAATCGCACCAGCCAATTTTAGGTGGGGAACATTGGACGTCGTCCAAGGGAGACTAGCAGTCCTGTGACAGTCACGGGAGGCGAACGGATACATATCACATTAGAGAATGTTCCAGGTTATTGTTGGAAATTATGACTTGGTTCATCTCAGCAAGTGTCTCTTTGTGTGAACTATTGCCGCATATAAAAAATGTCTTTATGGCAATGGCTGCAAAGTGGGTCAAGCAAGCCTTAAGTGACAAATGGGAAGTATGCAGCATTGGGAGATGAGGCCATATCTCAAACTAATAAAAGGGTAGAAGCCATGGTATAGACAGAATTTAAAAATCTATCCACATTCTCAGATTTGCAGGTCAGGTTTTTTGGTCCACCTATGTTCACGTGTTGAAACCTAACACGAACCAGGTGGGTCCCATTCATTGAAAGCAGCCGAGCGGCAGTAACGATACGTCTGGCGCAGCCCCCTGTTGCAGGTCAGGCAGCTGGGGGCACATCATAAATGCAACAAAAAAGGAGAGACATCTACGCACACCCCTTCACTTGTCCAAGCACTGCCATGGCCAGGAATAGCCCAGGGTACGCTTTCCCGATAGCGATGGAACTTAAGCTTACAAGTATTTTAACGATGCGTTCTTCCTATAATGGCAAAAAATGTTACATGCGTTTTCCAAAACACCACCTCGAAAGAGCGTTCACTAAGTGCGTCGTTGGAGCATGTGTGTACTGATATTATCAAACATCAGTTCTGCTCTCAGATCCATTCAAATCTTACCATAACATTAGAATTATTCCACAGTACTGATGACAGATCAGCTCCTAGAAAGATGACCACTTTATATGGCTGCAAATATTAAGGTGGCTTATTCTATAGCTAATTTCTGGAAGACTAACCCAGAAGTAAAATATTGCGTAGTTCGGTCAGCTGCTTGATTAACTTCTGAGTTCATAAGTGTTACAAATTTAGAGTTCTGACAAAAACTAAGTATCCACCCTCACAAAAGGAAACAGGAAACTCATTCAAATAACTTAACATGTTGGTGCTCATGGGTCCTTTTACATGGAAATTAACATGATTCTATGTTTAACGAAGATCTTCTGTGAATAAAGGTACGCATGCAGGCCAATTTTTTATTTTATTTTTAACAACGCACTTAGCTGTTTCTAGTGGTCTGCTTGAGTGGTCTGAGGCAGTTGGTAAATAACGAGCGTTTTCAAGTGCAACTTTATTACTGATGGTTTTGGGAAACAGCTCGGAGATTTAACTATGCTCCTGCGAAGGTTCTAATGATGAACTTAGCCTTAAAATACTACAACTGGGCCCAGGCCTGCTCTTTGCTAGGTGAAGGCATGGGGCAAAACCAGACTGATGTATCACACGCAACCCCTCCCAGACCAGCACAAGGAGACTCCTCCAGTTGTAGAGTTCATGCCGAAGGCACTGGATGTTCTTTCTCTGGGTACAAGCAATTTTATCTCATGTCATCTTAGATTTAAAAATGGTTTAATGTTATTTTGTAAGCACTCCTGGTTAGACTCGGATGGACTTTGTTTGGTAAACTAATATGAAGACAAGACGCTAGAATCACCCAACCATTTAGTGGCAGATTTGTATCTCCTCGGACTGCCTGCTAAAATGGCTGTAGATCCTGTGTCAAGTGTCCCTCAGCTATGACTGAGCAATCTGTACCATGGTGTAATGTTTGGTCTCAGTGTCAGTGTTCCAGGGTCAGAGACATTGCTCCAAGATGGCATAGCAGTTCAGACGTCTTTTGTCCTCATCTTGTCGTGTCGTGTCCCATATATATATATATATTTTTTTTTACAACTTTCTTCGCATACTTTTTTTATATATATATATTTTTTCTCCATAAACTCATTTTCAAAACACTCTCCTGCAATCTGCCTCACCGATTTATATTTAATTTTTTTATTTTTTTAAGTAATCCTCCATATAAACTAATCCAGAAGCTAGCCTGAAGCTAATCAGAAGCTAGTTAGCTTCTTTATTGGCTAATCGTTAGTATTCAGCTAACCGCGGTTTGTGGTCATCCGCTATCCTTTAGCTCGAAAATCTATCGCCAGTTTTGTGCTGCTCGGACCGGAACATACCGGACCTATTTTTCTCTCCATGTCCCCGGATTTCAACCGCTAACTCTGGACATTTATACCTGGAACTCGCAGCTAGCTAGCTGCTATCCATGTGACTATATGCTTTCGTCGATTCCGGAGCAAACATCAATTATTCCGGAGCTAGCAAGCTGAAGAGTTCCATCAGTCACTCCTGTGCTACAATCACCTATCCGGACCCGTTTTACTGCCAACGCGGAGCCCCACCGGGCCTTCACACCTGGACTACCGACGTTATCTACCCGAGGGAGTTATCCGGCTGGCTCCTTCGTCGCGACGTTACCTGAACACCGATCTGCGGTCCGCTAACCGTTAGCTGTCTTATCGGCTGCTATCTGAATAGACCTATCAGACAATTTATTTTATTTTTTCTTGGGCCTCTAACTATATCTATTGTTTTTTTGTTTTTTTTCCTCTACCACACGGAACCCCACTAATCCTACCGACGGAAACGCACGAGGTGGCTAATAACAGACCTCCATCCTATGCTAGCTTGCTACCGATGGCCCGGCTAGCTGTCTAAATCGCCGTGACCCCAACCAACCTCACTACTCACTGGACCCTTTTGATTACTCGACTAAGCATGCCTCTCCTTAATGTCAATATGCCTTGTCCATTGCTGTTCTGGTTAGTGTTTATTGGCTTATTTCACTGTAGAGCCTCTAGTCCTGCTCACTATACCTTATCCAACCTATTAGGTCCACCACCCACACATGCAATGACATCTCCTGGTTTCAATGATGTTTCTAGAGACAATATCTCTCATCACTCAATACCTAGGTTTACCTCCACTGTATTCACATCCTACCATACCCTGTGATATGCAGCTGTTCAGGGAAGCTAGAAACCATTATACACAGGCATTTAGAAAAGCCAAGGCTAGATTTTTCAAGCAGAAATTTGCTTCCTGCAACACTAACTCAAAAGAGTTCTGGGACACTAAAGTCCATGGAGAATAAGAACACCTCCCAGCTGCCCACTGCATTGAAGATAGGAAACACTGTCACCACTGATAAATCCACTATAATTGAGAATTTCAATAAGCATTTTTCTATGGCTGGCCATGCAGGGTAGTGGTTAGAGCGTTGGACTAGTAACCGGAAGGTTGCAAGTTCAAACCCCCGAGCTGACAAGGTACAAGTCTGTCGTTCTACCCCTGTTAACCCACTGTTCCTAGGCCGTCATTGAAAATAAGAATTTGTTCTTAACTGACTTGCCTAGTTAAAGGTAAAAATAAATAAAAATTCCACCTGGCTACTCCTACCCCGGTCAACAGCACTGCACCCCCCACATCAACTCGCCCAAGCCTTCCTCATTTCTCCTTCTTCCAAATCCAGTCAGCTGATGTTCTGAAAGAGCTGCAAAATCTGGACCCCTACAAATCAGCCGGGCTAGACAATCTGGACCCTTTCTTTCTAAAATGATCTGCCGAAATTGTTGCCACCCCCATTACTAGCCTGTTCAACCTCTTTCGTGTCATCTGAGATTCCCAAAGATTGGAAAGCAGCTGCGGTCATCCCCCTCTTCAAAGGGGGGGATACTCTTGACCCAAACTGCTACAGACCCATATCTATCCTACCCTGCCTTTCTAAGGTCTTCGAAAGCCAAGTCAACAAACAGATTACCGACCATTTCGAATCTCACCATACCTTCTCTGCTATGCAATCTGGTTTCAGAGCTGGTCATGGGTGCACCTCAGCCACGCTCAAGGTCCTAAACGATATCATAACCGCCATCGATAAGAAACATTACTGTGCAGCCGTATTCATTGATCTGGCCAAGGCTTTCGACTCTGTCAATCACCACATCCTCATCGGCAGACTCGACAGCCTTGGTTTCTCGAATGATTGCCTCGCCTGGTTCACCAACTACTTCTCTGATAGAGTTCAGTGTGTCAAATCAGATGGTCTGCTATCCCGACCTCTGGCAGTCTCTATGGGGGTGCCACAGGGTTCAATTCTTGGGCCGACTCTCTTCTCTGTATACATCAATGATGTCGCTCTGCTGCTGGTGAGTCTCTGATCCACCTCTACGCAGACGACACCATTCTGTATACTTCCGGCCCTTCTTTGGACACTGTGTTAACAACCCTCCAGGCAAGCTTCAATGCCATACAACTCTCCTTCCGTGGCCTCCAATTGCTCTTAAATACAAGTAAAACTAAATGCATGCTCTTCAACCGATCGCTGCCTGCACCTGCCTGCCTGTCCAACATCACTACTCTGGACGGCTCTGACTTAGAATACGTGGACAACTACAAATACCTAGGTGTCTGGTTAGACTGTAAACTCTCCTTCCAGACCCACATCAAACATCTCCAATCCAAAGTTAAATCTAGAATTGGCTTCCTATTTCGCAACAAAGCATCCTTCACTCATGCTGCCAAACATACCCTTGTAAAACTGACCATCCTACCAATCCTCGACTTCGGAGATGTAATTTACAAAATAGCCTCCAATACCCTACTCAACAAATTGGATGCAGTCTATCACAGTGCAATCCTTTTTGTCACCAAAGCCCCATATACTACTATTGTAACCTACTATTGCGACCTGTACGCTCTCGTTGGCTGGCCCTCGCTTCATACTCGTCGCCAAACCCACTGGCTCCATGTCATCTACAAGACCCTGCTAGGTAAAGTCCCCCCTTATCTCAGATCGCTGGTCACCCTAGCATCACCCACCTGTAGCACGCGCTCCAGCAGGTAGATCTCTCTGGTCACCCCCAAAACTAATTCTTTCTTTGGCCGCCTCTCCTTCCAGTTCTCTGCTGCCAATGACTGGAACGAACTACAAAAATCTCTGAAACTGGAAACGCTTATCTCCCTCACTAGCTTTAAGCACCAACTGTCAGAGCAGCTCACAGATTACTGCACCTGTACATAGCCCACCAATAATTTAGCCCAAACAACTACCTCTTTCCCTACTGTATTTATTTTGCTCCTTTGCACCCCATTATTTTTATTTCTACTTTGCACATTCTTCCACTGCAAATCTACCATTCCAGTGTTTTACTTGCTATATTGTATTTACTTTGCCACCATGGCCTTTTTTTGCCTTTACCTCCCTTATCTCACCTCATTTGCTCACATCGTATATAGACTTGTTTATACTGTATTATTGACTGTGTGTTTGTTTTACTCCATGTGTAACTCTGTGTTGTTGTATGTGTCGAACTGCTTTGCTTTATCTTGGCCAGGTCGCAATTGTAAATGAGAACTTGTTCTCAACTTGCCTACCTGGTTAAATAAAGGTGAAATAAAATACATAAAAATACATCTCAAACCATGTGTGTTCAAAAGAACATCGCACTCTCCAAAATATTGGGCCAGGTTTGTTTCTTCCATGTCCAATGTTAAATTGTGAAAAGTAAAGCTATAGCCTTTCACATTGCTTCTGTTGGTGTGATTTTTGTTTCACAATTTTGAATGTCATGTGTGTCTCTATGGTGACTGACTCTGTCCCTCTCTGCAGGGTGGCAACAATGCAGGACACACGGTGGTGGTGGACTCTGTGGAGTATGACTTCCATCTTCTACCCAGCGGCATTATCAACCCCAAGGTCACTGCTTTCATTGGTGGGTAGAAAACAGCCGCCTGACCGAGGAATGAACAGGAAAGATGATTTCACAATAAGGATGGAGCTGTGAAGTAACCCTCATGGTCTACTACTAAGTCAGTTATAATCTCTAGTCTTTAAAGAACAAATAAATGTTTGTTTAGATCTCCTGTGCAGTTTCCATACACACTTTTGTATGCAAGCAGCCAATATTAATGACTTTTCCCATCTAAATCTAGCCAATCTGTATTATATTCTAATAGCTCCAGCTTTGCCTGATGCCACACAAGTGATTGACTTGACTGGGAGCCAACTCGCAGGCTAACGCAGTAGAGTGCTATAGATCACATTTTATCTGCAGTAACTTCATTTTGCTAATGGTCTGACGTCTAGCATATTTTGGCAACACAACAAATATGTCCTCTGGCTCTTAACCCACAGCTCGTCAGCAGTTCAACATATAGAATGTAAAGTGGATCAATCCTTTTCCGTCTAGTTGAGCTCCACAGTCAGGCTTTCAGATCCCAAACAAGTGTTCGGGACCCTTCAGAATCCTGAGCACTGTTTGCCATGAGAAAAAGTCATCTTGAATCAGGCTGATTGTGCAGAACAGGTTATGGCCCTCTCCACACTAGTTTAATTTCTGGCCTTGATGTTGATTGGTCGCTGCTCAGCGGAACAGCAGACCTGTTTCTCTGATGGAGTACTTAGCTCTTTATAGCCCACAACACTTGAGATCAAATTCAATTTGGGTTTTTCACTGCTCTTTCCTTATTGCTTACTGATGCATCAGTTTCTCCATATCTTCCATGTTGTCTGTGTCGGTCTATCCCACAGGTAATGGGGTAGTGATCCACCTGCCTGGCCTCTTCGAGGAGGCTGAGAAGAATGTGTGCAAAGGCAAAAGTGAGTATAAAGGAGCTATCCTTTTTCATAGTTTAAGTCCCTTTTTACTCCCATGCCTAGAAGATTGCCATGTTGCTTAATGGTGATATCAAATGTTTTTTCTACCGTGTGTGTTCAGGTCTGGAGGGCTGGGACAAGAGGCTGATCATTTCAGACAGAGCACACATTGGTAAGCCCTGCCTCATCGGGCGTCTTTATACTAAAAGGGCATTTAAATCCACAACTTCAGCCCCACTATAGTCTCTTTACTATATAAAACAGGCAAAAAAAGAAACGTCAATTTTTCAGGACCCTGTCTTTCAAAGATAATTTGTAAAAATCTAAGTAACTTCACACATCTTCCTTGTAAAAGGTTTAACACTGTTTCCCATGCTTGATCAATGAACCATGAACAGCTAATGAACATGCACCTGTGTTAAAACACTAACAGCCTACAGAAGGTATGCAATTAAGGTCACAGTTATGAAAACTTAGGACACTAAAGAGGCCTTTCTACTGACTCTGAAAAACACAAAAAGAAAGATACCCAGGGTCCCTGCTCATCTGCATGAACGTGTCTTAGGCATGCTGCAAGGAGGCATGAGAACTGCAGATGTGGCCAAGGCAATAAATTGCAATGTCTGTACTGTGAGACGCCTAAGACAGCGCTACAGGGAGACTTGTTATGTTCATACAAATATTTACCCATGTTAAGTTTGCTGAAAATAAACGCAGATGACAGTGAGGGGAAGTTTATTTTTTTGCTGAATTTATAAGCCTGTAGGACTGGAGACAGATATGCAATGCTCATGTTTGGCTGTTAAAGGGAATAATGAGTCTGCTTAATTTCTATCATCAATGTTTTTCTTTTCATCATGAATGCATTAGTGTTTTGAGTATCAACAGTTGGTCTCTTAGCTAGTGAATGCCACTGCCAGTGTCAGTGTAAAGCTGGTGCCCAGAAGAGTTCCTCATAAACAAGTGGATAAAAGTGCTGCATGGCTTTCATGGGGAACATGTTTCTGTTATATGGGGGTTGGGGGATGAAAGTGGCCAATTAATTATCTTAGCTATTTTAGGGCCCTTTTGTATTTTGTGCACACATTAGGACTGATTTGACCTAAGATGCACTCCGAAGGCCTGTTTTTATATCGGTGAACTGGCTTTGTTTTCCAGGATAAGTCATGTTCGCTCTGAATGTTAAATAGCACTTTTTTTGTAAAATCAGAATGACTTGTATTAGGCTACGTTATTCAGTCTTCTCCTTCCACTAGCCTGTACTTGGCCCATTTTGCTATCTGAATAGGTGTGGAGGGGAAAAAATGATTACATTTTACTCACAGAAATTAGGCAAACTACCTTAGCTGTGAATTGATTGTTGCGCTGTTATTGGTCCTTAGTATGTACAGATTTCTTTACCCTTTGAGTGGCGAACTCTGCTCCACTAGACTTGTTGTGCCTTGAGTCATTTTGTCTCCCTGCTCATTGTCAAAGATGTGCCAAACGGTTAAGTCAACGCAGCGAGATGCCACTTCTTATAAACAGAGATTGCGTAGTAGTGCCTTTGCAAGGCCGCTTTAGAGACTAGTGTGAGAAAGAGGGGCCATTTCTGGCTGGATGAGAGACTCTACTGTTCACTTCCCTTCATGGATTAAAAAGGAAAGTATTGGTGTAAGTTTATTGTTGATTCTCCAACTCCTTCTCATCCAAGCTTATACCAATCCAATGCTTTTAAATGTGTCGGGAGGAGTCAACTGCACAAGGGCACACTTCCGGGAGAAAGGGGAGATAATTGGGGCGCTAGGGTTTTAGTAAGGAGCAGAAAAGGGGGTGAGGTGACCGGATTGTGAGTTTGCCCTTCTCTACCTCCCACAGTGTTTGATTTCCATCAAGCGGTCGACGGTGTGCAAGAGCAGCAGAGACAAGAGCAAGCAGGCAAGAAGTAAGAACCCTACCTACCACCTGTCATTCTCCTGGATTAGAGTATGGCTCAGTAATGGTTTGGCCTGCAGCAGTGCTGAAAAGCAGGATTTCCCTCTCCTATGGGCGAATGTGTAGTATATTAGCGCTTCTAAACGTCTAGTCTTAGATGAAACAACCTCAACTGACTCCAGCTTGAAGCAGAGCTGAAAACAAGATTCCCCTGTCCTATGGCAGATACCCAGTAAAAACATTTTTAGCTTAGTAAGTGTAGCATAAGTACTGAAACAACCTCAACTGACTGCGAAATCTCCAGAGATGTCAAATATTAAATATCACTTTTTTCTCTCTCTGCGCCATTGTTGTGGAGCTGTTTTCAGTATTTTAAAAGTTTTGCCTTGAGTGCTGCCTGAAGGAAATGTGATGATGATGTGCTTGTACTGTAGTCTGGGGTTAATGCAATGGTAAACCTTCATGATCTCCCATATAGTGATACATCATTGTATTACTCATGTTTGGAAATAGTTTCTTTCCTGTTCTATCTGACAATGTCATCTGGAGGAAGCAAATAAATCCTACACTGTAGCTATTAGAGGTTACTGTTACCAGTTAGTAATGTAGCTATTGCAGTTTACTCTTACCAGTTAGTCATGTAATGGAGATGCCCAATCTAGTTCTGAGAAGAGGGTGGTAAGCACAGGCTTAGGCTCAGGACATCGCTCTGATATGCTGGGCATTTTTAAGCTTTTGTTGGGCATCAAAATAAGCCCACGGCCCTGATAGAATTCTTGTGTCAAACGATCTGCAGCGTTGGAACATTCTCAACAGCTAGTTATTGTGCCCGTTTCTCTCCCATGGGTAGTAAAAAGGGCAAGTCACTCATTATAGGCTTATCACAAGTTGTGGAATTTCAACACCTTCAGGCATTACAACTTCACTCTTACCTCTGAGAGAGGCAAATAACCGAGTTAAAACAGGCTTGGATTACATCTGTAGTTTGAGCGTGACTTGTCTCATGGTGGACCTGTCCTGCGTTCTTTTAGTATCTTTACTGAAGGAGTTAGTACTCATGATACTCTCAGTTCCAGAAGACCACTTATTTCCCACTGATAAGTCTTTTCCCACATGAAGTCATCCCCTACCTTACATCAGACCAGGGACCTGACGTCACCAGATATCCCCTAGCAGCACCATGTGACTGTGATGCTCTCCAACCCTTATTGCAGCAACATTGTTTCAGTCAGCAGCAGGTGACGTTCCAGCCCCATGAAAAGTCCCCTGGCCTAGCTACTTCCCTACAACTGTCACATGTCTGACCCTACACACACACATACTGGCTGAAGGACAGTCAGTGACTCAGTATTGTTAATGATTTACTTTGTTACTTCGTATTCCTCACGCAGCCTCGGAACAACGAAAAAGGGGATTGGCCCGGTGTACTCAGCCAAAGCAGCCCGTAGCGGCCTCCGGATATGTGATCTCATGTCTGACTTCACGCAGTTCTCTGAAAGGTGAGGGTGTGGCCTTGTCCGCATATGGCCAATAATGACTATCCTTTTATTCAGAGTACAACTAGCTCCAGTTAGGTGAAAATGTAACTGTGACGTCTATTTTTTGTAGATTTAAAGTCTTAGCCTCGCAGTATCAGTCTATGTATCCAACCCTGGTGATTGACATCGATGGGGAGTTGTCGAAGTTGAGGGTGAGCTACAGGTCCTCCATATCAGTTGAATAAAGTCATCACTGGTTTAACATAGGGGTTATGTCCTACATGTCAGTGTGATTCTTGGTTCAAGTGTTTGCGTGGTGTGCTCTTGTCCAGGATTACGTGGAGAAGGTAAAGCCTATGGTGAGAGACGGGGTCTTTTACATGTACGGGGCCTTACATGGACCTCCCAAAAATATCCTGGTGGAAGGAGCCAACGCCGCCCTCTTGGATATTGACTTCGGTGAGTATCCCCCATTGTCATTGTGTCAATGTCAATTAACCCCTGTCACTGTGTAAATTGCCAATGAACCCCTTTTGAATTAAACAAGCTCATTTCTACTGGTGAGTTAATTCCACTGAAAGAGTGTTATCAGAGCTGTCAGAGGATTGGAACAACATGTTCACTGAGCCTAACACCAGAGAGCACTCCTACACCATGCGTGACTCTGAGAAATGCTGGGTGCTTTGTCATTGTCACTTTCCCTCATTTGTTCAGTCATAAAGCACTCTAGAGATCACACACACAACTTAATGAGAGAGAGGGTTGCTATGTACTGAAGGTCACCATGTTCTTTTTCATTGATATAATGGTAGTAGGTCAAAGTGGGGGGGTGTCGTATGACCGTGCTAATGCTATTTGCATAAAGGAGAATGGTTTTTGCACCTGTGCAGACATGTATGGGAGGGGTGAAATTCTCCCTCCCTTACTCTGACCTGAAAGGCCCATTAGTGTGGACTGGAAAGTCCACCTCTGTTTAACCACACGGAGACCTGACACAGAGACCTGACACAGAGACCTGACACAGAGATTGTTTGCATGGCATGTTAAGACTGAATCATTTAGTTTCCTTTACTCGTATTACAAGCTGTGTTAATACAGTCATTGTGATATGATAATCCTCTGTTGTACGAATTTGACCGAGGAGGACATAAGATGTTTATCGTTTTGGTACGTTGTGTTTTTTTTCCAGGAACATACCCTTTCGTGACCTCGTCTAACTGCACAGTGGGCGGGGTGTGTACGGGGCTAGGCATGCCGCCCCAGAACGTGGGTGAGGTGTATGGCGTGGTCAAGGCCTACACCACCCGGGTTGGCATCGGAGCCTTTCCCTCAGAGCAGTTCAATGTAAGAATGTCAGCCTGTCTTTCTAACTTGAGGGAAGCCATGCCTTCTTGCCTTTGAAAGCTACGGGCTAGAGTCAAATTGGTTCACATGGTGCAAATTCTTTCCTGCTCTCTGTTTCCAGTGTGAGTAGAGGAATGTAGACTAGTGTTAATGTTGGGGGAATGGCATAGCTGCTGATTGAGTCATCAGTGTTCTGAATTCCAGTGAGTGTTCTGTGAACACCACAGGCTCAGGCATGTGGGTATTGAAACAACAAATGGTTTTGGGAAGGATAGTTGCTAAACCATTCCCTCTGATAGCGCTTGTGAAATAATCCCAGCAAAACCAAAATAACCAATTCCTCAACCTGAACAGGGCAGAGAATGGACACATTTCAAGCTTGACATGTCCATGTTTTACTTTGTCAGGGTCTTAAAGTGAATCTGAGCCTTAAAGGGTCTGCCTGTTTTCTTCTCCAAGGACATTGGGGAGCTCCTGCAGACAAGGGGGAAAGAAGTGGGTGTAACCACGGGCCGTAAAAGGAGATGTGGTTGGCTGGACCTGGTGCTCATCAAATATGCGCACATGATCAACGGCTTCACTGCGTGAGTCCCCACACCCCCTTCAACTCTGTACTGTCAATCACCACACCTCCCGCTTTTTACTTACTGTCTCAATATAAGTATGTGGACACCTGCTTGTTGAATATCTTATTCTAAAATCATGGGCAATATGATTTTGGTCCCCCCCTTCACTGTTATAACAGCCTCCACTCTTCTGGGAAGGCTTTCCACTAGATGGAGGAACATTGCTGCAGGGACTTGCTTCCATTCAGCCACAAGGTCATTAGTGAGGTTGGGTGTCTAGGCCTGGCTTGCAGTCGGCGTTCCAATTCATCCCAAAGGTGTTCGATGGGGTTGAGGTCAGGGCCAGTCAGGCCAGTCAAGTTCGTGATTCATCACTCCAGAGAACACGTTTCCACTGCTCTAGATTCCAATGGTGGTGAGCTTTACACCACTCCAGCTGACGTATGGGGATCTTAGGCTTGTGATCGACTGCTTGGCCATGGAAACCCATTTCATAAAGCTCCTGACGAATAGTTATTGTGCTCACGTTGCTTCCAGAGTCCGTTTTTAACTCTGTAGTGAGTGTTGCAACTGAGGTCAGACAATTTTTACGCGCTTCAGAGCTCAGTGGTCCGGTTGTGAGCTTGTGTGGCCTACCACTTCATGGCAACTCTGTCACTCCTAGATGTTTCCACTTCACAATAACAGCACTTACAGATAACCTGGTGCAGGGCATCAATTTGACAAACTAACTTGTCGTAAAGGTGTCATCCTATGACGGTGCCGCGTTGTAAGTCACTGAGCTCTTCAGTAATCCCATTCTACTGCCAATGTTTGTCCATGGAGATTTTATATACCCGTCAGTAATGGGTGTGGTTGAAATAGCCGAATCAACTCATTTTAAGCGGTGTCCACATACCATGTAGTGTACTTGAATAGACTTCAGCTTTGTACACATTCTCTATTTGGGTGTTGGTGACCATGCCTGTTAAACTCTCAATGTTCTGTTGTCCTCCCATTCAGCTTAGCTCTGACCAAACTAGACATCTTGGATGTGCTCCCAGAGATCAAAGTTGGTGTGTCGTACTCTGTGAACGGTGAAAATATACCTAATTTTCCAGGTAGGCTGCTCATCAAAACAGCAACCAATTGGCAGCAGCTAATGGGGATCCTCAATAAATACAATAACAATGATGCTTCTGTACTTGTTAATGAGAATAAAGTGAACTGAATAAGGGAGCTATGCTATATTTTTAATTGCAGTATTCCAAGTCTTGTCTTAAGTTTATGGCAGCCAATGGCCTGACGTTGTGCACAACTCTCCCCAGCCAACCAGGAAGTCTTACAGAGCGTTGAGGTTCAGTATGACACCCTGCCAGGTTGGAACAGTGACACCTCCACCGCCAGAACATTTGATGAGCTGCCAGAGAACGCCCAGAAATACGTCCGCTACATTGAGGAGCACCTCGGTGTGCCCGGTAAGAACCCCCCTCTCCAAAATACCTGGAGATGTCAGGTTGATTCAGATGGGGTGAAAATACATTGTAGTGGTCACAGGTGTGGACCATATTTGGGGACATGTTGTTTTATTGGTAAAGCTATTCAATAAGTACTTTTCACCCACAGTGAAATGGATTGGCGTAGGCAAGTCTCGGGAGTCCATGATCCAGATCTTCTAAGGTCTTCTCCACACTGTAGCCACCACCAAACCTGACCCTCAGTCCCGCCTCTCTTCCGATGGTTACCTGGTTCCAGTGGCCTGGGAAACTGGTCCTATGCTACTGGTCCTATGCTATGCCACTCCTCGGTCCCCAACTCACTTCCACACCACAGACACCAACCTGGGAGCTGCTCCTGGGGATGCTCTTATCATCCTATCCATGATCCCGCTCTCTCCTTATTCTCTCTCTGTCTCTGAAGACCTGTGTGGGACTCTTCAAAATGGCCTCCTCAGGCGTTAACAGGGAAGTACACTTCAGTTGCTTGCCAGCCTACGTCTGTTACTCCCCATGTTTGGTTTGTCAGAAAGCCCTCAGAGCTGCCTCTGGCCTTTCTTTATGGATCTGTTATCCTGACATCCTTGCACACCACACACACACTCAAATCACACAAAACCATACTCAAATCCAGGTGTGTGACACTGTCATTGACCCGTCTGCAAGCCAATGTCAGAAACGATATGACCATGTTCATGTGTACAGTACTGCAGTGGGACTTGGTTGATTCATACACCAATTTTCTGTGCCTGTTCTGTGATGAAAACAGTTTGTGTAAATGTGTTCTTATGCCTAGCATGGGCCAAGGAGCCCATGGCCATGAAACGACCCACACGAGCAACTTAAGATACAAAGTTTCTGTATGGACAACTGTCAATGTCTCTGTATACAATTGTAATAATGGCAGGAAATGTAGAATATGTTGCTACTGTTATAATGACCTTGTTCCATGCAACATAGTTGCCATTACTAGAGATACAATCTTAAATGGGCATTTTAGAGGCGTCACAATCAAACAACCTCTTAGTAATTTCCCCAGCTGACTAGAAATGAGTTTTTATTTCAAAGCAGTAGAAAGCTGTGTTACTACTGGACATTAAAACAGGGGTCAGTTAACATTTTGATAGAAGATCACCTATCAAACTCCACATTGAAATGACGCAAGAATGTATTTCAATGCTATTCTAAGTTTAAACTCCAACGCAAACACATGATGTTGATATGCTGAACTCTAGTCTCAGGACTTCTACTCAATCACAACAGTGTATATATTTTACTTCTATTTTAATGATTTTAGGACTAGGTATGATGGATTATTTTCTGCAACTGCTGGATGTGTGGGTTTTCTGCAGATGTAGCGTATTAGACAGCAGATCGCCTCCTGGCTCGGTAACAACTATATAGAACTTTTGCTTTTATAAACTGGAGCTGTTTAAGTGAAATGGAATTGAATCATGGGTTTTCCCATCACTGATATACAATCTAAATATTTCAAATTAAGATTTTTAAAGACATGAAAGGACCTCTTCTGTTTATGTACTCGATCCATACATTAACACCGGAGTTGCTTGATTTTTCATGGTAAAATTGTTACTAGGAAAGGCGTGTATTCAAGGTTGACTTTGTACCTTGAATAACAGTTGTCGAAGGGTGCCTATTCATGCAGAGATGGAGGACTACTCATACAATATCTGTTTGCCTTTGTATCTGTAGGTCTCTACAGAGAAGGCTGTAGGCTCCTGTGAAATAATGGGTTTCTACGTTGGTGGCGAAGTGCTTTCTCTTTCTAATATGGAAGTGTCAAACTAGTGTCACTACATAAGTTACTATCTGTCAGGTACATTGTTAGGTCTGTCTTCAGTAGAGCAGTTATCTCTGCTAGGCCTATATGATGTCAGTCTTGTTCTTCTCCTGTGTCTTTTTGATTCTAAGATTATATCAGCGATTATGGTATTCAGCTAAAGTATACTCGGTGTGAAGATGAAAACATGCACTGGAAATTAAACTAATGGGATGTCTTTAAATGCTGCTTATCCTTGTTTCTATAGATTATCCAATGGCCTGCCCATAGGCCACACAATGTGGTAAACATTTTCTGCTTTACATATAGCAGCAACTAATCAGTTGAGATACTTACCCTGTCAGTAGTGTCAACACCCACCTGAAACTCCCCATACAAGGTGAAGGCATTCTGTCTGCTAATCCTAAACTATATGCCTCCGGACACCCACCCCTATGACATGTTTTTTCAGGACTAACTGTGCCTTGGGCTCCCGTTCAAGACTTTCATGTTTTTATTTACCATAAATCTTAACCTGGGCCCTTGGTAATGGCCCGTAACTAAGCATTTCACTGTTGGTCTACTACACCTGTTCACTACACCCGCAATAACATCTGCTAAAGGTGTGTGTGACCAATAAGATTTTATTTGATGTGATAAATACACATTTTGATTTGGGTTTGAATACCTGTAAAATGTATATTTCTACCTTGAGGCTCATCTGTAAGTGAGTGGGTAGATGAGAAGATGGTTAGACCATTGCTTTCACCTATGTTACAGTGATGTCCTCAAGCAAAGAAGCGTATATTAAAATGGTCAAACGGTCCTGCTCTTACCGCCCCGCTCTTCAAGGCAGCTTAGTATTTTGCTTTCTCTATCCCACCACATCAGCTTAACATGTTGGAAGAATGTTTGGCTCCTATGCTCAACATTGGCTCCCATTCAAACACAAAAATGTTGTCTGTTAATTAGGCTTTGATGAGCAACATGTAAAATTAGTTCACAAGCCTCATTTAGCCAAAAACAAGCATGTACGGTGCAAAATGAGTTTTTGATGTGAATAGTCCTTAACTGGCTCGTTAAGGTGAGACAAAGGCAGGATATTTTTGAATGAAGAGGGAAATGTATACAGTATATCCTGATCTTGGCGATAAATCCATGTTAATAGTTTGCTTTACTGTTTATCCCTTCCCAGTACTGCCTTCCAAAGTTACTCATCTCAGTAAAGTAACCATAGCGTTTAAACTGGTTCCAGCATTTTAATCAGTGTGTCATGTTTAAAAGAGAAACATTTAATTGGCATGATGACTACTAGGCTTTAAATCTAACTCCAATTTTTGAATATTTTTTTCATTTGAACACACACAGGTAAACGCATATTCTGCGTTGTATCGCTGCTGTATTAAGTGTGTGTGTGTGTGTAGCACTTCAGTACCATTATCTTGGTTTTGTTGTAGCTTGTTGCATATGCTTTTGGAGATGGTGGTGCTGGCTGGGGAGTTGTGCATGTTTATCAAATGTAATTTGTACAGTACTGGTCTGACTCTTAGTAATAATCAAATAAGGTAATATCAATGACAAACTTGCAATACAAATCTAGAACAAGATTCAAACTAATAAAAACATTGTAAATGTCAGTTTATTTATCTATAAGAAATTCATCCGCGTATTTCTTCGAGGGAAATATTGTCTTAACGGTTGCTGCATAATCCATCACAATCGCCCGTGTACCTCATTACATGTCCACCAGGGGGAGACATTTACCTTGGAATAGTATTTCATTTGTTAAATTGCGATACGCACTGCTAGCTGAGAATTAGACAACTAAATGGGATAACGGATAGTTTTATATTAATCATTGAAGTTCGCACTATCAATGAGGATTAATAATGCCTATAAGAGAGGCAGTACCAACTCTTTCCTCGTGTATTTTATTCAATTTCATTGTCTACTTGTTATCAGTAGTGGTCATGCTAATTTGACTACATCTAAATAAAAACAGTTATTCCAGTCATGGAGGGTGAAACCTCAACCAGGGATAGGACATGGATAAGAACAGCTGATCATTGCCCATACAAAGAGGTATGTATCACCTTCATAAAACAAGCAGCTCGAGCTACTACACAACACAGAGCATTGGTGTCAAGTTTAGGCCAGCCAGCCTTCAGCTCATCTCCATTGTGTGACAAGTCACGGATAGACCATATCACACAGCAGGCTGTTGCTTCTCTTTCCGGTTTAGAAAGGAACAGTTTACCGTTTACACTAGGAACAAAACGAAAGCTAACGGTAAACGAAACAGGGAGGGTCCCACCTGAATTTGTCTAATAGAAACTTGTTTAAGTTGCAAAACGATTTCCATTTGGAGTAAGCTTTCTGTTGCATAAGGTTTTGCAACCAAGTCTGTCTAATGAATACATCCCAGGGCACTCTACTCTGTTTGCCCTTCATATTTGAATCCTTGTGTAAGGCCTCTGTTTGCCAGCCACCACTGTATTATACTAGAGGGTTAAGCAGATCCAACAGACATCCAAATTAGTGCTGCGGGAACCAAGACAGTTTGTTTGCCTTTCACCTGTGGCCTAGACACAAATAATGCTATAGAAGCCTGGGGATGTGCAGTTACACCACCAAATAAAACCTGTGTTTAGCTTATGGTCTTATGGTCACTCGCTCTGCAGTTTGGACAGAATTTACAGTTTTATAGCTTCATCTAACTGTCTACGCGTTCCTCACAGCCATAATACAGTATGTGTATTGCATTGCTTAATTGTACGTTCTCTATGGTCACCATCTACAACCTAGATTATACAGGTCCTACTTGAAAGTGGTTTGAGGTTACGAGGTTCACACTTCGCACTGCATCCGTTCTCGCCACATCCCATTGACAGAAAAAAGCACACGCCCAAAAGCATGCCCCCCCCCTGTTTAGAATACACACAAATGGGTCTCTCGCTCTCTCTCTCTGGCCTGATGGTCTGGTCAGTATAAGTGCTAGGGTCACGAATGAGCCATCACCAGGCAGTGGGCGAATGGGCCAGCTTCCCAATCCAAGTGTGGTAGGCCTGTAGCCTGGGCCAAACAGGACCAGGCCAGGTGGCCCATAACGGTCTCATTAGAGCAGATGTGAGGCTGTGGCCGTCTGCTGTGCTGCTGTGGCTGTCTCTGCCCTCCCCTTCCTCTGCTGCTTCTATTGGCCTGAGAAGCCCAGCAGCTGTTTACTGAGGGGCAGCCTAGGCCAACGCCTGCCTGATCCCTGACCCTCACCCCCTAATGGGGGTAGGGAGGCAGCAGATGGGGGTGGGTCGGAGGAGGGGTGGGCCTGCCTTGGGTAGAGTGAGGCTGGGTGGAAAGGGGGAATTCATGAGGGAGTAGTAGTGGTGGCTGTTGCTCTGACTGGGTGGAAAGGGTTCGAGTTGATTGGACGTATGATGGGGGGTAGGGGTTGGGGGGGATAGGGGTTGGGGGGTTCACCGCAGCCAGGGTCTCTGACAGTCAACACAAGGGCAAAAGACCTGGGGGTGAAAAAGCCTTCTTGTTGAGTTTGAGTGACTGGAAGCGTCCATTAGTCATTGCACATGTGTATCTATTTGTTTTCTGTGGATGATAATGAGACAGATTGGTAGAAAGCCTGTCTACAGCAGGGGTTGTTGTGCACAGTAGCTTTGAAATCCTGCCTGATACAATATCTCCTGTCAATATATACTATGTCAATGGTTTTATTTGATGGTAAATAAAACAAACTGTACAACAAAGAAACATTACAAAATCAGGATTTCCAAAACTTTCACAGCATTAGATTTACATTTGAGTCATTTAGCAGATGCTCTTATCCAGTGTGACTTACAATTAGTGCCTTTCCCCTCTAATCTCCATATAGTGCGACTCAGTGGTGGTCGTCATCGGCCAGAAACAGAAACAACATTCTGTCTTGAGTAACAGCAGCAGCATGAGGCTGTGGCTGCATGTGGCTGGACATTTGCCGTCCCTGTGTCTCCAGAACGGACAGGTGTTGGCGTCAGCAGTGTCCAGACTCGTTCCGGCAGCTGCTGCGGCCACAACCCCCTCCCCCCTCTGACAGATGTAGCCACACCACCCGGCAACTTTATGGACCCTGGGCTGTTTTGACTTTAAATATTTGCCCAGGAGGGACAGCCCTGTTTGGGCAAGGGGTTGAAAAGAGCTGGGTGGCTTCTCAGCGTCACGGAAATAAAACCTACAGAAGATACTTAGACAGTTGACTTGACACCACAGAAGGGTGTTTGGGGAAAACACAAATTCCCAAGTCTTTGCAAGTCCATTTTGGAATGTTAACAGGCTTGGAGAACAATTTGATATTGTGGAACAGAGGAAGATTGGCCCACTAGTCAAAATGACAATTATACAGAAGTGACATTTACCATCTAATGTCATCACATTTAGTGCAATGATTATTCTGTTGAAATAGTTTAGTATTGTAAAGAAAAAAATCAGAGAAACGGGAAAAAGTAGCCGCACACTTCATGAATGATGACAGCAGAGTGGATGTACAGTTAAATGTTCTACAAGGCCTGAATTCTACTGCCATTCAAGAATCTTTTTTAAAATCATTTTATAGTGTGCAAATCCTCCTTCCATGAGTCTTGACTCATAATCCTAAACGCCTATGAAGGTGACATCCAACCTTCAGGTTGTTTTTAAAGGCATTATTGAAGTCTCTTAATTGACTCTGTAGATTATACCATTAGAGGAAAGGTATATCTTTATTTTAAAGACACTGTAGACTGGGATTAGAGCTAATTACAGTCAAAAGGGTAGAAATCCGGTGCTGATCTTGGGGAAAAATGTAATCCAGCTGGATTCAAAGTCTCTGAGGGAGATGTGGAAAGCACCTTGTTCCACCATCTGGGACAGCAGACAAACCCTCAGCCCCATTAAGATACCACATTAAGGGGCTGCTGGTAGTTTCAAGATACAGCAGACAGGAGTGCACCTAGCAATACATTTTACTGTCCGAGAGAGAGAGCGGTGGAGGGAGATAAACTTTCTTCGCACAGTGAAATTCATCTTGAAACGTAACTTCTGAACACTGCCAAACAGATGCTAGTACAATTGCTTCCCCCTGCAATCTAAGTATGGTGCCCATATGGTTGCAGCTGATGGGGGTGATTGTTGGTATTGTTCACTTTGTCAGCAATCCTGGGAGATGTAGGAGCTCTAATGATAATGCAATGTGCAGATGTGGTCGGGGAGAGGACGCCGTCGTTAACTCACACAGCCGTCTACAGAGGCCCACTCCTCCTTACATTATGACAGATGCTGTCCAGCCTGCTCAGAGCTGACCTTCTGTAGGAACAAACACTTCTCTGAGGCTTCCACATCACAGCTGTACAGGTGTAACAGAGACCGGTTAGGAGACCGACTGAAACTGAAGCATTAGATTTCAAGCCTTTCTGATCTGAGTTAGTATTGGCCTTTGAGTAAGTTATGGTCTGAGAGGAATTACCAGAGGTGTGAGTAATGGTCTCCCTGGGAGGACTCTGTATACCTGGTTCCAGAAGAATCTTGTTAGATATGCTAATTGCCCCAAGCGGTGGACACTAGTGCATAGTCAATTAAATAAGTCTGAATATAACACAACTAGAGGAGGTGAAGGTTGAGAGCTGATTTCTTATTTTACACAATTCCAGCAACAGAATCATGCTTATATTATCACAATATCTTCAACTTCCATTTGCTCCTGTCAGATGTTGTCTAGGAATGCTATGTACAAAGCACGTATAAGGCCTTTTCCTTATGGACAACATGCATACAGTACCTGTGTTGCACAATGCACTTGCAACCCGATATTGGACAAATCTCCCCATGTCACATTTCAACAGTTCCCTTTGATATCCGACTGATGGTATTATGTTGCCTTAAATAATACAGCAGAATGTGTTGCATTGGCTGTGCCAGGTCCTACAGGCTGGGCCCACGTCTCTCCCTCTCTAACCCAGATCAGGATGCAAGCATTAATCCTGGGAGTGGGCCTGGGGCCACCCCAGCACTGCTGCAGGTTGGGAGGGGGCGACAGATGGGGCCTGCTTTGCCAGAGCTGGGAGGGAGCGGAGAGGTTGGCATCTTGGGGTGAGAGAACATAGTGACACTCCTGTTCCTGCACTGAACCAGGCCTGAACCACACAGGCAGCATCCACACACGCTCAAACACAAACACTATGCAAGGATACATAGGTTACAGGAATTAAGGGCTTACTACTCTCACACACAAACACCTTATCGCTGCTCTGCTTATTACAGTGCTACAGTCTGAGTACACTGTACCTGTCATAGAAAAGCAGTGGAATGAAACTATCTACAACAAGCAGATTAAACAATACAGGTAATGGGTACATTCAGATGACTCATGGCTCATATACAATGGTGGTAGCTCATATACAATGGTGGTAGCTCCCACATGTCACTGTACATCAGAGGTGCTGGTGGGAGGAGCTATAGGAGGACGGACTCATTTTGATGGCTGGACTGGAATAAATGGAATGAAGTCAAACAGTTTCCATATGTTTGGTACCATTCCATTGATTCAATTTCAGCTATTACAAAAATCCCGTACTCTTATAGCTCCTCCCACCAGCCTCTACTGTACATGGAAGGGCATCATTTTGATACACCTGTCCTCCTCCCTGTCTACTGTAACTGTCACTACCTTTGTTTAGCAGTGATTTGTAAAGTTATGATGAACGATATTAGACTGGGAGGAAAGCTGGATTCCTCATCTCCCACAGCTGCCTGCCTGCTCCCTGGAGACGCCCTCTCTCTTGGCTCGCCCCCGTGTGTGTGTGTGTGTGTGTGTGTGTGTGTGTGTGTTGCCTGCTGAGTCACACCTTTGCAGCAGGAGAGGTCTGGAGCAGACTGACGTGTGCAGGGGGCTCTCATTTCAGTCTGTCCAAACCTTTCTCACACACACACACTCTCTCTCTCTCTCTCTCTCTCTCAACACTGAGCCGATCAGTAATCAGTGCCACAACACCAAGGGCATCTACAACACAACAGCTCTGATTGGTTAGGTAGGGATAGGCTTAGGGAAGAGACACGTCAGTATGTTGTGGAGTCTGAATAGTCCACTACGTACTGTTTACTTCGTTGTGTACTAACAGTACTAAATGTTGGTACTAAATTTGGCTATTTTTGACATATTGGCTACAAAGAAAATTCTGCAATAAGCTAAAAATATCAACATAATAAAGCCTCGACCATACTGACAAAGTGCTCTACAGATGAATTGCAGGAGGCTGTGAAGGATTCATTCAGTATTCAAGTGTAAAAGCTACATATTTAGGTTAACAAATATTGTATCGTTTACTGTAAAGATATTCAGTGTTCTGTCAAAATATGTACTGTAACTTCAGTTGGTGTTGAGGGGAAATACATGGAATATATTGACAAGAAGTCAAGCTGTTGTTTCAGACGAGGTACAGTACAAAGTTCTCCCTGGTAAAGGATAGTGACCTCTCTGTCATAGCCATCTGTACAGCACGTTCCCATGCTCACCCTCCTCCTGCCTGTCATAGCCATCTGTACAGCATCATGCTCACCCTCCTGCCTGTCATAGCCATATGTACAGCACGTTCCCATGCTCACCCTCCTCCTGCCTGTCATAGCCATCTGTACAGCAGGTTCCCATGCTCACCCTCCTCCTGCCTGTCATAGCCATCTGTACAGCAGGTTCCCATGCTCATAGCCCTCCTCCTGCCTGTCATAGCCATCTGTACAGCATCCTCCCCTGCCTGTCATAGCCATATGTACAGCAGGTTCCCATGCTCACCCTCCTCCTGCCTGTCATAGCCATCTGTACAGCACGTTCCCATGCTCACCCTCCTCCTGCCTGTCATAGCCATCTGTACAGCACGTTCCCATGCTCACCCTCCTCCTGCCTGTCATAGCCATCTGTACAGCACGTTCCCATGCTCACCCTCCTCCTGCCTGTCATAGCCATCTGTACAGCAGGTTCCCCCTGCCTGTCATAGCCATCTGTACAGCAGGTTCCCCCTGCCTGTCATAGCCATCTGTACAGCATCCTCCCCCTGCCTGTCATAGCCATATGTACAGCAGGTTCCCATGCTCACCCTCCTCCTGCCTGTCATAGCCATCTGTACAGCACGTTCCCATGCTCACCCTCCTCCTGCCTGTCATAGCCATCTGTACAGCACGTTCCCATGCTCACCCTCCTCCTGCCTGTCATAGCCATCTGTACAGCACGTTCCCATGCTCACCCTCCTCCTGCCTGTCATAGCCATCTGTACAGCAGGTTCCCATGCTCACCCTCCTCCTGCCTGTCATAGCCATCTGTACAGCAGGTTCCCCCTGCCTGTCATAGCCATCTGTACAGCAGGTTCCCCCTGCCTGTCATAGCCATCTGTACAGCACGTTCCCATGCTCACCCTCCTCCTGCCTGTCATAGCCATCTGTACAGCACGTTCCCATGCTCACCCTCCTCCTGCCTGTCATAGCCATCTGTACAGCAGGTTCCCATGCTCACCCTCCTCCTGCCTGTCATAGCCATCTGTACAGCATCCTCCCCCTGCCTGTCATAGCCATATGTACAGCACGTTCCCATGCTCACCCTCCTCCTGCCTGTCATAGCCATCTGTACAGCACGTTCCCATGCTCACCCTCCTCCTGCCTGTCATAGCCATCTGTACAGCACGTTCCCATGCTCACCCTCCTCCTGCCTGTCATAGCCATCTGTACAGCATCCTCCCCTGCCTGTCATAGCCATATGTACAGCAGGTTCCCATGCTCACGCTCCTCCTGCCTGTCATAGCCATCTGTACAGCACGTTCCCATGCTCACCCTCCTGCCTGTCATAGCCATCTGTACAGCACGTTCCCATGCTCACCCTCCTCCTGCCTGTCATAGCCATCTGTACAGCACGTTCCCATGCTCACCCTCCTCCTGCCTGTCATAGCCATCTGTACAGCATCCTCCCCCTGCCTGTCATAGCCATATGTACAGCACGTTCCCATGCTCACCCTCCTCCTGCCTGTCATAGCCATCTGTACAGCACGTTCCCATGCTCACCCTCCTCCTGCCTGTCATAGCCATCTGTACAGCACGTTCCCATGCTCACCCTCCTCCTGCCTGTCATAGCCATCTGTACAGCACCTCCCCATGCATCCTCCTCCTGCCTGTCATAGCCATCTGTACAGCATCCTCCTCCTGCCTGTCATAGCCATATGTACAGCAGGTTCCCATGCTCACCCTCCTCCTGCCTGTCATAGCCATCTGTACAGCACGTTTCCATGCTCACCCTCCTCCTGCCTGTCATAGCCATCTGTACAGCATCCTCCTCCTGCCTGTCATAGCCATATGTACAGCAGGTTCCCATGCTCACCCTCCTCCTGCCTGTCATAGCCATCTGTACAGCACGTTCCCATGCTCACCCTCCTCCTGCCTGTCATAGCCATCTGTACAGCACGTTCCCATGCTCACCCTCCTCCTGCCTGTCATAGCCATATGTACAGCAGGTTCCCATGCTCACCCTCCTCCTGCCTGTCATAGCCATCTGTACAGCACGTTCCCATGCTCACCCTCCTCCTGCCTGTCATAGCCATCTGTACAGCACGTTCCCATGCTCACCCTCCTCCTGCCTGTCATAGCCATCTGTACAGCATCCTCCTCCTGCCTGTCATAGCCATCTGTACAGCACGTTCCCATGCTCACCCTCCTCCTGCCTGTCATAGCCATCTGTACAGCATCCTCCTCCTGCCTGTCATAGCCATCTGTACAGCAGGTTCCCATGCTCACCCTCCTCCTGCCTGTCATAGCCATCTGTACAGCATCCTCCTCCTGCCTGTCATAGCCATCTGTACAGCACGTTCCCATGCTCACCCTCCTCCTGCCTGTCATAGCCATCTGTACGGCATCCTCCTCCTGCCTGTCATGGCCATCTGTACAGCATCCTCCTCCTGCCTGTCATGGCCATCTGTACAGCATCCTCCTCCTGCCTGTCATAGCCATATGTACAGCAGGTTCCCATGCTCACCCTCCTCCTGCCTGTCATAGCCATCTGTACAGCACGTTTCCATGCTCACCCTCCTCCTGCCTGTCATAGCCATCTGTACAGCATCCTCCTCCTGCCTGTCATAGCCATATGTACAGCAGGTTCCCATGCTCACCCTCCTCCTGCCTGTCATAGCCATCTGTACAGCAGGTTCCCATGCTCACCCTCCTCCTGCCTGTCATAGCCATATGTACAGCAGGTTCCCATGCTCACCCCCTCCTGCCTGTCATAGCCATCTGTACAGCATCCCCTCCTCCTGCCTGTCATAGCCATATGTACAGCACCCTCCTCCGTTCCCATGCTCACCCTCCTCCTGCCTGTCATAGCCATCTGTACAGCATCCTCCTCCTGCCTGTCATAGCCATATGTACAGCAGGTTCCCATGCTCACCCTCCTCCTGCCTGTCATAGCCATCTGTACAGCACGTTCCCATGCTCACCCTCCTCCTGCCTGTCATAGCCATCTGTACAGCATCCTCCTCCTGCCTGTCATAGCCATATGTACAGCAGGTTCCCATGCTCACCCTCCTCCTGCCTGTCATAGCCATCTGTACAGCACGTTCCCATGCTCACCCTCCTCCTGCCTGTCATAGCCATCTGTACAGCACGTTCCCATGCCATCTCACCCTCCTCCTGCCTGTCATAGCCATCTGTACAGCACGTTCCCATGCTCACCCTCCTCCTGCCTGTCATAGCCATCTGTACAGCATCCTCCCCCTGCCTGTCATAGCCATATGTACAGCACGTTCCCATGCTCACCCTCCTCCTGCCTGTCATAGCCATCTGTACAGCACGTTCCCATGCTCACCCTCCTCCTGCCTGTCATAGCCATCTGTACAGCACGTTCCCATGCTCACCCTCCTCCTGCCTGTCATAGCCATCTGTACAGCATCCTCCCCTGCCTGTCATAGCCATCTGTACAGCAGGTTCCCATGCTCACCCTCCTCCTGCCTGTCATAGCCATCTGTACAGCACGTTCCCATGCTCACCCTCCTCCTGCCTGTCATAGCCATCTGTACAGCACGTTCCCATGCTCACCCTCCTCCTGCCTGTCATAGCCATCTGTACAGCACGTTCCCATGCTCACCCTCCTCCTGCCTGTCATAGCCATCTGTACAGCATCCTCCCCCTGCCTGTCATAGCCATATGTACAGCACGTTCCCATGCTCACCCTCCTCCTGCCTGTCATAGCCATCTGTACAGCACGTTCCCATAGCCTCAGGTTCCCCTCCTCCTGCCTGTCATAGCCATCTGTACAGCATCCTCCTCCTGCCTGTCATAGCCATCTGTACAGCACGTTCCCATGCTCACCCTCCTCCTGCCTGTCATAGCCATCTGTACAGCATCCTCCTCCTGCCTGTCATAGCCATCTGTACAGCACGTTCCCATGCTCACCCTCCTCCTGCCTGTCATAGCCATCTGTACGGCATCCTCCTCCTGCCTGTCATAGCCATCTGTACAGCATCCTCCTCCTGCCTGTCATAGCCATATGTACAGCAGGTTCCCATGCTCACCCTCCTCCTGCCTGTCATAGCCATCTGTACAGCACGTTTCCATGCTCACCCTCCTCCTGCCTGTCATAGCCATATGTACAGCATCCTCCTCCTGCCTGTCATAGCCATATGTACAGCAGGTTCCCATGCTCACCCTCCTCCTGCCTGTCATAGCCATCTGTACAGCAGGTTCCCATGCTCACCCTCCTCCTGCCTGTCATAGCCATATGTACAGCAGGTTCCCATGCTCACCCTCCTGCCTGTCATAGCCATCTGTACAGCATCCTCCTCCTGCCTGTCATAGCCATATGTACAGCAGGTTCCCATGCTCACCCTCCTCCTGCCTGTCATAGCCATCTGTACAGCAGGTTCCCATGCTCACCCTCCTCCTGCCTGTCATAGCCATCTGTACAGCAGGTTCCCATGCTCACCCTCCTCCTGCCTGTCATAGCCATCTGTACAGCATCCTCCTCCTGCCTGTCATAGCCATATGTACAGCACGTTCCCATGCTCACCCTCCTCCTGCCTGTCATAGCCATCTGTACAGCATCCTCCTCCTGCCTGTCATAGCCATATGTACAGCAGGTTCCCATGCTCACCCTCCTCCTGCCTGTCATAGCCATCTGTACAGCACGTTCCCATGCTCACCCTCCTCCTGCCTGTCATAGCCATCTGTACAGCATCCTCCTCCTGCCTGTCATAGCCATATGTACAGCAGGTTCCCATGCTCACCCTCCTCCTGCCTGTCATAGCCATCTGTACAGCAGGTTCCCATGCTCACCCTCCTCCTGCCTGTCATAGCCATCTGTACAGCACGTTCCCATGCTCACCCTCCTCCTGCCTGTCATAGCCATCTGTACAGCACGTTCCCATGCTCACCCTCCTCCTGCCTGTCATAGCCATCTGTACAGCATCCTCCCCCTGCCTGTCATAGCCATATGTACAGCACGTTCCCATGCTCACCCTCCTCCTGCCTGTCATAGCCATCTGTACAGCACGTTCCCATGCTCACCCTCCTCCTGCCTGTCATAGCCATCTGTACAGCACGTTCCCATGCTCACCCTCCTCCTGCCTGTCATAGCCATCTGTACAGCATCCTCCCCTGCCTGTCATAGCCATATGTACAGCAGGTTCCCATGCTCACCCTCCTCCTGCCTGTCATAGCCATCTGTACAGCACGTTCCCATGCTCACCCTCCTCCTGCCTGTCATAGCCATATGTACAGCATCCTCCTCCTGCCTGTCATAGCCATATGTACAGCAGGTTCCCATGCTCACCCTCCTCCTGCCTGTCATAGCCATATGTACAGCAGGTTCCCATGCTCACCCTCCTGCCTGTCATAGCCATCTGTACAGCATCCTCCTCCTGCCTGTCATAGCCATATGTACAGCACGTTCCCATGCTCACCCTCCTCCTGCCTGTCATAGCCATCTGTACAGCATCCTCCTCCTGCCTGTCATAGCCATATGTACAGCAGGTTCCCATGCTCACCCTCCTCCTGCCTGTCATAGCCATATGTACAGCAGGTTCCCATGCTCACCCTCCTCCTGCCTGTCATAGCCATCTGTACAGCAGGTTCCCATGCTCACCCTCCTGCCTGTCATAGCCATCGGTACAGCAGGTTCCCATGCTCACCCTCCTCCTGCCTGTCATAGCCATCGGTACAGCAGGTTCCCATGCTCTCCCTCCTCCTGCTTGTCATAGCCATCGGTACAGCAGGTTCCCATGCTCACCCTCCTCCTGCCTGTCATAGCCATCGGTACAGCAGGTTCCCATGCTCACCCTCCTGCCTGTCATAGCCATCTGTACAGCAGGTTCCCATGCTCACCCTCCTGCCTGTCATAGCCATCGGTACAGCAGGTTCCCATGCTCACCCTCCTCCTGTCTGTCATAGCCATCGGTACAGCAGGTTCCCATGCTCTCCCTCCTCCTGCTTGTCATAGCCATCGGTACAGCAGGTTCCCATGCTCACCCTCCTCCTGCCTGTCATAGCAATCGGTACAGCAGGTTCCCATGCTCACCCTCCTCCTGCCTGTCATAGCCATCGGTACAGCAGGTTCCCATGCTCACCCTCCTGCCTGTCATAGCCATCTGTACAGCAGGTTCCCATGCTCACCCTCCTGCCTGTCATAGCCATCGGTACAGCAGGTTCCCATGCTCACCCTCCTCCTGCCTGTCATAGCCATCGGTACAGCAGGTTCCCATGCTCTCCCTCCTCCTGCTTGTCATAGCCATCGGTACAGCAGGTTCCCATGCTCACCCTCCTCCTGCCTGTCATAGCCATCGGTACAGCAGGTTCCCATGCTCACCCTCCTCCTGCCTGTCATAGCCATCTGTACAGCAGTTTCCCATGCTCACCCTCCTCCTGCCTGTCATAGCCATCGGTACAGCAGGTTCCCATACAACCCCCCCCCGCCTGTGGACCCTTAAGGTCGCACCAAGCGATGTGCCCAGAAAAGTGCTGAGTTGCACACATCAAAATCCTGCCAAGACCCCTATCAACATCACACGCCCTCCTGCCCAGTTATCTGCACTGGACAGAACTGCTACCAACAGCTGGTAAAGTCGAGAGAGCACTCAGCCCGCAATGCCACAATAATGTCTGCACTCTGCACATAGTCTGCCCCATTTTCATAGAATAAGATTTATTTATTAGTATCTTACGTAGTCGCTAACTTAGTATTACCATGCCTGAGACAAACAATAACCATGTATTCTAGGATTGTGTTACATATTACAATATCTGAGTATCATGTATGTCACACAATTTCTACAGATGAAACATGTTTCAACACATACAAATAAACATGTTTCAAAACATACAAATACATGTGTCAAAACAAATACTAATGACACACAATTAACTGCATTCCCATGCAGTCCACTCTTTCCTCTTTCCATCCAATGCCTTAGTTGTGGCACAACAATTTTTCTCACTCCTCGAAAGTCTCACACAAAAGAGATGTAGGGAGTTTAATCTCATCCCATACGAGCCTGCGAAAGAGTTAGTGGGGGCCGTTGTGTGTTTGTGCGTGTGTGTGGAGGGGGGAGGGGTATGGTCTGGGCCCCTCTAACAGAGACACTGACATTCAAGTTCGAATTGCGTCTTCTTTTGTTCATGGGTGCAGTCAGAGCAGATAGCTCTCTGGGACCACATCCCCCCCCCCCTCCCTCTTTCCCCACCAAAACTAACCCCCTTGCACCTCTCTCTGCCAGCCTGCTGGCTAGGAGCACAACTGCATTGTCTGGGTGGAGACGGCGCTTGTTGCTAGCCTTCTGTCTCTATGCTGAGCGCTTGACAATGGCTGCTTTTTAAATACGCAGACAATCGATAGAAAGACACATTCCTCCCTCCTGTCTGTTATTGTAACCTTACAAAAGCTCTGCCCTTGTACACTTCTTTTTTCTGAAGACTTAATGTGTCACTCAATCCGTTTGAATTCCACGGCACAACTGCAAACATTTCATTTCATGGCATTTGGCATTGAAAAATCTGTAAGTTTTAGATTTGTATGGTTATTGGTTAGATCATTTTTATTCCCTCTTTATGTACAATATTTGCTCTCTAGATATTTTACCTCAATTAAAATCCTTCTGCAAAGGTTAAGGTTGTCATCACAATTGAAGGTTTTCTCAAGTATACTGATGCAACAGTATCCCCTGTAGCTTCATTACAATCTATTTATTGCAAGACTTCTAATTCTTTAACCTCAACAGTGGTGCCAAACATTCATCTCAAGCAAATCAGCCTTTTATGGTGAAAAGGTGTCCTAAACTCTTTTACATCCATCCATTTTTGCTTAGTACAGTTAGACACTTAGTACAGTCCTAGTTTGTTCTGATGTTTGTAACTTCACAGCCATAGCTGGCCTTGTAGAAGCATGTGCTTGTCTCTCCCCAGCCCAGGCGCTCACAGCTTGGAAGAGGGCTGGCTCACACAAACTTCTGTGTTTTAGCTGCTACAGACAGTCGCCCAAGCTGGTCGCCGATTCCAACATGTTGAGCCACTACCCTTCGGCACAGCCAAATGTTTCTGCAGCTGCCCTTTTGTCCCCGTTCCTTAAGTAAACAAAGGACAGATACAAATTAATGACCTAAATTCAGAGCAAAACACTCAGCCCCATCTGAGAGCAAATTGTCTTCTTCAAGCAGATGTTCAGGAACAGTGTAGGAAGCAATAATGTTACAGGTTCATTATTTTTCACTTTTAAAACAATACATAGTTACTTAGGGCCATTAATTAATAGGGGTTATATTTTTGTATTTCTAATTACTATTATGGGGAATTGAGTGTCAGCGTGACGTCATTGCTCCTGTCTAAGGAGTGTGACATTCAATTAATTAAATAATGAAAAGGGGGCAAATGTGATCATCAAATCAAATTTTATTTGTCACATGCGCCAAGTACAACAGGTTATCATGAAATGCTTACTTACAAGCCCTTAACCAATAATGCAGTTCAAGATTTAGTTAAGAAAACATTTACCAAATAAACTAAAGTCAAACATAATAAAAAATAACACAATAAAAGAACAATAAAGAGGCTATATACAGGGGGCACCAAGTCAATGTGTGGGGTAATACTACATGGACAAGTGAAAATAGTTAAGTCATTTAAAAAATAAAGGTGTAATGAATAGTTAAACCATTTAGAAAGAATGTTATGCCTTGATATAGTTCTCTTTATAGTTAACATGAATAATTTAAAGAGTTACATGTTTCTTAAACAATATCATGCCTGTGAAAACAGAAGAAAATCTACCAGTAATTAGGAGATGAGGGTGTTAGTCTTGGTGGGGGTGGGGGGGCTTACAGCATATGACCATCTGTAGCGATGCCCTAATGAATAACACTCACGTACTTCAAAGTGGTCAGTCTTTAATGCATCTGTAAGGCCAGGTTTGCAGAGCAGCAAGACATTAGATAAAGCTGATTTGTTTCTTGGAAAACTGTACTTGAGGAGCTTTGGCAGGAGGCTGTATGTGTTGAGGGGGGTGGTTCTCGACAAGCTGCTGCACTTTTTCTCAGGTCCAGCCCACGCCTTACCCAGTGCAACAGCTAGATATATCAGCACCACACACACGCACTGGCCATGCAGGGCACCACACTGTGCCCAACCTGGGCCCAATCTAGATCCACAGCCTCCCCACCCACCCACACACCCACCCACACAACATGGCATAGAAAAAGAAATGATGCCAATGCTTCTCTTACTTTCATTGCTGAAAAATATAGTATATAGAAATGCATTGTACAGAATCATCCACTATAGATACTGTTATGAAGAGCAATGCTAGAATATGTTGAATAACTCATGTGTAGGTATATCTTAGATAACCCATTACATGATACACTTAGGGTTGTGTGTAATTGTAACATTTGATTGAGCTTGTATCTAATACATATAGGCAGGCCTCTGGATTCTAGTCTGTTATAACACAGACTAAATGGGAGAAGAAAAAAAATCTATTTCTACAGATTACATCTTCCTTGTGTTCAAATATGACTGTGGCTCTAAGCTATATTAATAAGCATTTAAGTAATCTTCCAAATGTGCTGTAGTTTTGTGCCTGATAATGCAACACCGACTGAATGGTACCCATGTTATTTACTCGGTGACAAATTAAATACACAAATTCACATTGGAATTGAGTTAAGGTTCTTATAATTTATTGCAGTTTGCACACAATTTGAAAATTTCAACAACAGCACACCAAAAAAGTACAAAACTAAACAGCCTTAGAATTTACTCCCCTTGAGAACATAAAACATACTATGATTGTCAAAGCTAAAATGTCTAAATCCAGAAAAAGAACAATGTCAAAGAAACAAAATCTCGCAGGGAAGCAAATATATTTGAATCAAAATCTGCTTCTTTTTCAGACAGTGATTGTCCTTTTCAACAGATGTATTTCTATTCACCCTCATCTCTTCGTATATCGTCTTCTACATTTATGTTTTTCCCCACTGGACCTTTCCTGTTTTCAAGTAACCAAAGTTGGATTGATGATAAATGGAGATGCTTATCAGGTCATTTCACAGCTTACTTTCTTCTATTTTAAAAATGTCAATAAACAGTCCAGTTACAAACTTACAGTGTTAACAACGTGGAGAAAAAAAGCTGTTTACAGTAGTTTAAGGCGGTCAAGTACAATAAGAAAAGCCATCAATAATTGTAAATAAGTCTTCAAATAGAGTTAATCCACAAGTGATATTTTCCATGATATATTTGTGGTTGCAAACAGATCAATTACCACTGTGCAAAATGCCATGACACTGTGTGCAGTTGGCAAGGAGCACCCATGTCACCAGCTGATGCTGCCACCACCACATCCACTGAAGAGCAAACCAAACCCCCGGGCCAGTGTGGGCATGCCAGTATCTCCCCACAAGTGCGGACATTCATAGCTCTACTTACTATCATCGGAGTTTGGGTATAGTTAAGGTTTTGCTTTTGTTTGACAGTTCTCAAGAATGGGCATTTACTTGATTCCATGATCTTTCTACACAAAAATATTTTGAGTGCAGATTTTTTCCCCCAGAATGTTCATTCATTAAAAACAAATAAAAAATAAGTTCTAAATAAAATATTAAAATAAAAAAACAGTTCAAATTTAATTTAAAAAATGATAAATTATAATTTAAAGTTAATTCAATAATTTCACCTCTTGAATGTAATAGTATCCATGATTTCTTGAATCTATAATTTAACTATAATTTTCATAAAGGCATCTTTTCAGCATAAATCTCAGTTAAATAAGCTTTAAAAGGTGCAGTCAAGCATGCCAATTCTCCCCCTTCAAAAGTAAGGATTGCGCTTTCAGTACAAAACACGCACGCGTGCGTACATACAGTACGTACATAGGAGCATCCAAACACATACACACAGACATAGAAATTAGGAGCGTGATGTTAAGCACAGTGCTGCTCTCCGATTCTTCAGCTTGGTTTTGAAACAGAATAAACCTTCATAAGTACTCTGATATGAGCAGGTGAGTCTCTCTCTCTGATAGAAAAGTGTGACACATTTTCATTGGCCACACAATTAGAAACAAATGAAAATATAAATAAATCAATTACCCACAATGCTTACTTGATGTCAATGAGAGAGCAGAAAATACCAAAGAAGAACGTTAACTGGATAGATACAGCAGTTGGGAACCTTAACTCCCTGACCACCATGCAGCAGAGTAGACGGTGACGAAGTGCTGTGTGGACGGGAGGCAAACACACTAGTGGAGATCTTCTGTAGATGAGTTTGTTAGTTAGGTCACTGCTGGCATTCTGCCCACACTGCCCACCTCTGTCTGACGACAAGCTTCACCTCACATACCGTTACACAAACTCAAACCCAAGACCAGTGCATTGACAAAACAAATCTTCACAGCCCAGCAGAACATTTTAAAGGAGTCCTAACGGACTCTCAAAAGGAGCAGAGAAAAGAAATAAACTACTTAAGAATATAATTAGTTAATTTAAAATACACTCCTCAAATGCAACAAAAAAAACTACAACAAAAGGTCAATAAATCATATTCATGCATTTTCCATAGCTGTAAAATTCACTTTTTTTTTAACAGACTGCACCCTTGGAGTATTCACATAGTCTGTTCTATATTTGTTCAATTACAGTGTACAGTAATACAGCAATTCACATTTCAAATATACAGGTTGGACTTCATGCAATAACAGATCCCATTTTCCAAAAATAAATCCATATAATCACTACAGAAACCGATAGAATACAGCCAACTTAAATTAAATTCTGTTCAACAAAGGATGTTTTAAAGCTGCAGATAGAGATTTAAGAAATTCTAAAATAATCATTTATAAAGGGTTTTAGAAAATACTTCAATTAATGTGAAAAATGAAGCTGTACATTGCATGAGTGCCATTTGTCTTTCATCAGTCAAGTTTCCTATCACAAGTCAAAATGTACAAGAGCTTAAGGAACAGAAGCTTGTAGCTATATTTAAATCAGACCTCTTTGCAGAGTAAAACAATTTAAACGCACACACATTCACACAGATTAAATTTGAAAATGAAATTAGAGTAGTGCACTATACACACATGTATGCATACACACATGTATGTGTACTGGTATATATTCATGATCACAGTACCCGTTTAGTGTATTCTAATAGTCTAACTTCAGTGTGTATTACCTGAACACTTCATATGGTTGTCATTGAAGGTGTGCCTTAGATTAAGGAGTGTATAGACATGTGTATATACACAAGAAATCTAAAAATAACTAAACACTGGCTACTGATTCCAGCGGCCATGTTTACATACATTTTTTTCAACAAAATCAGAACAAATAAAATAGAACAAAACAAAGGACTGGAACAGAAAACAGTAGTAACACGTTCATGTGCTATTAAAGTGCCATTTAACAAGATTTTGCAATGTTACGTACAAGAAACATGACTGATTCAGACCCCTCTCCCACCCATACCCTGCTCCAACTCCCCTTACCTCTCTGCCCAACCTTCACTGACACCTGTCTCATTTAGCTTAAAAACAAAGTCCTGATCATTTCAGCAGGCTTCACTTCCACAGTTCTTGAGAACTATCCTCTATGGCCCAGTCCCTGTGGAGGTTGGGGAGGTTGAGGCCTTCGCTCTTGACAGAGAGCGAGTTGACCAGTTCGCAGTGGAACTTGCGGATGTGGCGGTACAGGTCCCCGGACTGGGTGAAGCGCCGCTCGCACCACTTGCAGGCGTGCGGCTTCTCTCGGGTGTGCACCACAGCGTGCCGGCTCAGGTTGTGGGAGTACTGGAAGCTCTTACCGCACGTGGTGCACGTGTACGGCTTCTCCCCGGAGTGAGTCCGCTCGTGGCGCTTCAGGGTGTACATGCAGGAGAACGTCTTGCCGCAGATGGAGCAGGTGGGCACATTGACATCGCTGGCGGGCTTGGCGCGCACACCCTCCTGCTCGCGAAAGTGTGTGCTGAGGTGGATCTGGAGGATGTGCGGACTGGGAAACACCTTGTTGCACAGGGGGCACATGAAGATCTGAGTGTGAGGAGCGTTCAGCATGTTGGACACGTAGGGCAGCAGGGCGCTGTCGATGCTGGCAGCCTCGACCTGGGCCCGCTCACTCTCTCCCCCCAGCATGTCATCATCACTGACCTTGTCGTCACGCTCCAGCTCGCTGGCCAGGGAGGCATCACGCAGGGCCGAGAGGTGGGCCTCCAGGCCCAGGCGTCTGTGAGCATGGCTGCCGACCCCGTGGTGGTTCAGTCCTCCGTTGGTTCTGGGAGGGGTTGCTTTGGGCCCACTGTGGTCCATCTCATAGTCGCCACTCACCAGGCCCTCATCATCTGAGCCTGTGTTCTTCTCCTGCTTCACCTGGACCAGGGTGCCCTGCAGGCTGTCGGGCGTCACCCGGCCACAGAAATAGGGGTTGTTGGACAAGGCCTCGCTGGGCCCCGTCAGGCTGGACTTCACAGACAAGTCCAGGACACAGTCCGCATCTGCCGACACTCTGCGAGAGCTACGGGAGCTTCGGGAGCCACGGGAGCCCAGGGATCTCCGGGACAGGGAGCCAGTAGAGCTGCTGGGGCTGCCGGCAGGGGACTGCAGTTTGGGGGGACTGACATGGGTGTCAGCCTCCCTTGGGCTGGTGGCGGTGGCTGGGGTGCCCGCGCGGTCAGAGGGCAGCCTCATCCACAGGTTACTGGGGTCCTGCTTGGCCTCCAGGTCCTCATCGTCACTGGGCAGTAGGTCGGCCGTTGCGGGGTGGCCCGTGCTGCCCTCAGAGAAGCTCTCTACTTTGTCAGAGCAGCTGGAGGCGTCTTCCTCCTTCTTGGTGCTGTCTGCCTCCGCAGTGGCTTTGTACTTCAGCTTCTTCTTGCAGACCTTGACTATGTCGTACATATGTAGGAAACTGGCTGCAGCCAGCACGTCCTCCACGGGCAGGGCTTTGAACTGGAGCTTCCCCTCGTACATGAACTCCAGCAGGAGAGCGAACGCCGGGGCTGTAACAATGTCGCTGTTCAGATGAACAATGTCCCTTTTGTCGAGCTGGTCCTTGTAAAAGAGATGGAAGTACATGCTGCATGAAGCCAGCACTGCTCGATGGGCCCGGAACTGGGCATCGCCGACCAGCACAGTGGAATCACAAAGGAAACCCTGATGCCTCTGCTCACTCAGACACTGTAGCAAATGTCTGCTGTGGTCTGGGAACTCCATGCTGTCTTCATAACCTAGAACAGACAAGATGTTAGAGGCACATTATTTTAGAACAGCTACTGTTTTGTTTTCAGCTTGGAGACAACCTGTCTGGATCCACTCATATCTTACTCTCTCACCTCATGCACACACAATTGCACTCACTCACAAGTTAGCCTACACATGAAATCCTTGGCATTTTAAACTATATCTACAAAACTAAATGTTTCTAAAATATCACCAGAGACATTTTCCTTTTAAAGTCTAACATGTTTTACCATCAATAAATTCAAACTTTCAGACACAAACACCAAATAAAAAACTGATAAAGTCTAATTGCGCCATAAACCTAAATGTTTCCAGATTATATTTGGGAGAGGTGTTGCTCTAGACTGCGATCTATGGCCGTTCCACATGATCACAGAGAGGCTTCAACAGCTGAGCTCCTCCTGGTCACACAGATGCCCGCCTGCCTGCTAACTGAACTGCTTCCACGCTTTTACTCTCTCAGCTCCTAGTGTGGTTATTTTTAATAACCCACTTTGGACTGGCCTGGCCAGCCTCTTTAGGTAACAGGCTTTCAGGTACACAAACAGTCCTCACAATACACAAGCTACCTATTCCAGAGGCCTAAGTACACTGAGAATGACGACTGTAGACACGGAATTTAAGGGTTTGAAAAACAAGTTGCCTTGTTGGTAAATTACAAAGGGTATTTATTATTAACTCCCACTGTTCGTTAGATCCAATTAAAAAAAGGAGAATCCTATTCATAAAATATATTTTATTAATATTTCTCTGAAGTTTTTCTAAATAAACTTTCATAATAGCAGATTCAGACATTTGAATGAGACCCCCCCCCACACACCTGTTAACCAAATAGCTTTTTCTTGTCTCAAATAATACATGAGCCTGAACATCAACCAAAGCAGTTAAATAAACCCATTTCAATGTGAGTGAACAAGTGTGCGATCCCCCTCATTGGAGCGGAGTTCAGATTTTCTTTAATGAGAGGCTTACAGGGACAAGGATGTCCAACCCCCCAGCAAACCCCCACCACCCCACGCTCCCCCTCCCCAAATCTTTCAAGAAACTGCACATCCTTCTCAAAGAGACCAGCACTGAAGATTTAGAATACAATCACTCTAAGTGCCCTGAAGTCACATCAATCCTAATCCTTAAAATGTCTAAAAATAAAGATAGCAGGACAACTCACAAGGTAGCAGCGATCAAATTAGGGGTCTGCGAGGACAGAGAGGGACGGACAAGGAGGCTTACAAACATCTGATCCAGCTGACTGGGGCCATATGGCAGCTGCTGCCCAGATAAAGAGATTAAGACTAGAAGGAGTGCGATTACAGCTGTCTAGCCAATTCAGGCAGCTCAAATCTGCAAGTTCTAAATTAGTCACCACCAACAGAAAAAATGAACACAAGCCTGGGAAAGAGGACATTGGGCTTTCAAGTAATTTCACAGCCATTTAGATTTAAGACATTGACTTATTCTTAGTAAAAATGACCATATTGATTTTTTTTTTTACATGGTTCTGGGATGTTTATCCAGAATAACTTTGATGAAAAAGATCAAACATGTTGATAGTAGCAGAAAGTAATAGTGTGTTGACCAGACAATAAAAACATGTTAAATTGCTTTTTTAGTTCACACAAATTAAGAAATATATTTTGGTTGAAACAAATAAAAATAATTTCCCCAAAAACAGATAATAATTTCAACATACATTCAACAATCAAAGGACCAACAATCAACCCCAAGCCCAACCTGCTCACAACAAACCAGAGAAAAACTACCCACAAACAAATGGATCAGTTAAAATCTCACTTGGAAACCTCTTCCTGACAACAAAAAACACCAGGCTCCTGCTTAGCTACAGTACACAACTACTGTACACATACAAATATTTCACTTCCCTTTCCATCGAGTTCTGACTAAAAGTAGCCAGACACTGGGAAAAGCCAGAGCTTCCCGTACAAAACAAAACCATCCCAGTGCCCCGGACCCTTTCCCATAGACAGTACCTGCAGTATGCATCAACTTGATTAAGTCCGCTGTAGTAGAAAAGCTGGGCCGGGCTGCAGCTCTTTTGCAGAATCAATGAGGGGGTAGGAGAGAAAAAAAGCTAACTGTGAGAGACAGATGCAAAGTGGAGGAGATGTTGGAGGGGAATGAGATACCTCCTCCTGCACACAGATCCGCACACACACTAACTCCCAGTCTGTGCGTTAGAATAAAAGACTGGGGGATGGCAGCCTGTCAGCTGCTCTGACATCATGTTCAGATGGAAATGCTACCTCCAGCTGTGCTCCTTTTACAGCCATATGCTACTCCTCTACACTCTTGCCACCAGCCTCTCCTTTATACAACTTTGTTTCTTTTTCTCTCCTCTCTCAAAAAAAGGAGGTAAATGTAGTGAGGTGCTTGTGTGGAAAACGAGCCAACTTCCCCCTACCTCTTTACTCTAAAGTAAAGGAGAACTTTAGAAAATAGGTCTGTGTGAAATCCAACACTTTTTCTAACCTAGTTTCCCAGACTAGTTTCCTGCTCAGTGAATTTAAATACCATCAAGTTTTTTTGCTGCCTGCTCAACTTCCAGTAACCATAAACAAAGGCCAGCACAGCACATTTGCAACTGACAGACCCACGCAGCTGATATTGTTTTCGACTTCTTTACGGTTCACTGCCCTCACCATTACCATCATTCATTTCCCTAACCCTTCATACAATTGACAGAAAAAAAATGAAAAAGTAACAATGGGAACAATAGTATAGACCTCATGAGTGAGATTCTAAACAAAAGCTACACTATTCCTTGTTGGGCCGGCTAAAACTGACTACAGCCTCGGCTTTCTTTGGTGAAAGTATTTCACTCTTCCGTGTGAATTTTTCAGGTGGTCTTTTTATTCCACAAGGAATTAATTTATTTCTCTGCTATGCGAGTGGATCACAACAACGCATCTATATACAGTCAATTATTATTCATATCAAACAATAACAGTAGGCTAAATTACATATTCACATTATTGTGTAGGCTTTATAGATATGAACTTAATATCTATAGATATTCAAGATATTCAACATGTTCCTGTTGACATAAGGGTATTAAAATCCACACGTTTATTATGAATATTTACAAGATCAAAACCTTTAGGAATCAATTGCTATATATGCTGAGTGTAGCCTATACTTAAGAACGAGGAGGAGAAACAGGAATATATAGGCTACAAGAACAAATCTCTGGCCAGATATCTTATTATGTTATTCATACATAACCTTCAAAGTTTCAACGACTCTGCATGCAAAATTGTAAAATTAGAGTTGCAACTAAATAATTAGGCTACGATATTACTGATTCCGGATATGATAACTTTTCACAGAACATGTTCCTTTCACAGAAAATGGTAGAATGCATCATTAAATAGCCCTAGTGAACGTTGGTAACAATGTTGCAACATTAATATTACAACTTGCAACACACACGCACACACACACACATCACTCTAGTCTAGACTATCCAATGATACATCATTCATTTCAGCATTGCATTTTCATTAGGCTATTTTACCATTGCCTTTTATCGTAATAGCTGTCTACAAATAAATATCCAAAGCCAAGAAACAACTGTCAGAAATGAGCCATTACTTCTATAAACTTCATGAAACCGGACATGACACGTTACTCTCGATACGAGCAACTATATCTGATCAATGTGTCTGTCAAGCTCTGTAGACAACTTAGTCCTCGAGGGTGACTATAGGCTGGCTACCAACATGTATCTGTGCTCCTGGTTACAGAATGTAAGACCGTCGCCAGCAACACAACAGAACATTCGCAAGACTACAATATCTCGCGCGCGCACACACACACACACACTGACCCAAGCAATCAAGCTAGCTAGCCATGGTGGCAGAAAGTAAACGTTCGATCAGTAGTATTGCAGTTCTGTAGCAGGCCCCGATGCTATGCAGACCATGGCACTACAGGGTCTCGAAGGAGCTAATATAGCAACTATTATATGAACGCAACACACGCTACAAAGGATTGTTACTTTTTCCCCTTCCATTCTTTAACCCCCTTTCATCACCCTTAATCGGACTCTGGTATTAAAGGCACTTACAGACAACAAGCTCCAATGTCTTCCTGTTTCCTTCGTCAAATCCTCTTGGGGTTGAAAAATAACTAGATTGACTTTCAACAAATTTCCATAACAACCTGCAGTGGCAAAAAAGACGGAGCGAGCGAGCGGAGAGAGAAGGGCTGCGGCAGCCAGATGTTTCCGAGCTGTTGCTACTCAACTCCAGCTACGGGAGAGGCGTCTGACTGGCAGCACAAAAGCCAATAGTGCTCGTGATAAGAAAAATGAAGGCAAATTGGAAGCAGCCGCTGAAGGGGGAAGAGGGAGGGATATCTTCTCGGCGTAGGTTGACACCAGGCAACAGTGAGAAGGCAGAAAAAAGGCTAAGCGAACTGGTTCCCTGAACAGACTGGCGCAGAGCACAGAGTGAGCGCAAGGTGTCGTGGGTACTGTAGTCAGGCTTCGACTAGTGGAGCGTGGAACAGGTGCATTACGTTATTCATATTCTTGAAAGAAAAACTTTTGTCACCGGTAACACAATTAGGACTGCAACGACAAGGTCTGCGAATATAAGGCAGTTGACGCGTATAATGACAGCGTTGTGGAAGCATGCAAAGTAAATCAAGGTATCATTAATTTATTTGAATAAAGTGATTTTCTTTCTAGGCTATTATTTCAGACTATAGTAATGTTTCTATCGCCATGGTGTAGCCTATAGGTTTTGCAAGAATAGTAACTTAGTTAGTCAATGCATACATAACGTCATGATGAATATGGTAGCCTGCCCTAGTAGTCCTGGGCTATATAGTATAATTTAGGCCAGGGGTTCTCACACTTTTTGGGGCCTGGGACCCCTTTTGTTATAGCAAATTCCCCCATAATCAGAACACAACTCGAGTGAGATAAGAAAAAAATGTATACAAGAAATTATATATCGACACCCGACGAACCAAGTTTCGGGCCCTGGGAAATTCGTTTAATATGTTGTTATATTCATTAAAAAATATATAATGTCAAGAAAAAAAAATATATATATTTATATGAGATCACTTTGAGAACCCTTGATTTAGGAAATAATAAACCATCATCAGTTTTATTCGATAGTGATAGTGTGTCTCAGGGACATATAACCATGTCTTGATTTTATGTCGAATACGTCCACTCTCACGGCAATATTTAGCCTAAAGCATTTCAAAACGAATAGGCTACTTTGTATTTTTATTTGTAGTAGGCTATATTGTATGTTATCTTGTAGCCTATAACCCTATAACTTCATTAAGAGAGGGGCAACACTATGTTTAACATGCGTGTCTCCTTTGATGTGAGCCTTGGGCTATATTCTGAGACTTGTGAAAATATTATAGGTAATAAACACGTTATAAAACATTATATACTGTGTTATTAAGGAGGTTCAAACTTCAGTCTATTTCTAGCCTTTTAATTAGTGCATCCAGTTTTGTAAGCAACGTGAAAAGTTGCACTGAGTGCCAGAGCAGTAATCACCCATGCAGGACCGTAAATCTGGGGCACAAGAGAATCAGCTTGGGACTAGAATCAGATCGAATAAAGATGTAGTGCCCAAAAAGTTTATGTATTGACAGGTATTTCCTGAATGTTCAAAGTGGTGTGATGACATGTATTATGTATGTTCCATATGTTTAAAAATACAAATAGCAGGTTGTTTGTGTTGAGGCTTAGTGGAAATCCAGTCTGGACATTTAGATTCCTAAATTCGTCCCAGTAAACTAATTGGCGTTACTAATACAGTTCAAAACCAACCACACAGTCCTACTACTACATGTAGCCTAATGTATTCACAGTGTTGAATCAAAACTAAATCACATCTTTAAATGCAAGTAATGACCTCATTATGTGACCCATTAGTGAATGTTACCAGCATTGTTTGTAACAGATTACAATCTAGTCGTTGTTCTCTCTGGAACATACACAATTCTGAGTTTTGGTATTATTATAGGAAAGTTCTGAGTAATTATCACATAAAATGATGTGATGATATGTCAATATGTACCCTATTTTAATAACTACTTATTTATCTTCTAAAGATTTTAGACAACAAGCAGATAGAGAAAATACCCATTTTTAAAAAGTTTTTCCATATTTGAACAATGTTTTTAAAAAACGTGCTCTTTCTTTTGATAAAGACTCTATTTGTGGATGGCATGAGATGAATGATCTGTATGGATAATTCGGTTTCACTTTTTCACAACTGAAATGTGTATCATTAATAGAGGTACAGTACAAACCAGATGCTGTCAAAATAACTGTTTGTAGTGTAAACCTGAAGCCAGTTGTGTGCTCCTCCATCATTTACAATCCCATGTGATTTACATAAACCTTTTAACTTTACAACTCCTTTTGATCCCAACATTCTTTTTGAGTCAACAGATGCTGGCTGGAACAGTGTTGTGCCAAAAACAGAGATGTTTGATATGGTGTAATACTTTCTGCAATTCCCTGTTCAAAACCTATGTCAAAGATGTGAAAAGATAACTCTGTTGCCCATTCAAAGATTACTTTTCATTGAGCAGTGAAGGATTTTGAGAAACGTCCTTTTCACACCTAAACATATAAAGGATGAAAATGCTTAGATTTGGCACCAGTTTAATTTTGAGCAACATGATGTATGTGAATATTAAACATTTCACAAATGCGTTGCATTTCTTTGCAACTAGTATTGATAATAAAGCATTTATTACCTTCCTATAGGTGTCTTTAATATAAGGTTGGATATTGACATATAGCAGCAAATTCATTTCTCTGCTATTTTTCATTTCAGGAAAAGAGAGAGCGAGAGCTCAGTGAGAAAAGGCCTGTCTCTATCTACAGTTATTATACTACAGCCTTCTGCATTCCTTCCTCTTGGGGTCACTGTGGATTCCATGTTTGGACCCCACTTCTCTCTGATCGTCAAAGTACAGGCAGAACATAATTGATAATGATCGACACTCGCTATTGCAGTCAAATATTCAACATACATTTAGTTAATGATGATAAATTCATAAATAGTGCATCATGATAAATCAATTATTGATTTATTCCAAAAGGTATACCTTTTACTGCAGATGACATAGTGATTTGTCAATGTTCCTTATAAGGTCTTGATTCATTTGTTTCGTTGATGCCAAAAGGCAATGTCTTTTATATACTCTCACAAAAGTTATGTTAGGATTTTGTTATGTAGTTCTATTCGACATTGCAAGCTAAAAGAAGAGGCAACTTGTTCTTGAATTGTGGTGTCATTTGGTCATGGCATTTTGGAAAAAAGCACTTTCTAGATGTACCATAATACAGACAACAAACATCTTCCCATTTTATCAGCTAATATGATAGCTTAATGACATTAAATACTTTTTTTACCATTATGATAACATTGTGCCACCCAATTGAGTAGGCCTAGCAACACCAATGATGGTAACACCAATGACAAAATGTAGGTAATTTAGGATTTTCTTCAATGAAGGCCACAGATGCTCAAATCGATGGTCATTAACCTTTAGAAATCATTTATGCTATGATGATTAATCATTTCATTTAAATTGAGTAACACCAATGACACTTATTATTTACACATCATATGATCAATAGAATCCTTAAATGATTGACATACTAAAAGGGTGTGGTCCTTGTATATCTTTGATAGCAAGTTGGCGCTGCAATGGATGGCAGCTGTCTTACAGAATCGTTACCAATTCTGCTATTTTGTGTTTTTTTTACGCTGATCTTGACTTTATTTTATACATAATGTCTCCGCCATCATTTCCTATAACTAAAAACAGCTTCTGGACTTCAGAACAGCGATCACTAACCTAGATTTAGACTAACATTTCTACTTCAATGAGTTGGCAGCTCTGGATGTTTTGCTTACTCCGGACCAGGCCCTAATCTCAGGGACTCGAAAGTGGAAGCGGCAGTGAAAGAGAGGCAAGTGAACCGGTACCCTGACAAGATTATGAAGGCGAGCAGATAGACCGCCATTGCCCACTGATCTATTGGCCGAACGTGCAATCACTGGAGAGAAAGTTGAATTAGCTCCATTCGAGACTATCCTATCAACGAGATCTGAAAAACTGTAATATTCTACGTTTCTCAGAGTTGTGGCTGAACGAGGACATAGATATACATCTCACTGGTTTTTCTATGCATTGTCAAAACCGGACAGCAGACTCGGGTAAGAAAAAGGGAGGAGGGGTGTGTCCCTTTGTTAACAACAATTGGTGCGCAATCTCTAATGTTAAGGATGTTTAGAGTTTTTGCTTGCCTGAGTTAGAATAGCTCATGATAAACTGCAGACCATACTATTTACAAAGATAGTTTTCATCTGTATTTTTCGTAGCTCTATTAACCACCACAAACCATTGCTGGCACTAAGACCACACTCAACAAGCTGTATAGGACCATAATCAAACAAAAAATGCATATTCAGAGGCAGCGTTTCTCTTCGCCGGTGACCATAAGTCTATCCTCTTGCTTCCTGCTTACAAGCTAAAACTCAAACAGATTAATCCAATAACATTGAGGAGTTTACCACATCAGTCACCGGCTTCATTAACAAGTGCATCGAAGACAGTGACCGTACATTCATACCACAACCAGAGGCCATGGATTACAGGCAACATCTGTATTGAGCTAAAGGGTAGAGCTGCCGCTTTTAAGGAGCAAGACACTAATCCAGATGCTTTTAAGAAATCCCGCTATGACCTCCGACCAGCCATCAAACAGGCAAGGTGTCAATACAGGACTAAGATCAAATTCTACTACGCGACGGATGTGGCAGGGCTTGCAAACTATCACGGATTACAAAGGGAGACCTAAATAGTGCTAAATGCCTTCTATTCTTGCTTCGAGGCGAGCAACACTGAGCCATGCATGAGAGCAGCAGCTGTTCTAGACGACTGTATGATCTCGCTTTCCGTAGCCAATGTGAGTAAGACCTTTAAACAGGTCAATATTTGCAGGGCTGCAGAGCCAGATGGAATACCAGTACAGGTACTAAGAGCTAAGAGTGTCTTCACTGACATTTTCAACCTATCCCTGACCCGGTCTGTAATGCCAACTTGTTTTAAGCAGACCACCATAGTCCCACTGTGCCTAAGAACGCCAAGGTAACCTGCCTAAATGACTATCGCCCCGTAGCACTCACATCTATAGCCATGAAATGCTTTGAAAGGCTGGTCATGGCTCACATCAACACCATCATCCCAGACACCTTGGACACACTCCAATTCGCATATCGCCCCAACAGATCCACAGATGACGCAATCTCTATTGCACTCCACATTGCCCTCACCCACCTGGACAAATGGAATACCTATGTAAGAATGCTGTTGATTACAACTCAGTTTTCAATACCATAGTCCCCTCCAAGCTCATCACCAAGCTCAGGACCCTGGAACTGAATAGGTCCCTCTACAACTGGATCCTGGACTTCCTGATGGGCCTCCACCAAGCTATCAGGGTAGGAAACAACACATCCGCAACGCAGAACATTATCACGAGGGCCCCTCAAGGCTTTTGTGCTTAGTCCCCTCCTGTACTCCCTTTTCACCCACGACTGCATGGCCACGCACAACTCCAACATCATCATCAAGTTTGCTGACGACACGGCGGTGGTATGACTGATCACCAACGATGAATGAAGCAGCCTATATGGAGGAAGTCAGAGATGTGGCAGTGTGGTGCCAGGGACAACAACCTTTCCCTCAACGTCAACAAGACAAAGGAGCTGATCGTGGACTACAGGAAACGGAGGGGTGAGCAGGACCCCATCGACATCGATGTGGCGGTAGTGGAGCGGGTCGAGAGCTTCAAGTTCCTTGGGGTCCACATCACTAAGTAATTAACATGGTCCACACACACCCACACAGTTGTAAAGAGGGCATGAGAGAGCCTCTTTCCCCTCAGGAGGCTGAAAAGATTTGGCATGGGCCCTCAGATCCTCCAAAAGATCTACAGCTGCACATTTAAAAAAAAATTAAATCTCTTTTTTTGGGGGGGAAATATAAGTACAAAGCAATAATGAAACCCATATAAACAGAAACACAATACAACCACCACACTTGATACACACCACACCTACCCACACCTGCCCATGCCTGCCCACACCTGCCCACGAACACACAAAAATACACACTAGCTTCCCCTATCCATACACATACATACATCAAATTCCCCTCATATGGAAATGTCACAATCCTCAAAATGGTCAATATAAGACTTCCAGACCTTATAGAACACATCCCTTCTCTGCCCAAATTGATAAAACACAGAATCTAATGGAATATAACTACTGTACATACTTCAGCCCTCCAGATCGTTATTGATGGTCCTCCAGTTCGTTATTGATGGTGAGTATGATACTTTCCAATTAATAGCTCTAATTTTTTTCTGCAGCAATTAGACCTACATTACAAAACGTTCTTTGATAATGGTCACCAATATTAACATTTCCCAACAGACATAATCATGGAGATGGATGGGTATAAATGACTAGACACAATGATATGATAGCACAGACGTACTCCCAAAATGGTATCAGTTTGTCACAGGGTCACAGCATATGTAATAGGACTCCTTTTGAGTTTTTTTGCATCTCCAAAGCAAAAATGAAACCCATTTCTGGGTGCATTACATACATGCATTCTGGCATGAGCGTGGTAAGTCCCAGTGTTGTGGTACTCGAGACCGGTCTCGAGACCACATAGTGAGTGTCTCTGTCACAGATTCCCCCGGTACTTCTGCTCATTCCGTTCACCAGCTCCGGAGGTCTACGTCACCGGCCTTCTAGGCGTCATTGAATTGGATTCATTACCACCAACCCCGGACTGTCTTGTCTCATTATGCACACCTGGTTCCCCATTTCTCCTAATTTATATGTGTATATATGTACCCTCTGATCCCCATTGTCCTTGTCGATTATTGTCACATGTCCGTTGGTCTGTTTTTGTGCACTTGTTATTATGGGTCTCGTCTCGTGTATTATTCATAGGTTTACACCTCACTCTTTTGTTTGGGTTATATCCCTGTGTTATATACAGTACATAGCTATCTCAATTATCTTGTACCCTTGCAAATTGACTCAGTACTGATTTTTTATCTTTAACTCCGCATTGTCAGAAAAGGACCCGGATGTAAGCATTTCCCTGTTAGTCTACACCCGTTGTTTATGAAGCATATGACAAATATTTGATTTGATTTGTAGTGAGCGATTTTCAAGGCTCTAACATCAATTACATATAGCTTAAGGACACATATTAGTAACAGGAAAAGTATTTTAATAGCCTTTTTTATTTATTTTTATTGAATTATACAATATATTTGTCACGAATCCCGTTTCCTGAGTGTTTTTTTGCCTGGGTTCTGTCCTGGAGTGTTTTTTCCGGTGTCCTGGAACGCACCCTGTCTGGTTGCCGGGCAATGTGGCCAGTTGGGAGTTCTGATTACCCGCACCTGTATCCCATCAGCTATCTGCACACCTGGTCCTGATCATCATCTCTCCTCTTCATAAGCCCGGACCTGACATCCATTCCCTGCCGGATCGTTAGCCATGAACATTACTCACCCGGATCATTTACCCCATTCCCACCTGGTCGTCGGATGATTCCGCTACCCCATTGGATCCACCTATTTACTCCCATCAACTCACCACCGCTGCCCGCTACGCCACCTGGATATATCTACCCATTTACATTCACTTGTAAATAAATACTCACCTTCTTCCTACTCTCCTTGTCCTGGTCTGCTTCTGGGTTCGATTTTGAAAGAACGTGACAGAACGATCCGGCCAAGGATGAACCCAGCGGACCTGGACTCCGTTTGCCATGCCATTACCCAGCAGGGGAAGACATTGGGACAACACAAGACGGCGCTACAGGAGATAGCGGGTTCAATCCAGAATTTATCTGCAAGCTTGACACAAATCCAGGATCAGCTCAGTTTGCCGGCGATTCATTCACCACCTGTTTCACCCATCTCACCTGCCGTGTCTGGTGCGGTTTCCTTCCGTGAACCCAAGGTACCGACGCCTGATAAATATGAAGGGGATTTGGGAAGATGCCGTTCGTTTCTTATGCAGTGTGGGTTAGTTTTTGATCTGCAGCCCCATTCCTACGCCACTGACAAGGCTAGGATAGCCTTTGTTATTGAACTGCTGCGTGGAAGAGCTCTGGAATGGGCTTCAGCCGTTTGGGAACAACAGGAGACCTGCATGGCTTCATACCAGGAGTTCACGGGAGAGATGAGAAATCTTTTTGACCATCCAGTCCGAGGTAAGGACGCAGCTAAACGTTTGTTCACTCTTCGCCAAGGAGCTCGCAGTGTGGCAGACTTTATGATCGAGTTCAGGACATTGTCTGTGGAGAGTGGTTGGAATGAGGAGTCACTACAAGCGGCTTTTTACCAGGGGTTGTCGGAGCAACTCAAGGACGAGCTGATATCCTATCCAGAGCCTAGTGACCTAGACAGCTTGGTCACTTTATCTATTCGGGTAGATAATAGAGTCCGAGAGAGAAGGAGGGAGAAGCAGTGGGGCCCATCCAATCAATCAGCAACTCGGTTACCATTCGGTTCAGGAAGTGAACCAGAACGTATTGATCGTTATTCCCCACACGGGATTAGTGGAGGGGTCTTGCCACCAGATCCTGAACCAATGCAAGTGGGGCGACACGGGCTAACTAAGGAGGAGCGCCAACGTAGACGTGAGACCAACAGCTGTCTCTACTTTGGTAGCTCGGGACATTGCATCTCCGCTTGTCCACAGCGCCCGTTAAACTGCCCGGCTCGCTAGTTTTGGGAGGAATTTTAGCGAGCCAGTTTCAACCTCTCAAAGATCCTGTCAGACCCCGTTTTCCTGCGACCCTTATGAATAAGGATCAGAGCTTAGAGATGAACGCGTTTATCGATTCAGGTGCCGATGGCAGCTTTATTGATGCCGACCTGGTGGAACAGCTGGGGCTTTCCAAGGAGCAATTGCCGGAAGCCATTGAAGCAACCACTCTGAACGGCAGTAGTCTGGCACGGATCACTATGAGGACTGAACCGGTTAAGATGTTGTTGTCGGGGAATCATTCAGAGTTTATCTCCTTCTTCATTCTGTCCTCGCCCCATGTTCCTCTGGTTCTTGGTTACCCCTGGCTGAAGGAACACAATCCCTCGTTTGATTGGGTGACGGGTAAGGTAACTAGTTGGAGCATTGATTGTCATGCTAACTGCCTTAGGACTGCCTGTTCTCCTGCCGTTTCCAGTCAGGTCAGTGACTCTGCTCCTCCTGATTTGTCCCTGGTTCCAGAAACATATCACGAGTTGGGTGAAGTATTCAGTAAACAGAAGGCTCTGTCCCTTCCTCCCCACTGACCTTATGACTGTGCGATTAATCTGTTTCCTGGAGCTGCCTTTCCCAAGGGACGGTTATACAGTATCTCTCGACCTGAACGTGAGGCCTTGGAGACCTACATCAAGGAGTCTCTAGCTGCAGGTCTCATTCGACCCTCGTCATCACCTCTGGGAGCAGGATTTTTTTTTTGTGAGCAAGAAGGATGGCTCTCTTCGACCGTGTATTGATTATCGGGGTTTGAATGATATTACGGTCAAGAACAAGTATCCCCTGCCCTTGATGAGCTCGGCTTTCGATTCTTTACAGGGTGCTACGGTTTTTACGAAGCTTGATTTACGTAATGCTTATCATTTGGTTCGGATCAAAGAGGGGGACGAGTGGTTGACTGGGTTCAATACTCCGATGGGACATTTCGAGTACCAGGTGATGCCGTTTGGACTGACCAACGCTCTTGCTGTGTTCCAAAGTATGGTGAATGACGTTCTGAGAGATATGATTGGTATTTTTGTGTTTGTTTACCTGGATGATATCCTCATCTTCTCGAAGGAGCTTTCTAGCCACGTTCAGCATGTCAAGCAGGTCCTGCAGCGGTTATTGGAGAACCGTCTGTTCGTGAAGGCTGAGAAGTGTGATTTTCACGCCCACACAACGTCCTTCCTCGGGTACATCATCTCCAGGGGAGAGATCAAGATGGACCAAGAGAAGGTTCGGGCGGTTCGGGATTGGGTCCAGCCCGGTACAAGATTGCAGCTCCAGAGATTCCTGGGGTTTGCGAATTTTTATTGGAGGTTTATCCGTGATTACAGCCGGGTGGCCGCCCCTTTAACTGTACTGACGTCTTGCACCAGAGAGTTCTGTTGGTCTCCTGAGGCAGACCGAGCATTTCTAGATTTGAAGAGTCGATTCACCAACGCCCCGATTCTTTCTCAACCTGACACTTCCCGTCAGTTCGTTGTGGAGGTGGATGCGTCTGATGTGGGGGTGGGCGCTATCCTGTCCCAGCGTAGCTCCACTGACGGTAAACTCCATCCCTGCGCCTTCTACTCTTGTCGTCTTTCTCCAGCTGAAAGAAACTACGATGTGGGTAACCGGGAGCTTCTCGCTGTGAAGCTTGCCTTGGAGGAGTGGCGTCACTGGTTGGAGGGAGCGGAGCAACCGTTTGTGGTCTGGACTGACCACAAGAATCTGGCTTACGTGCAATCGGCTAAACGTCTCAACTCCCGTCAGGCCCGGTGGGCTTTGTTTTTTGGACGCTTCAATTTTTCCCTGACGTTCCGACCTGGGTCGAAGAACGGGAAGGCGGACGCCCTGTCCCGGATGTTCTCCAAGACGGAGGAGAGTGGGGCCAAGACTGAGACGATTCTTCCCCAGAACATTGTCGTGGGAGCCGTTACATGGAGGATTGAGGAGGAGGTGATGGCGGCTCTTCGGACACAGCCCGGGCCCGGTAACGGTCCACCCGGTCGGTTGTTCGTGCTTGAGTCGGTTCGTTCTGCTGTCCTTCAGTGGTCCCACGCCAGCAAGATAGCTTGTCACCCTGGTGTTGCTCGGACTATAGCGCTACTGCGCAGACGATTTTGGTGGCCTGCCATGGGAGAAGATACCCGAGGTTTGTTGCCGCTTGTCCTGTTTGTGCGCAGAATAAGAGTACCAATCGGGCCAGCTCTGGGCTTCTTCACCCCCTACCTATTCCCCGGCGACCTTGGTCGCATCTGGCCCTGGATTTTGTCACGGGGTTGCCCTCTTCTGTTGGTAACATGGTTATTCTGACCATTGTGGATAGATTCAGCAAGTTTGCCCACTTTGTTCCCCTCTCCAAGCTGCCTTCTGCCACTGAGACGTCCGAGATCCTGGTTAGGGAGGTGTTCAGGGTCCACGGGTTGCCCTGTGACATTGTTTCTGACCGTGGTCCTCAGTTTACCTCTGCTGTCTGGAAATCCTTCTGTTTGGTCATTGGAGCTACAGTCAGTCTCACATCTGGATTTCACCCCCAATCTAATGGTCAGGCGGAGAGAGCCAACCAGAAGATGGAGTCCACGCTGCGCTGTCTTGTTTCCTCTGATCCCACCTCTTGGTCATCTCAATTACCCTGGGTCGAGTATGCTCATAATACTCTCCCTTCATCTGCCACTGGGATGTCTCCCTTCCAGTGCCTGTACGGTTACCAACCTCCCTTGTTTCCTTCTCAGGAGCGGGATCTCTCGGTTCCTTCTGTCCAGACCCACATTCGTCGTTGCCACCGCACCTGGCATCGGGCCAGGAAGGCCCTCCTCAAGGTTTCTGACCGGTATCAGATCCAGGCGAATCGTCGCCGTATTCCTGCTCCCGCTTATACCGTCGGAGATAGGGTTTGGTTGGCTACACGGGATCTTCCTCTACGGACTGAGTCGAGGAAACTGTCACCGAAGTTCATTGGTCCGTTTGTAGTGGAGAAGATCATTAATCCTGTTGTGGTCCGACTCAAGTTGCCTGCTACACTAAGAGTACATCCCACCTTTCATGTCTCCTGCCTCAAGCCGGTTCTCCTCAGTCCTCTGTTGCCCCCTCCTCCTCGTCCTCCTCCTCCTCGGATGATCGGAGGTGGTCCTGTCTACACGGTGCGCCGCATCATGGACTCCAGACGGCGAGGTCGAGGGTTCCAGTATTTAGTGGATTGGGAAGGATATGGTCCTGAGGAGAGGAGTTGGATTCCTCGGTGTCAGATCCTTGACGATGACCTGCTTCGTGACTTTTACCGCCTCCACCCTGGCGCTCCGGGTAGTCCGCCCGGTGGCGTTCGTCGGAGGGGGGGTACTGTCACGAATCCCGTTTCCTGAGTGTTTTTTGCCTGTGTTCTGTCCTGGAGTGTTTTTTCCGGTGTCCTGGAACGCACCCTGTCTGGTTGCCGGGCAATGTGGCCAGTTGGGAGTTCTGATTACCCGCACATGTATCCCATCAGCTATCTGCACACCTGGTCCTGATCATCATCTCTCCTCTTCATAAGCCCGGACCTGACATCCATTCCCTGCCGGATCGTTAGCCATGAACATTACTCACCCGGATCATTTACCCCATTCCCACCTGGTCGTCGGATGATTCCGCTACCCCATTGGATCCACCTATTTACTCCCATCAACTCACCACCGCTGCCCGCTACGCCACCTGGATATATCTACCCATTCACATTCACTTGTAAATAAATACTCACCTTCTTCCTACTCTCCTTGTCCTGGTCTGCTTCTGGGTTCGATTTTGAAAGAACGTGACAATATTATATACTTGTTTACTCTCTAGGATTCAAATATCTCTAAATCCCCAAAATATTTCACGACAACTCCACTCATCACTATTGGGACAAGCCAATTTAATTGCCTTACATAAACAAAGTTTTGCAGTATGAAGGACTTGCAATATGTTCTATCATTGCTAAACAGTTTAATATAAACAAAAAGACGTATTATGTGTAACTATTTGCTTTTTAAATTGTTATTCATGGCGAGGGACGCAAATGCCACCACAATTCAAAAAAGACCCAAGAGCACAAAAAGAAAATCGCATTTTAAGCAAGGACAGTCTGTCAGAGGGTCTCTTCACATGAGTACACAACATCCTCCTCAATGTCCTTCAGACCTCCAGAACACTTTCCAAAGAGGGTTCTGACATGGAACCCAAAAGGGTTCTTCCTGGAACCAGAAAGTGTTCTCCCTTTACCATATGAAACTTAACATATCATCATGAATGGAGTGTCTCGGATGTACGTACAGAATAATACGAAATGCTCTGAGACCAGGCTGCTTAACCTAGTAGGCCTCCACTCAACATCCCATTTGCCCAGGGCAGGGCAGGGCGCCCATGATAATTATGCTAATAGATATAGCTTGGAGGTAAGAATGTTATGGGTGGCGCCTGCCTGCCTGCCTTTGGATAGGATTAGGCAGATGTTGATACACAGCCACCTTTGATGAGATTAGCTTTGGTTGCATCCACCAACACAGCTGGCCAGCCTCTCTCTCACAACCAGGAAGCTCTTTCAGAGAGCCAGTGGATCCTCACTACCAAGCCCAGGATAGAACCAAGCATCAGGCCATGGATGCCACTGGAGAGTCAAATATGTATTACATCTACAGACTGGAGAGGCAGCTAGGAAAAAGAGATAATATTACATATATATTCCTTCAATGGAAAACATGTAGTAAATTGGAATGAAAAAGGGCATTTAATAGTAAAAGTATTACTTAATAGCAGTTCACTATAAGAAAATTGAAGGTGGTGTTGAGAGAGAAAGAGGAGCTCTTCAGAGAAAGCTATCCCTCAAAGGACAGTAGAGAGCAGAGTTGTTTTTCTCATGACAAGCCTCTTCTGAGAGGACCGAGCCATGCCAATTTCAACAATCAACGTTCATAACAATTAACATTAAGCACCAGGCCATATGGTGTGATCCACTTTTACCCTGGAAGTACAGGGCCATAAATTAAGGTTTACAACTCAATGATGGAGAACAGGAGAATACATGCGGGCAGCACATTACTGAGGTCTTGTGTCTGAATACTTCGACTAACTTTAATGTCTATTTTAATGTCTGCCTGTACAGTAGCCTTCAATCTTTAATTATGGTTGTTTTTCTCTGAAGTGTCTTGCAATGTTTAATGTCCTTACAAGAAAGCTAGATTTGATTTCGACTTGGTCTAAGTACATAGAGAATACACAGAATATTTTATTTCCATCTTTTAGTGGAAGTGTCATTTCATTTCACACTGAGCCCCAGAGCTGAGCTTCAGATGAATAGACTGTGCTGAGCATAAAGTGACCTGCCCTGAAAAACACCTGGCTGCCTGCCCCACTGCTCCCCAACATAATGGCAGCCATACAGCCACCATGCTTTCTAATATATTGCTATGCCACTGGCCACAGTCTGTGTGAAGCCTCAGAGCCACACAGGCCAAACCATTTTCTCTTGTGTTAGTGGATAAGAGGATCACTTGTTTGAATGTGATGGATACTCCTGCCTCTTTCTCCATAGGGATGATGGATGGTACTACCGTATACACTGGGAGGTGAAAGATTCCCCAAGCCACCTTCCATATTGCACCAACATAGAGCCCTTCCTTCGCGGTTGAGGGTGAGTGTGTCTGGAATGAAACAAGAACAGGAAAACCACCAGAGGAGAGAGGAAAGTGGACTTGTGTCACATGTGAAACGAAGAGTTAATACAATGCATATGAAGTTTTGTATAATGGATGGATGTGCTGGTAAAAGTACAGGGATGGTTGAATCATGATGGGAAGCTTATAGAAAGAGAAAATATAGCCTTAAAATAACCTAAAACGAATGTTCAGGTAACCAGTCATGTTGAGCTGGGGGAAGTTGGGAAGAAGAGCTGGGCTTGGGGAGTTGATTAGCACCCACTAAAGACAATATTGCAGATTGTAAATAATTCATGAATTATCCATTTCGAAGGCACCCATCTCATTGGGCCAGAGGAACAGCTGCTGTCTCCCAGAGCCCAGAGAAAGCCTCTTGAGGTGCAGCATCTGTTTAGGGAGGGGGGGGGGGGCTCTCTGGGGTGTAGGCATCAGGAGACACAACTGTGTGCTTAACTTGTTTATCAACAGATGGCGGGGCCCATTTTTTTAGACATATCTGTTTTGGATTAACGTTTGTCAATCAAGCATCTCTCATGATGACAGCATGGTGCTGGTGAAATTTACAGCAACGTTTAACTCTGTAATGGACGGCGGCTTTGTGGTTTGATTTATTGTAAGATTAGATGGGTCTAGTTGATAAACCCCATCTAATCATGCATTTGTGATGTGTGTTTTGGATTCTCTTTCTCTTTAATATGAAGGTATTACAAATGTTAGCCTCCGAGCTAATTTCCTCACACAGCTGTTGTCTAATTCCGACATCTGGACAGGGTGCAGTGTCCCATGCCAAATGTAGGCCCTGTGGGCCCTTTAGAAACTTTAACACTTTGAAGTGGCAACAGTGCTTCATTATGTGACAGTGCAGTACAACCAGGTGTTTGCAAATTCTAGCCAAGATTGACATAGCGCAGCAAGAATGTTGTTAAAAGGTTAAAAATGTCACAGTCCTTACTTAAAATCGCAAAGGTACCCAATTAATTTCTAGCTGTCTATATCTTCAAAAGTTGTATTGGAGGAGAGAATAGTTTACTTCAGAGTTATAACGTCAGACACTGCCTTACTCTGAGGGAGTTGACCAACCGATGTTCAAGATCTGTGTCCTCTATCCTCACTGCCACATGGCATGGAAATTTCCATTGACACAGCAGTCCCAACGATGTCCCCTCTGGAAATGTGGCTATGGATAAGCCAGCACTCCCCTCTCATCTCCCTGCCCAGTATGGCCTTCAGGGGGGATGTTTTCCAGGGGTAGGCAGAGGACAGATGCGGCGGCAGCCCTCGCATTGCTGGAGGAGGAAATGGCTGACTACCTCTTGGCTTGGAGGCGCCATTAACCAATTTGCCTTCCAGATGTCCATCAGTGGGCAGGGGCCAGTACTGCACAGCTCTGTCTGTCTGAGCTGCCTAGCCACGAGAACACCATACATCTGGTCCAGTTCTTTTAGTTCAGTCAGGTAGTCACTCACTGACTCACTCACTCACTCACTCACTCACTCACTCACTCACTCACTCACTCACTCACTCACTCACTCACTCACTCACTCACTCACTCACTCACTCACTCACTCAAGCACTCACTCAAGCACTCACTCACTCATGATTACTGTATCTAATCGTATCACATTGAGTAGCTTCTGTATGGTGCCACAAGATGAATCCCAAATAAAAACAGCTTTCCAGTAGTAGTCATACAGTAATGGTGGCTCCATGTGGGGAGTGCCAAACAAGAGGGGGGGCTGTGTAGGAGTATTTTATGCTCTTACCAATCTGTCTCCTCCTACACTGATTGATGAAAGGCCTACCTATGCTGTTTGTGTGTGGGTGGGTGGGTGGGTGGGTGGATGGATGTGTGTGTCATAGCCACAATCACAACCTCAGCCAGTGTGTGTGAACATTTGCATTGTGGAATGAATTCCCAGGAATGCCTAACCTGCGCCAGCTGTTGGAGACAAGCTACCTTTGCCAACAGTGCCGGCTCTGCCCACTGGATCATCAGTTCCAGCACTTCCATCTGTATCATTTGTACCAATTCTACCCTCTCTGCATCTGGACCTTCTATAGAAAGCCTTCCAACATTGCTGGCCATGGCTAGCCTGCCAACTGTGCCAGATGTTCGAGCTGTAAGCCCCAGGCTAAATGAATGTAGTTCTCTGCTCATTATTCAGGACAGGTAAATTGCAAGTGCCCCTGTTTTTAGGTTTCTCCCCAACAAACCATCCATCAGTGGGAAGACTTCAGTTTATGTTAGTGGTTGAAGGCATTTAGGAAGGGGGTGGGAGGCAGATGTGGCTTTCATGAGGCCTTAGATTTCAACCTCAGATGTGTTAGAGTGGGTTTGCAAGGACAAATATATGAAACTTATATAATAAACATTTAGTAAACATGAGACATGGCCATTTGTGGAAAAACATGTTAATGGCATAAACAGAGTCCGAAAATGAGCTTCATCATCTGCATCGTTTAGGTATTGGGCGGATTGGGGTATGTTTTGCTGTGGTGCCCACTAAGATGGCATCTGCCAGGGTTTATCAGCATGGCCTCCATGTGCAGGGCTGCACGCGGCTTAGAGCCTCCTGACAGATGGTGAGAACCTCCTGGTCTGGACATCCTGCATGGAACTATCTTCTACTGCATGGCAACCATTGTCCACTGTCCAATGACACCAACGTAAACAACAACTGGACAACATCCAAAATGTGGCGTGGGTTAGTGATATAATCAAAAATAATAATAATTAGCAAATTCAGGTCATTTGCAAATGATTACAAAACAATGACACTAAAATTTGTCTAATTTCTAAATCTACATTTGAATGAGAATAATAAAAACATTAAAAAAAATATAATCCACTGTTCCATTTCGCAAGCATATTTCTGAGAGAATTGCCAAGAGACATGCTCTCAATCACACTGTTGATTCCACATGGCATTTTTCTGTGACACTGGTGGAACTTACTGTAAATACTCTCTCAGTGGGTTATACTGTGAAGGCTCTTCCCAAGGTACCTCCAGAGAGTTCAGACCTCAACAGTGTGCTAATTCCATGAATGCTGATGACCATATGGAGGGCATATACCCTCTGCTTTCTAACCACACCTGCAGCATTAAACATACCTCCTCTACAGGATCTTAATTTGATCACCCTTTTGGAGGAGAAATAAAACACTAGTTTGAGTTTTAAAAGGCTTCTGAAGTTTGTAGTTTCCACTTGGAAATTTCAGACTTGATTTTTCTTACGGAAAATGTATCAACCCCTACGAAAATGTCCATTAATTATAATCCACATAATTATTCACATTTCCTGTTGCTGCAGGATTATTTTCCTGCTGAAGTAAACTGGCTCAAAAAAATAATATCTGTAGACATGTTCTCAAAAAACATAGTGATGCTTCAACTAATGTGCAACATGAAGAAAGTTTTCCATATTAATACTTGGATACAATGCTTTCGGGATGTATTCAGACCCCTTGACTTTTTCCACATTTTGTTACGTTACAGCCTTGCTCTGAAATGGATTAAATCATTTCCCCCCCTCATCAGTCTACACACAATAACCCAGTAATGATGATGCAAAAACAGGGTTTTAGACATGTTTGCAAATGTAATAAAAAAGAAAAACTGAAATATCACATTTCCATAAGTATTTAGACCCTTTACTCAGTACTTTGTTGAAGCACCTTTGGCAACGATTACAGCCTTGAGTCTTCTTTGGTATGGCTTGGCACACCTGTATTTGGGGAGTTTCTCCTATTCTTCTATGCAGATGCTCTCAAGCTCTGTCAGGTTGGATAGGGAGTGTCGCTGCACAGCTATTTCCAGGTCTTTCCAGATATGTTCAATCGGGTTCATGTCCGGGTTCTGGCTGGGTCACTCAAGGACATTCAGAGGCTTGTCCTGAAGCCACTCCTGCGTTGTCTTGGCTTTGTGCTTAGGGTAGTTGTCCTGTTGGAAGGTGAATCTTCGCCCCCAGTCTGAGGTCCTGAGCGCTATGGAGCAGGTTTTCAACAAGGATCTCTCTGTACTTTGCTCCGTTCATCTTTCCCTCAATCCTGACTATTCTCCCAGTCCCTGCCACTGAAAAATATCCACACAGCATGATGCTGTCACCACCATGCTTCACCGCAGGAATTGTGTCAGGTTTCCTCCAGATGTAACGCTTGGCATTCAGGCCAAAGAGTTCAATCTTGGTTTCATCAGACCAGAGAATCTTGTTTCTCATGTCTGAGAGTACTTTAGGTGCCTTTTGGCAAACTCCAATCAGGCAGTCATGTATCTTTTAATGAGGTGTGGCTTCCATCTGGGCATTCTACTAGATCAATGGAAACAGGATGCACCTGAGCTCATTTTAAATTCTAATAGCAAAGGGTGTGAATACTTATGTAAATAAGATATTTCTGTTTTTTATTTGTACTACATTTGCTAAACATTCTAAAACCCCTGTTTTTGCTTTGTCATTATGTGTCATTATTTCTTGTGTGTAGATTGAAGAGGGATATTCATCCATTTTAAAATAAGGTTGTAGCGTAACAAAATGTGGAAAAATGGAAGGGGTCTGAATACTTTCAGAATGCACTAAATAACAACTGAAAAATATATATAGTGTTTAAATATGTTGAATCTACAACAGTATTTTGTGGCTTTGCGTCGTGGTCATATCGTCCATCTACATCAACCAATGGATGGCCTACATCTTTTCTCTTGTCTCTCTCTATACCACAATCACAGTGTCAAAGGTAGTGCCACTATTGTCAATATTGTTCTTTGGGAAATAAACATTTTGATTTAAAGTTTTATTTGACTCAAGAGAGGTTATAACACAGACAAATTGTTGTCTGGCAACTGTGCTCCCTCACGCCTCATGCATAGGAAAACAGATATTTGTTTCCAAGTTTGCAGTAAGACTTTGGGAAGATTCCCCTAGCTTCCCTAAGGACACTGTGGGCCATAGGAAGAATGCCTTGAGGGGGACCAAAGACAAACAATGCAGGCTTCAAGACAGAGACAGAACCACCACAGAGGCGAGTGGTGGTGGTGGTGGGAGGAACGGATGTTATCCAGTTGTTGAAAACTAAACACAGTCTGGATGTCCAGATGTGTGCACCACAGCCACTATTCCCCAGTGAGAGGTCATGATGGCCCCACCGGAACCGCAAAGTCAACAATGTTCCCAAAAAACAACACATGATAATAAAGTATTGAGGATGTGAGGGACTCTGGGGCGTTCCAGCTGTGTGTGTTAGTGTATAGGAAGTCTTATCCAGCCGTGTTGACTCAGGAGACTGACGGAGGTCCCACAGCGGTGCCGAGGCAGCTGGGAGACCCAGGGGACTGGGAGTCGGGACAGCACAGTTCTCCCTAGTGACCCCCCACATGTCCCTAAAGAGTGGAAACTGTTCATTTTGCTCTGCCAGGGGTGGCGGTGGAGGACACATACCCTTTAAAGTGTCCATGAAAGATAGAAAGGTCAAAGCCAGTGTCATTATAAAAAGCAGCGATGTGGACATACCATCTTTCAAAAATCTCACTCACTAGGTTGGCCTTATGTTTTCCTCTGTTGTCATTATCATAGCATTATGGAGTCTTTAGCTCTGGATCAAGCCCCCATGGTGAGGATATGCAATACAGTTCATTTATCTTCATTCTCTTCCAGAGAAGAAGGTATGCCTGCCTGTGCCCACCATCACCTAAGTATAACCTTGACACATGGCTTGGTTCCCAGACGTTGCACCATTGACTAGAGGACCAATGTGTGATGAGATTTGATGGCACCCAGTGGCACGACAGCATGCAGCTGAAAGCAGTGAAAACGGGAGTCACGGGGAGAGCATACAGCAGCCCGCTGCCTCAGGATCTTTGTGGCACCACTTGCAAGATGACACTCCAAATGCCTCCTTCATGTAACAGCTGCATTGGCCAGAGGCAGACACGGAGAGGTCGACCCTCTGGTTTGTCCAGAAGACCTGCCGCGGGCCACTTTGTCTGGAAACGACTCCGTTAATGGAAGTTAGGTAACATTTATGATATGTCAAGATTGGTGTAGTTTAGCAATACATCTATCTTTCATTGATTGGTGTCTCCCCACAATCATATTGTGCCGATATGCACCATATGCAGTGGCTATATGATTTGTTATGTTTGATTTGATGTGTCAGTGTGCCATGTGAGAAATAGGGAGTATGTAATATGCCAGGCTTACTAACAGACGCTGTCTTACATTGTAAAGCTCACGTCATAGCAAACATATAGAGCACAGCAATCTGTGGTGAACGTAGTAATAACAGACACAAACATATGTTTAGATGTTTTAGACAAGTACTTACTGTATGTATGGGTTTAATCTCAAACCTAAATGATGTAACTAAATCATTACTCTCATTTATGATCATCCAAAAGATAGGACGTTTGAACGTTTGCCATCTGAAAGTATTTGAACCGTTCCAACATGGAACTAAATTGAGGGCAGAACAGAGGAGAGGGGGCTGCAGCTGCAGTCAGACCCAACCTGTGAAGGCCAGATTGTGCTGGCCTTGGGGAGAGCAGGGGGATGCAGGAGGACAGGGACAGCTTGAAAAGGAATAGAGACTCTCTGCAGTGGAGACCTGAACCCTTCTGTTTCTCTGGCTCTGGCCAGAAGTGTCCCTGTCATGTACAGCGCGCGTGCACACACACACACACACACACACACACACACACACACACACACACACACACACACACACACACACACACACACACACACACACACACACCCTGGAGTTACCTTCCTGAGATGTCCATCTCTCCATCTCTTTTCTCTCTTGTCATCTAGCTAGATCTGAGCTTTCTGATTAATGAGTATCTTGGACAATCATTAGTCTTAATTAATGCCTTTAAAAGTGATCTCACGGCCTGAATACTCAGGTCTGACGTTCAAGGGGGATTTAATGTCTAAGGAGGTTGGCTTGTTCTTACCTGTGCCAATAAACAACCCTGGGCAGCTACTGCATTTCAAAACAATATACAAGAGTTAATTACAACGTGTACTTGGATTGTCACAAGTAGAAAGAATCACATCCCCTCTTTACCTATACTGTATGTATTTGCATCATAGGTCAGTATCAAAACACCTCTAAAGAACCTCAAGGGCTGGTATTCTGAGAGAAGTACTTCATGTTTCAGAAAATAACCAACTAGTTGACAATTTTAAAGAAATTAAAGCTATAAGCTACATTCCATATTCTATGAGAGAAAACATGTTAGGAAAACAAGTGGAATTCTCCTGGTGCGGTCTGTTCATTAAAGCATGCTGTCAAATGTGTCCCACATGGTCCTTATCTCTACCTCCAACCCAGCCATGACACAAACATACACACACACTACCCAGCTAGCACATTTGGTTCCTTGGAAGTTGTGAGAACTGTTTTTGGTTTCCCATTGGTTCTGGGAACGAAGCCATAAGTTTCCTGACTGGTAAAACAGATGATGTTGTTTTCTCTATACATGGAGTGTCACACCCTGGCCATAGAGGCTTTTATTCTCTATTTTGGTTAGGCCAGGGTGTGACTAGGGTGGGCATTCTGTTCCTTTTTCTATGTTTTTGTATTTCTTTGTTTTTGGCCGGGTATGGTTCTCAATCAGGGACAGCTGTCTATCGTTGTCTCTGATTGAGAACCATAGTTAGGTAGCTCTTGCCCACATGGGTTTGGTGGGTAGTTGCTTTCTGTTTTTGCACCTGACGGAGCTGTTTCGGTTGTTCCTTTTGTTACTTTATATTTAGTGTTCAGTTCTATTTAATTAATGACGAACACGTACCACGCTGCTCTTTGGTCCTCACCTTCTTCCACTGTGCCTCCAGGATGGAGCAAGCATGCCATGTCATTTTTTTTTACTCATAGAAAGCTGTTCATTTTTGTCTATTCAAACAGACCCCATTTCAATGGAAACAAGAGCTAATTAAGGCACAGCTAACACACCAGAACACAAGATAGAGGATAGAGTTTTGTTGATGCTGTTCTTTGAACGTTACAAGTGTTTTCTTATGGTTTTTATGGAAAGTTTTATTCTTAGTGTTCTGAGAACATTACTTTTGTAACGGTCGTCGTATGAAGGAGAAGAGGACCAAGGTGCAGCGTGGTATGTATCCATATCTTTTAATAAAGAACTTGAACACTGAACAAAAACAATAAACCGGCAACCGAAAACAGTTCTGGCTAGTGCAGACACACAACAGAAAACAGTTCTGGCTGGTGCAGACACACAACAGAAAACAGTTCTGGCTGGTGCAGACACACAACAGAAAACAGTTCTGGCTGGTGCAGACACACAACAGAAAATAATCACCCATGAAACACAATAGAAAACAGGCTACCTAAATATGGTTCTCAATCAGGGACAACGATTGACAGCTGCCTCTGATTGAGAACCATACCAGGCCAAACACAGAAATAGCAAATCATAGAAAAACTAACATAGACAACCCACCCAACTCACACCCTGACCATACTAAAACAAAGACATAACAAAAGAACTAAGGTCAGAACGTGACAACTTTAAATAGAACAATGAGGAAACCTGCAGAAATCGTTTTGCTAAAGTACTGAAATTCCTACAGCACAACATTGTTTCTTAATGTTCTGAGAACATGACTTTAAATATAATCATGAAGAAGCCTGCAGAAAACGTTATGATGAAGTACTGAAATTCCACAGAATGTTGTTTCTTAAAGTTCTCTGAACGTTCTGGAAATATGACTTTAAATAGAACCATGAGGAAACTGAAACTGAAAGTACTGAAATTCCCCCCAAGAAGCACATGGTTCTCAGAACGTTATGTGCTACCTGGGTAGGGTTTAATAGCGGGAACTGGGTTACTGAGATATACAGAGATTTCCTGCCCAAACCCATTCTCGTTTCCGGGATAAATAATGGCGAGAAACTGGTAAATTATAGGCTGATAAATTATTTCAATGAACAGCATGACGGGAAATGGAACTGTCTATACAGATCAGTGCTCAGAAAGATGGCCAAAGCCTACCCTTCTCAACAATCCGTTGAACATATCACAACTGGTGAGAGGATATGCCGAGAAACAGAACGGTAAATTAGCCAAGATGCAAAAATACAAAATATGCACGTGCAACATATCAACTCTCTGGCTTCATTCATTTACCTTGACATTTTAGTCATTTAGCAGAAGCTCTTCTCCAGAACGACTTACAGTTAGTGAATTAATCTTAAGATTGCTAGGTGGGACAACCAAATCTCAGTCATAGTAAGTACATTTTACCTCAAAGTAGCTATCAACAAAGTCAGTGCTAGTAATGGGGAAAAAAGTGTTAGTTCACAACGAGCTTCTTTTTTTATAGGGTGAGGGTTGAGGAGGAGGTGCGAGGGGGGTGCCGTGAGGTTTTTTAAGATACTCTTTGAAGGACCTGCGCTGTTTCCTGTGTGAGGTAGGGTCGTATTCTACGGATGTTGTAGATCATGAACCTGCATGAGTGAGTCACTGCAATGTTTGCAGAGAACTACAGGGTGTTAACCAGTGTCACGCCAAGGTTCTTTGCACTCTGGGACGGGGACACCGTGGCGTTGTCAAATGTGGTGAAGAGGTCTTGGGAGGAAGGAAGAGCAGCTCCATCTTGTTGAGGTTGAGCTTGAGGTGGTGGATCGACATCCAAACTGAGATATCTGCCAGGCACACAGAGATGCATGTCGCCACCTGGGTGTCAGAAGGGGGAAGGAGAAAGGTAGTGAGTGTCATCCGCATAGCAATGTAAGGAGAGACCATGTGAGGATATGACGGAGCCGAGTGCATTGGTGTATAGAGAGCCCTGGGGGACACCAGTAGTGAGAGTACGTGGTGCAGAACCAGCTCCTCTCCATGTCACCTGGTAGGAGCAGCCTGCCAGGTAGGATGCAATCCAAGAGTGTGTAGAGCCTGATACGCCCAGCCCTGAGAGGATGGAGAGGATCTAATGGTCCACAGTTTTCAAAAGCAGTGGTTAGATTTAGGAGGATAAGAACAGAGGAGAGAGAGTCAGCTCTGGCAGTGAGGAGAGCCTCCGTGACACAGAGGGGAGAGAGTCAGCTCTGGCAGTGCAGAGAGCCTCCGTGACACAGAGGAGAGAGAGTCAGCTCTGGCAGTGAGGAGAGCCTCCGTGACACAGAGGAGAGAGAGTCAGCTCTGGCAGTGAGGAGAGCCTCCGTGACACAGAGGAGAGAGAGTCAGCTCTGGCAGTGAGGAGAGCCTCCGTGACACAGAGGAGAGAGAGTCAGCTCTGGCAGTGAGGAGAGCCTCCGTGACACAGAGGGGAGAGAGTCAGCTCTGGCAGTGCAGAGAGCCTCCGTGACACAGAGGAGAGAGAGTCAGCTCTGGCAGTGCAGAGAGCCTCCGTGACACAGAGGAGAGAGAGTCAGCTCTGGCAGTGAGGAGAGCCTCCGTGACACAGAGGAGAGAGAGTCAGCTCTGGCAGTGCAGAGAGCCTCCGTGACACAGAGGAGAGAGAGTCAGCTCTGGCAGTGAGGAGAGCCTCCGTGACACAGAGAAGAGAGAGTCAGCTCTGGCAGTGAGGAGAGCCTCCGTGACACAGAGGAGAGAGAGTCAGCTCTGGCAGTGAGGAGAGCCTCCGTGACACAGAGGAGAGAGAGTCAGCTCTGGCAGTGAGGAGAGCCTCCGTGACACAGAGGAGAGAGAGTCAGCTCTGGCAGTGAGGAGAGCCTCTGTGACACAGAGAAGAGCAGTCTCAGTTGAGTGACCCGTCTTAAAGCCTGACTGGTTAGGGTCAAGAAGATCGTTCTGAGAGAGATAGCGAGAGTTGGTCAGAGACAGCACGCTCAAGTGTTTTGGAAAGAAAAGAAAGAAGGGATATCGGTCTGTAGTTTTTGATGTCAGAGGGGTCGTGTTGTTTTATTGAGGAGGGGAGCAATTCTGGCCATTTTGTAGTCAGTGGGGATGCAGCTAGTGGTCAGGGATGAGGTTATGAGGGAATTAAGGAATGGGAGAATGTTTCTAGAAATGGACTGGAGAAGGGAGGAGGGTATGGGGTCGAGCGGGCAGGTTGTCGGGTGGCCGGACTTTACTAGTCACAGGATTTCATCTGGAGAGAGAGGGGAGAAAGAGGTCAAGGTGTAGGGTAGTTCTGTGTGAGTGGGACCAGTCGGCTCATTAGGTTGAGTGAATGAGAAGTGGATGTTGTCAACCTTCTTTTCAAAGTAGTTGACAAAGTCGTCTGAGAGAGGGAGGAGGGAGGGGGTGGAGGGTTGAGGAGTGAGATTTGATTTGATTTTATTAGGACCTCTTTTAGTCCTCATTTGGACTAATCTTCCAAGAGTCCTTAAACATTAAAATACAATTTATAATACGATCACATTTTCACATAAAACACACGGTTACAAACAGACATAATACACTGACATACTGACCAGATAAATACTCTAACAGTCTAAAAAGATAGATTGATTCTTCATCTACCATAGTCCAGCACAACTTTCCTATGTATTATATTTAAATGGTTTTCAAGCATTGTTTGAATTTATATTTTGAAAGGTTTCTGGTTTGCTCAGATAAATTATTCAATTTCTTTATTGCTCTAAATCAAAATGTTATTTTGCCTAGTAGTGAAGTCTACTGACACCATTTGTAGACTAAAAGAGCAGCTTTTTTGCTCATAATATGAGCATCAATCCATTTGACAATAGCTTATTTGGAAGAATGGGTGTTTACATTATCGCTCAGTAAATGAATTTGCTTTGTAAAAAAATCTGCAAAATGATTGGCAATATCAGCTGGTTTTGTTATTGTTCTCCTGCCAACCTCCACACTACATGATGGGTATGATGAAATAGATGTACAAAGTAAGCCCTTAACTGTATTCCATACTTTTTAGAATATTGTTTTTGTTGTCAAATACAATAAAAATTCTTACGATTTCATTTAACTGCATAATTACGTAGTGTTCTATAACTCTGTTCATCAATTTCTAGTTCTGATTTGTCTGCTAAGACTTTTGCCATATTTCTTTGAGAAAAAGCCTCACCCAGTTCATCATCAATCCATGGAGATGGACTATCCCCAACTGTACTCTTTCTTACTGGGGCATGATGGTACATTACCTCAGTGAGCAAATCAATAAAAGATTCTGTAGCGTGATTTAAATCATCCTCTAGATAAATCAACTCCCAGGGTACAGCAGCCAAATAATTGTTCAATAGCTCATGTTTAAATGTTTTAAAAGAATGGGGAAAATAGTTTCCTATTGTTAGAGGCACAGGCTTGAAATTTAGAGTGGTAGAAAGTGGCTTTAGCAGTGGTTACAGAGGAAGAGGAGGGAGTGAAAGGATGATAGGTCCCCCAGAAGTTTAGATTTCCTCCATTTTCACTCAGCTGCCTGCAGTCCTATTCTGTGAGCTCGCAATGGGTCACACAACCATGGAGCAAGAGGGGAGAGCCGGCCGGGAGGAAAGGGGACAGTGCGAGTCATAGGATGCAGAAAAGGAGGAGAGTAAGGTGGAAAAAGGCAGAATTAGGAGACAGGAGGGAGAAGGATTTAGCAGAAGGGAGAGATTATAGGATATAAGAGGAGAGAGTAGTGAAGATTGCGACGGCGCATGAATATCTTGGTAGGGGCTGAGTGGGTAGGGTTGGAGGAGAGGGAGACAGAAAAGGAAACAATTGCCTGCCTTGTGAGTGGGAGGGGACTGGGAAAGAGTGAGGTCAAGAGGCAAGGAGGAGAAAGAAAGAGTTGGAAGGAAATGAATCGAAATCAGACGTTGGGAAGTTGAAGTCACCCAGTACAAAGAGTGGTGAGCCATCGTCAGGAAATTAGCTTATCAAGGTGTCAAGCTCATTGAGAAACATTAAGGGCACCTGGTGGGCGATAGATGACAACACTTAGGAGAAATGAGTAGCCCTGTGCCACCACCATGACGACCAGATGCTCTCTGACTATGAGAGAACACGTAGTCAGATGAAGAGAGAGGAGCTGGGGTAGTAGTGTTCTCTGGAGTGATCCATGTCTCCGCCAGGGCCAAAAAGTATAGGGACTGAAGGACAGCATAGGCTGAGATGAACTTGGCGCTCTTGACCACGTATTGGCAGTTCCAAATGCTGACAGAGACCAGGAATTCCACATGGGTTGTACGAGCAGGGCACACTAAATTAGAAGGGTTGCAGCCAAGGGATGTTGAGTGTCTGTAACGCTTACAGGGAGAGGAGCGAACAGGTATAGAAAACACATAGTTGACAAAGTTACAAAAGAGCAAAACAAGATTATCTGAAAATTACTAGGTAAGATACTCAAGGGAGAGAGTGGTGTTGAGCCTTCCTCTCTTTGCTTCCTTGAATAACTCCGCAGAACAACTCGGCAGAACCGTCTTTGTTTTGGCGATAATCTTAATTTTGAAGACGAAACTGCTGCTGACACTGCTGCCGCTGAGAAAACAGGGGAGACTGAAGTACTAATACTAATTGCTCATTTCCTAGCAAAGGTTGAGAGCACACCTTCCATACTCTCCCTCCAAAACAGCCAATGATTACTAAAACAACAACAGTCACAAATTGCCCTGCCCCTTATTCCTGGTTGATGTCCCAACAATCAACTGCAAGTTATGAGCACTCAGAAATTCACACACCAGAACCAGGAAGACAGACAGGAATTCAAGTAGCTGGCCCTAGCTAGCAAAAAGGCAGTACTAGACAACAACAGAATAAGACAAAAAGTATTCTTATTACTCCTGGAGATATCAGGAGTCCTCTAGTTATAGATTCAGACGTTAGAGCAGTCATCACAGCGCTAGCAGTCTACCATTTATTCAACATAATGTCCCCTATAGAAAACATCCCTTCGGCTACGTGCATGGCTTCTATAAATATAATTGCTTACTATACAGTGCATTCGGAAAGTGTTCAGACCCCCTGACTTTTTCCAGCCTTATTCTAAAATGGATTAAATAGTTTTTTTCCCTCATCAATCTACACACAATACCCCATAATGACAAAGAAAAACAGATTTTCAGAAATGTTTGCAAGTGCGTTAAAAAAAATAAACAAATATCACACTTACTTATGTGTTCAGACCCTTTACTCAGTACTTTATTGAAGCACCTTTGGCAGCGATGACAGCCTCAAGTCTTCTTGGGTATGACGCTACAAGCTTTTCACACCTGTATTTTGGGAGTTTCTCCCATTCTTCTCTGCAGATCCTCTCAAGCTCTGTCAGGTTGGATAGGGAGCGTTGCTGCACAGATATTTTCAGGTCTCTCTAGAGATGTTTGATCGGGTTCAAGTCCGGGCTCTGGCTGGGCCACTTAAGGACATTCAGAGACTTGTACCGAAGCCACTGCTGCATTGTCTTGGCTTAGGGTTGTTGTCCTGTTGGAAGGTGAACCTTTGCCTCAGTCTGAGGTCCTGAGCGCTCTGGAGCAAAATATTTTTTTTATCAAGGATCTATCTGTACTTTTCTCCACTATAGACCACCAAGTGCTAACAATCAGTATCTGGATAATATGTGAAATGTGAAATGCTTGATAATGTATGTGATATCAACCGAGAGGTACATTTTCTGGATGTTTTACATATTGACTGGCTTTCATAAATCTGCCCACTCATGAAAAAGCTTTAAACTGTAACCAGTGCCTGCAACCTGGTTCAGGTTATCAGTCAACCTTCCAGGGTAGTTACAAACAGCACATGAAGGAAATCATCAACATGTATTGATCATATATTTACTAATGGTGCAGAATTTAGCTTGAAAGCAGTATCCAGATCCATCGGATGTAGTGATCACAATATAGCAGCCATATCTAGGAAAACTAAAGGTTTTGTAGTGATTCCTATGTAGTTGACGTAAATTATATTTGTTGGTATGTAATGAGGAGCAAACAGACACTTTACTTGACACATTTATGAAATTGCTTTTTCCAGTTACTATTAAGCATGCACCCATTATGCACCCATTATGCACCCATTATGCACCCATTAAGAACATGACTGTAACAACTGTTCAATCCTTGTGGACTGATGAGGAATTTAAAAAATTGTATGGTTGAGAGGGATAAGGCAAAGGGAGTGGCAAATAAGTCTGGCTGCACAACCGATTGGCAAACATATTGCAAATTGAGAAATCATGTGATTAAACGGAATCAAAATAAATACAAATCTACACTATGAAACAAAGATAAATAACACAAAGAATGATGGTAAAAAAAAGCTTTGTAGCACCTTAAATTATATTTTGGGAAAAAAGGCTAACTCAGCCCCATCATTAATTTAATCAGATGGCTCATTCATAACAAAACTGACTGACATTGCCTGACTACTGACTGACTACTTTAATGACTTTTTCATTGACAAGATTAGCAAACTTTGGCATGACATGCCAGCAACAAACGCTGACACTACATATCCAAGTATATCTGACCAAATTATGAAAGACAAGCATTGTAATTTTGAATTCCGTAAAGTGAGTTTGGAAGAGGTGAAACAAATATTATTGTCTATCTACAATGACAAGCCACCGCGGTCTGACAACTTTGATGGGAAAATACTGAGGATAATAGCAGACAATATTGCCATTCCTATTTGCCATATTTTCAATATAAGCCTACTAGAAAGTGTGTGCAACCAGGCCTGGAGGGAAGAAAAAGTAATTCCGCTACCTAAGAATAGTAAAGCCCTCTTTACTGGCTCAAATAGCTGACCAATCAGCCTGTTACCAATACTTAGTAAACTTTTGGAAATAATTGTGTTTGACCAGATACAATGCTATTTTACAGTCAACAAATTGACAACAGACTTTCATTACGCTTATAGGGAGGGACATTCAACAAGCACAGCACTTACACAAATGACTGATGATTGGCTGAGAGAAATTGATGATAAAAAGATTAGGGGGGATGTTTTGTTAGAGTTCAGTGTGGCTTTTGACATTATCGATCATAGTCTGCTGCTGGAAAAACGTATGTGTTATGGCTCTACACCCCCTGCTATATTGTGAATAAAGAGTTACCTGTCTAGCAGAACACAGAGGGTGTTCTTTAATGGAAGCCTCTCCAAAATAATCCAGGTAGAATCAGGTATTCCCCAGGGCAGCTGTCTAAGCCCCTTACTTTTAACAATCTTTACTAACGACATGCAACTGGCTTTGAGTAAAGCCAGTGTGTCTATGTTTGCGGATGACTCAACACTATAAACGTCAGCTACTACAGTGACTGAAATGACTGCAACACTTAACAAAGAGCTACAGTTAGTTTCAGAGTGGGTGGCAAGGAATAAGTTAGTCCTAAACAGTGCCGATTTTAGCATGTTGGTGGGGCAAAAAAATAAAAAAGTGGGATGCATGCCGGCAGAGCCCATACACAAAACAACACAAAACAATACATTAATTGCACTATAAAAGTGACAAACGGTGCCCATAAACTGTTAGGGCCTACATAAAGCTGTCCCAACAGCAGTCCCAACATCTTACCACTGCTACACCTGGCTATCAGCGGAGCCTTGTCTGGCAGCGAAACAGTTAATTCAGCCTCATTTACTGCCTTTAAAAAAACATAGCTGATACGGCTGACTTGCTTATACAAATGTAGTTTCTAATGACAATTGAGATGTACAACTATGGCATAAGGGGAAAACAAGCAGATAAGAGGCAATCTGTAATTTCGATTAAGACATTCATGAGCGAGCTAGGACGGACGTAGTCAATATAACTATTTGTTTAGCACTTTTGAAATGTACAGCGACAGAATTCAGAACATTGGCTGTTCTTACAGTGTTTTCCCTGTACACCAAGTCAGAAGCTTAGGATAAATAAAGGGGGCATATAAGCAGACAATGAAAGCTCTGACAATATTTGATGATTATATTTCTCTAAAACAGGTTATAGGCTACATGTGCAGCACCAAGTCAGAACAGTAGGCGAAATTAAGAGGGGTAAGTAGACCAAATTATTAGGGTGAGGCATATGGGCTACTAACATCTTACTACACAACATACACTTAGTATTACTTTCTTAGCTACAGTATACACATCTCCCTGGCATATTACATAATTTATGTAGCAGCATACAATACAATTTTGGACTCACGTTGTTGTGCTGTGCTCACTTGAACAGGAAGGTGGCACGTCGGTCCTTTGCGGGCAAATTTTGTCATCAAAGTTTGGCATTCACTGGATTTATGGTGCTTTCAAGACAACTG